>NC_091437.1:99267894-99575952 GCF_964237555.1 Oryctolagus cuniculus | reverse complement strand
TAGCACTTTTCGAATTTTTTTTAAGCAGTGTACCTAGAACACTGAAATACAAGTGTCTATGTTTTGATTTCTAGGCAGTCTGCTATAAGTAGAACTCACCAATGACTTTAGTGCTTATTGTTGCCTTTGTGTTTTTATTATTTGTTGTTCCCTGCCTGTGTTTTGTTTTTTTTGTTTGTTTGTTTTTTGTTTTTTATATTTGTATCCACATCAAACACAGCATGAAATGGAACTCAGGACAGACATTTTGAATGATTAGAGAGTAATATCTAGCACTGGTCCCAGTTATTAGGGAAGAAAGATCATCAGTCACCTGCCCTGGGCACTACCCAGTCACGCTCTGAAGCCCAAGCCATGATTGGAAGGGATGCAGATGCTGCTACAGCTTAGACAGATCACATCACACAAGTCAACCCTGAGAGATGAACTCAAACCTTCACTCTCCATTCTGAAGTAAATGTGTTTCCAGAGAAGAGGGAACTAGTAGAATGTAAAAGAAATCCTTCAACTTGACAACTCACTGACAAGACAGCTAAAACTGAAGACAGAAACCATTTTTCTTCTTTGCATTGAAAGGAAGTTAATGTGGTTAATTCATGAGTGCTCAAATGGGATCATTTTCTCAGTGAAAAATAATTTGTTCGTCTTTGCATTTTTGAAGAGAATGACAAGGTGGTATAAACCTCTGAGCTACTGCAGCTTCTCATTGTCCCCAGACAAGCTCTGTGTTTGTTTTGCACTCCCTCAAAGGCATGCTTCCCTCCTGTTGACTAAGCATTGATTACTTGTATCCTGTCTGCCCTGGCAATTGGTCATTGTTTTAAACTTTAGAAGGCAAAAATGTTAGCTTTTAACTGTACATGCCTAAATATCCTCCTCTAATCAAGAATGAATCCATTTTCATCATCCCAACTTGATTTTGCCAGAGACAGCGTAGGATACAGAATATGAAAAGTGGTTGTGAAGAAGCTGGTACATTTACAGGAAACCATGTGAATGAGTTCATCTTTCCAGGAAGCAATTTGTCTTTCTGTGAATGGCTCATTTTGTGTAGCAAAATGTCCTCAAGTTTCATCCATGTTATAGCATGTGACAGGGTTTCCTTCCCTTTTAAAGCTGAGTAACAGCTGGCGCCGCGGCTCACTAGGCTAATCCCTTGCCTGCGGCACCGGCACACCAGGTTCTAGTCCCGGTCAGGGCACCGGATTCTGTCCCAGTTGCTCCTCTTCCAGTCCAGCTCTCTGCTGTGGCCCGGGAGTGCAGTGGAGGATGGCCCAAGTACTTGGGCCCTGCAACCCATGGGAGACCAGGAGAAGCACCTGGCTCCTGCCATCGGATCAGCGCGGTGCACCGGCTGCAGCGCGCCGGCCGCAGCGGCCATTGGAGGGTGAACGAATGGCAAAGGAAGACCTTTCTCTCTGTCTCTCTCTCTCACTGTCCACTCTGCCTGTCAAATAAATAAATAAATAAATAAATATAAAGCTGAGTAACATTTCATTGTTCTTAGGTACCACATTTTAGATTGTCTAGTTTTTACTTTTTTTAAAAAAATATTTATTTATTTACTTGAAAGAGTTACACTGAGAGAGGAAAGGCAGAGAGAGAGAGAGAGAGAGAGAGAGAGAGATGTCTTCCATCCACTGGTTTAGTCCCCAGATGGCCACAACGGATGGAGCTGCGCTGATCTGAAGCCAGGAGCCAAGAGCTTCCTCTGGGTCTTCCCACGCGGATGCAGGGGCTCAAAGACTTGGGCCATCTTCCACTGCTTTCCCAGGCCATAGCAGAGAGTTGGATCAGAAGTGGAGCGGCTGGGACTTGAACCGGCACCCATATGGGATGCCAGCATTGCAGGCAGCGGCTTTACCCCCTATGCCACAGCACAGGCCCCAAGTTTTTACTTATTTATCTTCATTTTTATCTGAAAGGCAAAGAGAGAAAGGCAGAGAGATAGATCTTCCATCTGCTAGTTCACTCTCCAAATGCCTACAATAGCCAGAGCTGGGTTTCCCATGTGGGTTGCAGGTACCCAAGTACTTGAGCCACTACCTGCTGTCTCTTCCAGGGTGTACATTAGCAGGAAGCTGGAATCAGCAGTGGAACTCAAACTCAGGCATTATACATGAGTTGCAGGCATCCCAAGCAGCCACTTGCACCAATCTCACCCCCCAACCATTCAATTTACCCATTTGCCCATTAATCGGCTTCGGGTTTGTCGCTCCCCCTCTTCATGGAGGAACGACACTAAACCCTGCCTAGGCTTCATATCCGAGTCACGGCACCATTATGTCGCTCCCTGTCTTCGTAGAGGAACGACACAGGACCCTGCGCTGTTCTTTCGTCTGCTCGGCCCTCCCCGGGTTTGCTGCTGGTTCTTCCCGGGTTGGCTACCGTCCCTTCCACCTCCTTGGAAGGGCGGTTCCCCCTGGCCACTTTCCCCACTTCCGCGGGGGAGCGGCACACCGCCGGCCGGCTCTCTCGGGGACTGCACAGGTGTTCCTTCAGATAGATGTACCCCTTAGATGTTCCTGGTGCATGTTGTCTCTCTCCTCCTTTATAGCCCTCTTCCACCAATCCCAACTCTGCTACCCACACGCCGAGTACGCTGCTCTCCTCCAATCAGGAGCAGGTCCTGCTGCTTATTGGTTGAACTGGAGGCAGCTGTGTAGAAGCTGTTTCTTCCTCTCCCAGTGCCATATTGTGGGAGAGCAGATGCATAGAATAAGTCTTAATTCCAGTAACTTAGTCTAGTCCGAGTTGCTCCCCACAGATCCCCCTTTCTTTTTATTTTTTGGCGTTGATACGCGCCTGTCTTCGGTGCCCCGCGGCACACACTCTGCTCTGCTTGCTAGAGTTGCCCACAGGTGCTTACAAACCCTATCAATCAGGCAAACCGAATCCGGGTCCTCTCTTCGCCATGTTGTGAGGAGGTTTTTAGGCGCTGATGCGTGCCTGTGTTCGGTGCCCTGCAGCGCATGCTCTGCTCTGCTAGAACTGCCTCCAGGTACTTACAAGCCCTAACAATCAGGCAAACCGAATCCAAGCCTTCTCATTGCCATATTGTGGGGAGACTTATTGGTGTTGATTCGTGCCTATCTTCGGTGACCTGCAGCTCATACTCTGGTCGAGCTGCCTACTGGTGCTTATCGCCTTACTAATCAGGCAGACCGAATCCAAGCCTTCTCATTGCAGTATTGTGGGGAGACTTATTGATGTTAATTCGTGCCTGTCTTCGGTGACCTGCAGCGCATAAGCTGCTAGCTGCCCACAGGTGCTCACCACCTCCCTAATCAGGCAGACCGAATCCAAGCTCTCTCATTGCCATGTTGAGGGGAGGCCTTATTTTTCTCTATTTCTCTATCTCCGGGCATTCCTATCTCTCCCATTTTACTTCTATCTACCAGCATTCCTATTTCTCTCATTTTACTTCTAAACTGTTTCTCTTATCCCTGCGGCTTCCCAGCGCCCGCCCCGAGGCTGCTTCTCGGCGGCTTCCCGGCTCTGCGCCGCTTAAGCCCACGCTTCTCTCATCTGCGCGGCTTCCCGGTGCCTGCCCTGCGGCGGGCTCCCGGCTCTGCGCGGCTCGGCTTCGCGCGCTCCGAGGTCTCTGTGCCCCTTCGCGTCCGCACCATGGCCTTCGCGCTAGCCCCGCTTTCTCTCTATTAGTGCCCCGTGCGCTCTCCCCACTTGTGCCCCGCGCTCTCTCTCTGCACGCGGCGGCTTCCGCGAGTCACACAGCGTAGCTCACGTTTCCGCCACCGGTATTCAATCTAAGTTCCCCGGGCTAACCTGGCGAATTCAACCCAGCTCACGTCTGCGCCCTTCGGCTTGGCTTCCCGTCCTTTGCTCCCCAGGCTAATCTGACGGATTCCAACCTGGCCCACGTTTCCGCCTCTGGTTTAACTTTTCGCCTTTTGCTCCGCGGGCTGACTTAAAGAATTCCAAGCTGGCTTACGTTTCCGCCTCGGCCTGCCCCCGCAGCTTCAATTTCCCTAACATTTTTCTCTACCCGGTATGTTTCCCTAAGTTTTCTTCCAACAATATTCCTCCCTCATTTCTCCTGGCTTCTCCCCACAGTCCGTATCTGAGTCTGTTCTAGCTTTCACTTTCGCTTTCGACCTTAGAGATTTCTCCCAGCTTCCCCCCGTAGTCCGTATCTGAGTCTATGCCTAGGCTTTTGATAGTTTCTTCCTGCACCTTTTTTCGTCCGGCTTTTCCCTAGGCTCTTCGCTAGTCTCTTTCTCCAGTATTTTCCCACTTCTTCCCGTTTCTTCCCTCCTAGGTTTCCTATCCAAGTCACGGCACCATTATGTCGCTCCCCCTCTTCATGGAGGAACGACACTAAACCCTGCCTAGGCTTCATATCCGAGTCACGGCACCATTATGTCGCTCCCTGTCTTCGTGGAGGAACGACACAGGACCCTGCGCTGTTCTTTCGTCTGCTCGGCCCTCCCCGGGTTTGCTGCTGGTTCTTCCCGGGTTGGCTACCGTCCCTTCCACCTCCGTGGAAGGGCGGTTCCCCCTGGCCATTTTCCCCACTTCCGCGGGGGAGCGGCACACCGCCGGCCGGCTCTCTCGGGGGCTGCACAGGTGTTCCTTCAGATAGATGTTCCTGGTGCATGCCGTCTCTCTCCTCCTTTATAGTCCTCTTCCACCAATCCCAACTCTGCTACCCACACGCCGAGTACACTGCTCTCCTCCAATCAGGAGCAGGTCCTGCTGCTTATTGGTTGAACTGGAGGCAGCTGTGTAGAAGCTGTTTCTTCCTCTCCCAGTGCCATATTGTGGGAGAGCAGATGCATAGAATAAGTCTTAATTCCAGTAACTTAGTCTAGTCCAAGTTGCTCCCCACAGGGTTGTTGCTACCTCTTGACTATTGTAAATAATGAAAATTGTGAAATATGAACATGCATATACAAATATCTCTTGGAGATCTTGACTGTAGTTTTTTGGTATGTACTGAGAAGTGGGATTCCTGGATTATATGATAGTTCTATTTTTTAATTGAGGGACCACCATATTGTTTTCCAAGGTATTCATACTCTTTTGCAATCTCACTAACACTGCCCAAGGACTCTGATTTCTCCACATCCTTGTGAACACTTGTTATTTGCAGTTGTTTTCATACTAGCTATCATAATGAATGTCTGATGATATTTCATTGTGATTTAACTTGCATTTCTCTGATTAGAAGTGATATTGAACTTCTTGGCACATGCTTCTGGCCATGTGTAAATCAATTTTGGAAAATGTCTATTCACATATTTTGATCTTCTGTAAATCAGATTTTAAATGTCCCTTCCACAGGAATTCTTCACGTATTCTGTATATTAACCCCTTATCAGAAATACGATTTGATAATATGTGTTCAAGGGCAGCCATCTGGTACAGCAGATGCCTGCCTCCCATAGCAGAGTGCGTGGTTCAAGTCCCAGCTACTGTTCTTCCAATCCAGCTTCCTGCTAATGCACATCCTGGGAGGCAGCAGATGATGACTCAAGTACCTGGGCCCCCGCCAAGCTCTCAGGAGATCCAGATGGATTTCCTGGTTCCTAGCTTCAGCTTGACCCAACCCTGGCTGTTGAAGGTATTTGGGTAGTGAAAAAGTGAATGGACTACCTATGTTTCCATCTGTTGCACTCTGCATTTCAAATAAAATGAAAATATTTTTAAAAATTTCCTCCGATTCCATAGATGGTCTTTGACTCTCAAACTTGTCTTCTAATGCACAGAAATTTTTAGGCTTGATATAGTACCATTTGTCTATTTTTTTTTTTTTTTTTTTTTGCCTATGCCTTTGGTATCATATCCAAGAAATCATTGCCAAATCCAATGTCATGAAAATGTTCCTCTGTTAATATGGTATAAAGTAAAAGTCTAAGTTTCATTCTTTTCTGGTAGATGTCCAGTTTGCCCAACATGATTTGCTGAAGAGACTGTTCTTTTCCCACTGAGTGTTTATGGCACCCTTACTAAAGACATATACATGAGGGTTTATTTGACGCTACACATAACAGTTTTTTTCTGGACAATCTATTTCATTTTATTTGTTTGTCTTCATGACAGTACCACACTGTTTTGATGATTATAGCTCTGTAATACCTTTAAGACCAGGAAATGTGGGGCTGGTATTGTGGCATAGTGGGTTGTCACCACCTGAAGCACCAGCATCCCATATGGGTACTGGTTCTAGTTCCACCTGCTACACATCCAATCCAGCTCCCTGCTAGTACACCTGGAAAAGCAAGTGCCTGGGCCCCTGCACCCATTTTGGAGACCTGGATGAAGCTCCTGGCTCCTGGCTTTGGCCTGGCCCAGCCCCAGCCATTGCTGCTATTTGGGGAGTAAACCAGCAGATGGAAGATCTCTCTCTCTCTCCCTCTCTCCCTCTATCCCTCTCTCCCTCTCTCCCCTTCTCCCCCTCTCCCCCTCTCCCTCTCTCCCTCTCTCTCTGTATCTCCCTCTATCTCTCACTCTGTAACTCTGTCTTTCAAATAAATAAATAAATCTTTTAAAAAGCAAAGATAAGGAAATGTGCATTTTCCAATTTTGTTCTTTTTCAAAATTGTTTTGGCTATTCAGGATTCCTTGAATTGCCACATGAATTTTAGGTTGAATTTTGCAGCTTAAATCTTTAACTAAGCAATATTCCTTGGCGATTGATCCATGTTACTATACAATATCTACAACATATTTTAATGATGTTTTTAGATAATGCTTTTATAACAATGATTTAACAATATCATTTATAAACAAATGACCCCATAACTTATTTTGGAAATTATCCAAAATGACTATCATTTTATATTGTTCTCAGTTTTCACTTGGGATTGCTTAAATGTTTCTCCAGTTTTAAATAAGTTAATGTATTTAAGTTATTAATAGTGAAATGATCTTTTTAACATCATTTTAGCTGAAAATAAAAATGTATGCCTGTTGTTTATAGTTGGTACAGAAAAATTTAAAACATTTACTAACCCACCAAAATGATAGACAACATGGCAAGCTCTTGCAGATATATAGTACAGAGATTAAATCCTAGATTTCCCTCTTACGATGTGACTCTAGGCAATTTACTCAACTTTTCTCATGTTAATTTTGTCATCTAAAATAAAGACAATAATATCAACCTCTTGGAAGTTGTCTGAAAACTAAATGAGGTAACAGTGCGTGTTTAGCACTATATTACAAGATCAGGTGGGCCCCACCAATTCAGCCATCTGAAAGCTGCAGGATGACAAGGATGGACACATGTACTTGGTGAGCCAGGAAGCAGAAAGGGGGGGAAGCACAATTGCATTATCAATCAACGCTCTCATGAGAACCACTTTCCAAGGGTCAGTCTCCAATGACCTAAAGACCTCCCAGAAGGCCCACCTACCAGACACTACTGTTGTAACAAGTCTCCATTCTTAATCCACTCATATTAATCCAGTAACTGTTACCATAGACTTTGGGTTTTAAATATTTTCATGAGCCAAATCCTGCATAAACTATTACAATGCCCCCCAAAGAAATAGTAAATTTACAAACTGGTAACTTGTGTTGAGAATGGAAGAGACAGTGTTTTAGAAGCCCACAGTGGCAGACCATCCACATCAATTTAGGAGGAAAAATTTAATCTTGTCCATGCCCTTGTTGAAGAGGACCAATGATTAACAGAAGAAATAGCCACCAGCTGAAGTTTTGATGCAGGGTTAAAAACTGTGGATTCTGCTCTCCAGGAAAGCTCATGGGTAAATGGCCAGATGGGAGAGTTTTGCAGATTTGGGCTGAACTCAACAAAACAATCATTACCGCTACTAGCAAAGGCTGAAGCTGGAATTCCAGCTGGGCCACGGGCACCTCCATGGCAGCTGGTATGAGTGATAGCAAGTGGCTATGCTCTCCCTGGCTACAGCTATGGCTGTGCAGTTGGCAAAAATTGATGGAATGTCCTTTGTACACATGAGACCCCAGAATCTGCAGCTGGAGTTTTGGTTATGCCCAAGGAAGCCACAGCTGTGGCCGAAAACCAAGATGAAGACCCACTAGACGATCTCAATCTTCATTTGAATATTGAAGAATTAAACAATTAATGGCAAAAAGTGAAGAACTCTACAATTCGCTCATGAGCTGTCACCATGAGCCTCTGGATAAGGTTGACCCCAGCATCCCAGAGTGAAGCAAGGCAGTCGTTAAGCTCCCCAGTGATCCTATTCATTGTTTTGTTTTGGGTAGGGGGGAAGGGAGTTGTCCCAAGAGTATCCTGGATTTTGTATGTAAATTAAAAGAAGAAGAAGAAGAAGAAGCCAACACTACAGACATCTCAACTGGTTCAGTTCACATAATTCTGATTGAAAAACTGAAGTGAAGCCAACTTTCTGCTTGACAAGTGCCAAAGCTATTGTGTCTGGCTCAGCCACAGAAAACAGCAGAGCTATCAATGGAAATTCTACACAAGAGGGGATCACAATCTTGAAGCATTTCTTCAAAGAATCCTAACAAGAGACGAAGCATAGACTTACCAGCACAACCCTGAAGACAAAGCACAATCAAAGCAACAGCTACCAAGCGGAGGAAGTACTCCAGCCAAAGCAAGAGCAGACCAACAAGAGCAAGGGCATCCTAGCAGCTTTTTCAGAAGCTCAAGGCATTTTGCCTGTTGGCTTTCTGGAGGGACAAAGAACAATGATATCTGCTTATCAGGAGAATGTTTTGAGAAAAGAAAGTTACCTAAAGCTTTTGCAGAAAAATGCCCAAGAAACCTTCACCAGACAGCCCTTCTCCACCATAACACTTTTGCTCATTTGTCTCCTCAAACAATGGAAATTTTGTGAGTTTTGATGGTGAATCTTTGGACATCCTCCTACTTTGGCGACTTCTGACATTTTTTGTTTGCTAATGTTAAAAAAAAATTAAAGGGCACCCACTTTTCTTTAGTGAATAATATAAATATGACTGCATTCACTTGGCTAAATTCCCAGAATAGCCTAAATAACTTGCATTATCACTTACAAAAGTATCTTGATGGGCCGGCGCTGCGGCTCACTAGGCTAATCCCTCGCCTGCAGCGCACCGGCACCCGGGGTTCTAGTCCCTGTCGGGGCGCCATATTCTGCCCCAGTTGTCCCTCTTCCAGGCCAGCCCTCTGCTGTGGCCCGGGAGTGCAGTGGAGGATGGCCCAAGTCCTTGGGCCCTGCACCCCATGGGAGACCAGGATAAGTACCTGACTCCTGCCTTCGGATAGGTGTGGTGCACTGGCTGTAGCGCGCAGGCCACAGCGGCCATTGGAGGGTGAACCAAGGGCAAAAAGGAAGACCTTTCTCTCTGTCTCTCTCTCTCTCACTGTCCACTCTGCCTGTCAAAAAATAAAAAAAAGTATCTTGATGAAATGTATGTTGAGAAATAAAGTGTGTGTGTGTGTGTGTGTGTGTATATATAGCTTTAATCTTTTAGTTATATTTTCCCCTGTTTATAGTGCCTTGGTTTTTGTGACTTTGGGCCTTTGTGTGCCTTTGAAAATTGGCCACCCCAGCTTTCTTTATGCAGAGTAGCAATCCTTGTAAATCTCTCAACATCAACTGCCACAGGTCCATGCAAGTGAACCATTATAATTATGGTCTTTTCTTATTTCCTAAAGAAATCAATGATGAGAAAAAAAAGGCTATTTCCATAAACCATAGAATTCTCTATATTATGTTTGTGTGGCATAAACTAACAAAAATGAAAGAATTGCCATTTTCAGGAATTTGCCTAATTATGTTTGTAGATCAAAGAGAAGTTTCTGAAAATAATTCTATGTAGTCACTAAAGAGACAAGAACTGAGAAAAACATGGGTGTAATTTTAAAATGACTTTGGAAAACTTGTTCAACGTGATGGCGCTAATTGCTTCAAAACCTCTCAAAGAGAATTTACTTTCCCATGATCAACAAGGAAATCCCCAAGAATTTCTTCAAAGCTCAACTGAGAATTTCATTGAAAGTGAAACTGGTTATTTGAGGTGGTGAGGGGAGCAGGATTGGTAGGAGAAATATGAGATCATAAGAGTTCTGGTGCAAGGAAAAGTTCAGTCCCACAAACTTTTTTCTTTTCTTAGTAGTTGGACACAGGGGACAGTGTTGAGATACAGCAGGTTAAGTCACTGCTTAGGATCTGGCACCCCATATCAGAGGGCCACTTTCAGTCCTAACTGTTCTACTTCATATCCAGCCCCCTGCTAATGTACCTGGGAAAGCAGTACTTGGGTATCGGAAAGTAACAGAAAGTCCAAGTACTTGGGTCCCTGCTAGCCATGAAGGAAATCCAGGAGTCTGGTTCCTAGCTCCTGGCTATGGCCTGGCCCAGCCCTTATTATTTCAGGTATTTGGAGAGTGAACCAATAGATGAAATCAAGGGCACAGGAAGGCGGTGGCCAGACTCCATGTGGAATGGCTCCTCCGCGATTCCACTTGGCTCTGCCACTGCCCATATCAAGCGCAAGGGGTACACTCCACATGTCTGCTGAGAATTCTCTGAGGGACTAACCCTGAGCTGAGAAAGATCAATACCTGGGCATAAAGTATTGGAGTTCCAGTTCCAGTCCTGATTGCTTTGGTCCAGTCCATCTCCTGGCTAACAAGTCTGGGAAAGCAGCAGATGATGACCAAGAACTCGGGTCCCTGCCACTCATGTGGGGGACAGATGGATTTCCAGGCTCCTGGCTTCGGCCTGGCCCTTCCCTAACTGTTGTGGGCATCTGGGCAGAAGGCAGGGCTCTCTTTCGCTCACTCTTCTCTCTCTCTCTCCCTCTGCCTCTCCGTAGCTCTGCCTTTCAAATAAATAAAAATAAATCTGTAACAAAAGAAAATGCTTTATTACTGAGACTGAGGGGCCCTGGAACAGGTGCAGGAAGGTAGGTCTGGAGACTGCAGAGCACCTCTGGTAACCCACCACAGAGTGGCTGCTTGCAACAGAGACGTGGAAGGAGTCAAGGGCTGTCAGTGCTGCTATGGCTTGGGTGTGGGTGTGGGTGTGCTATGGCTTCAGTGTGTTCCTCAAAAGTACACATGTTGGAAGCTTGGTCCTCTGTTGTTAGGAGGTGGTGGAGCCTCTAAGAGGTGAGACCTCTTGCAAGGTAGTTAGGTTCCTAGAGGACACTACTCTCAAAAGGGATTAAGGTACCTCAAGTTTTTTTCTTATAGCAATGAAAATGGTCTGATATAGCTACTTGTGCAAAAAAAAAAAAAAAAAAAGTTCTAAGTGAAGAACTGTATTAGCCATGCTTTTTCTGTTCCGCACTCTGATGTTCTGGCATCCAGGGTCTTGCTGACCCTGCAGGAACAGCCCCCACCAGCGCTAGTTAATCGTCAGACACAGTCAATGATGTACTCACCTGCTAGCACACCTCTCATAGTCAGACCAACCAATGCAGAGCCCACACCCCCAACCACCTCCTCTTTGGGGCTTCTGCACTCAGAACCACTCTCCACCTGGGGACAGCCCTTCTGCCCCAGAGCCAACTAGTCCATCTTAAACCTGCTGTCTCTGCCTGGCCTATATATACCCATGGAAAACAAAATGAGAGATCTCACTGTATTTTCCCCCCTCCCTCCACCACCTGACTGACCCTGGTGCTTCCCTGGGTGGCTCTGTGTGATGTACCACACCTCCCGTTTCCAGGAATAGATGAGTATAAACTTCCTCCTCTATGCAATCATTCTCATGTTTTCATATCTGACCACACCTGATTAAAACAAACCCCAGATACTGTTAAAACAACACCTTTGAAAAACAAAAATAGGACCCATTTATTCTAATTGACACGTGGGTTGTGTATGATGGTAAAATTCAAGCAAAAGATCATTTCTTCAGCACTCCCAGCTATGGCTTCTACAACACATCTGTATTGTCCCTGAAATGAAGAAACAGAAATAGAAATAATACAAAATGTTAGGTGGTATTGTTTCAAAGCCTTCTATGAGAAATGTTCTTACTACCAGAAATTCATTTAAAGTGAGCTCATCAGCACTTTCTAATTTTCCGATAAGATGAAATATTGCATGCCTTTGACCTCAGTGAGCATACAGTCCATTTATTTTCCAATTATAAGATGATTTTTTTATAATTTCTAAAAACTTAGCTTAAGAGGTTTCCAAATGCTAGAATCATTTGTAACAACATAACTAAAGAATATGTATTACTAAAATTTATTTTAAAATAGTCACCAAAAGTGACACATGTAAAATTTCATTGCTAAGTACAAAACACAAATACCTAGGATTACAACAGAAGTTATTTTTACAAAGGTGGGAATGTCCAGACTAAATTATATTAAATTAATATTAATATAATTAAATTAATTAATTATATTAGTTGATTAAATTATATTGAATGAACAGTAACTATAGGGAGTTACTGACCTCAGGCACTGATTGCCTATTGCCTTCATGGGAAGACCATTCAACAGATTAACAATTTGCATTTGTATTACTTTTAGCTCTGTAGTTAGAAGGAGAAAATAAAATGAAAATAAGCTATCTTTTGTGCAATTTCTCCATATTCTATAGAAAGAAGAAATACCAAAATAGCTAATATCAATAAAAGTGAAAAACATTCTCAAATGTCTTAATTTGAAACACTATTTTTAGAAGATGTGACATGCTTTTCTCAAGTTCTTAACACATCTGTTACTGCAAAAGGTTAAGAAAGTATAAAATAAGTCTTGAATAATACCTTAGAAAGCCGTATGCCCTTGAAGGAAAATGGTACTGTTGTATTCACAGTCTCTGTATATGAAATACAAAATGTTATTGGATATCATTCAGTGATTTTGGGGGGTAGTATAGAATGCAACTTTATTGGGGGACATTTAGTACTAACAGAGGTACTCCCAAGCAAAACTGTAGAGAAATGATCAGCCATACACCCTGATGACTATCCTTCTATGGCTTCCTCTGTGTCCCAAAGCCTCTTTCCATATCAGCCCATATCTCATCCCTTAGAGGATGCAAAATTCTTAAGGCCACTGATCTCAATAACAAATGAAAGATGAGGCTGGTGCCGCGGCTCACTTGGCTAATCCTCCGCCTGTGGCGCCGGCGCACCAGGTTCTAGTCCCGGTTGGGACGCCGGATTCTGTCCTGGTTGCTCCTCTTCCTGTCCAGCTCTCTGCTGTGGCCCGGGAAGGCAGTGGAGGATGGCCCAAGTGCCTGGGCCCTGCATCCGCATGGGAGACCAGGAGGAAGCACCTGGCTCCTGGCTTTGGATCGGCGCAGCACGCCAGCTGAAGCGTGCCGGCAATAGCGGCCATTTGGGGGGTGAACCAATGGCAAAAGGAAGACCTTTCTCTCTGTCTCTCTCTCACTGTCTAACTCTGCCTGTCAAAAAAAAAAATGCTAATATGCTTCATTCCAAGTTAAACAAGGACATGTGCATTTTAAACTGTAGCTTTCAGAGATATTGCTACACATTTAGCTAGGTATAATAGAGAAGAATCTTCCTAAAAGTGGAAGAGACATTTCAGAGGCAGCCAGAATACTGAAAGTCCTTCCAATCACACCACCTGAGAAGCCTGACTAAGAGTTTAGCCACTATTCACATGCACAGCCATTGGCCTGACCCTGCATAATCTATGGTGCAGGAAGAAGAGTAGCTAGTCAGAAACAACAAAGTAGAGAACTTAGGCAGCTAGGAATAGAAAAATAGAAATGCTTTGAATATCAAACAAAGCAATAGTAACAAAAAATGCTTGCTTTTAATAAGATAGACAAATACAAAACTATAGTAATTATTGTTCTCTGAACTGGCTGAAGACATTCCTTAACAGTAAATGAATAGATTGTATTTGCATGTGTTTTCTATTTAAGATTTATTTTATTTATTTGAAAGGCAGAGTGTTGAGAGAGACAGAGTCAGAGACAAAGACATCTTCTATCCGTTGGTTCACTCCCCAAGTGTTCAAAATGGCCCAGGCAGAAAGCAGTGGAAGATGGCCCATGTCCTTGGGCCCCTGCACCTGCACGGGAGACCTGGAAGAAGCTCCCAGCTCCTGGCTTCGGATCAGCACAGCTCCAGCTATTGTGGCCATCTGGAGAGTGAGCTAGCAGATGGAAGATCTCTCTCTCTCTGTCTGCCTCTCCTTTTCTCTCTGTGTAACTATGACTTTCAAATAAATAATAAATCTAAAAAAAAAAAAAAAATGGCCCAGGCTGGGCCAGGCCAAAGCCAGGAACATGGAGCTCCATCCAGGATGCCCACGTGGGTGGAAAGGGTCCAAGCACTTGGGCCATCTTCTACTGCTTTCTCAGGCACATGAGCAGGAAGCTGGATTGGAAGCAAAGCAGCCAGGACTCAAACCAGCACTCCCACAAGGAATGCCAGTATCACAGGTGGTGGCTTAACCTGCTGTACCACAATGCCAGCTCCTACATTTAAATTTCTATTCTCACAAATAAACATTTCTTTATTTACTTCTGAATGTGTCCTTATTGAGAGTGCTAACACATTTTTTCTTGAACTTAGTGCAATCTTATCTACATGATCTTATGATGTGTGATTCAAGGCCAATCCAATTCTAAAATATGATAGTCCAACAGATATTCATTGAAAGTCTACTACAGGGGTTGGCACTGTGGTGCAGCGCATTAACGCCCTGGCCTGAGGCGCCGGGATCCCATATGGGCACTGGTTTAAGACCTAGTTGCTCCACTTCTGATCCAGCTCTGCTATGGCCTGGGAAAGCAGTGGAAGATGGCCCAAGTCCTTGGGCCCCCGCACCCACATAGGAGACCAGGAAGAAGCACCTGGCTCCTGGCTTCGGATTGGCGCAGCGCCAGCTGAGGCAGCCATTTGGGGAGTGAACCAATGGAAGGAGTACCTTTCTCTCTGTCTCTCTGTCTCTCTCTCTCTCTCACTGTCTATAACTCTACCTGTCAAATTAAAAAAAAAAAAAAAAAGCATGCTTTGAAATATCTCCTTATTAATAAATTTGTTTTTCCAAAAGGGGGAATGTTAGTAAAATGGTGCAGTCTTATCTGTGGTGCGATCTATGCCTCGGATGCCGTCTTAGGCACTGGCCCCGTCGCCACATCGTACAGTAAGCTTTGGTCCTGCCCCCTGGCCCAACCACTGGTGTCAGCTCCACCACCACTCTAATGCGATTCACTGCTCCTTCTTCCCTGCCCCAGAAAAGGTTTAACAGGAGCTGTTTCCAAACACGTGCTCTTTGATCTTTCTTACACTTTCCTCCTCTCTCTTACCCTCTCATCATCTCCCCCGGGGCCTGGGGCCTGTCGGGCTTTCCCACCCAACAATAAACCTTTCCTCTAAAAAATAAATAAATAAATGTGTTTTTGCAAGGAACAGATATGTGTGTGTTTATAAAAAGTGGTAACAAAAAATGGTAACATTATGGCTAACTTTTATTTTTGCTCATCCATATTTTCTAAATATCACATCCTAAAGATATATGATTTTTGTACCAGCAACAAAAGTTATTTTTAAACTAGGTATGTATGGTACTTGCAAATTTGACTCTCAGGCTTCAAGGGTCTCTTGATACAGCCATGCTTCTTAAATCAGAGTGTTCTCCACTCTAGGCCCACATACGCAGTTGCCAGATGGACGTGTTTATTTGAATGTTCCAAAATTACTTTGAGCTCAAAACACACATAGACCAGAAGTTGTTGTCTTGCTCTTTAAAATCAGCCCCTTCCTTTGTATGCACTGCCTGGGCCAGTAGCAGCTCCATACATCCCCAGCCCTGAAGTGGTGCTTGAGTTTACCTCATCTTTGCCTGCCTGCCACACCAAATCAGTTGGAAATGTCCCGCCAGCTCTTGTTTCCAATGCACTTTCTTCTGTCTCCTTCTGACTGCTCCCGGAACCACCATCTTTGCTGAGCCCTTATGGGTTCACAAACGCCATCTGGCTGCTCTTCCTCCACCCAAGTTTTCTGCCTCAGCCAATCTCCACCCCTTCCATGTGGACACTAGTTCTCTGCAGAAATGGAAATCTTGGTGGGTCCTCCCTCCCAACTGATGGCCAATATTTTGCATGTGACTTCCTTGCTCCTCCTGCCCCCTTTTCTAGGCTCATATGCAGCAGTTCCCCAAAAGCACTTCAGCTTCAGCTACAAAAACCACTCTCCAACTACACCACATCCTTTCGTGGCTAGACGTTTGCCTGAGCCATATCCTCTCCAGGGAATGTTCTTCTACCTCACTCTCCGACTTTCTTGGATTCAGATTCTAATAAAATACTCTGGGAAGACTTATTTGAGTTTTCTTGCCACAGTTAGTTGATAACTGTACAATTAAAATTAATAGCATGTACTTGTATCAGCACTGTTTATAGTTCATTGTAAGTTTTGTTCCAGAGATGACCTTTCCCAGGACAGGGAGATATTCTGAGGAAGGTCCTACCATCCAACTTCAGATCATGAGAATCCAAATCATGATTTGCTCCAATAAGGTTCAAAATCCAAGGGGTCTTCGAACAGTGCACGGAAAATATGCATAATCTCGTAATTCCATTTTCCACAAACTTTTTTAAAGACTTATTTATCTATTTATTTATTTATTTAAAAGGAAGAGCTACAGAGAGAGAGGGAGAGACAAAGAAAGATCTTCCATCTGCTGGTTCACTCCTACAAATGACCACAACAGCCAGGGTTGGGCCAAGCCACATCCAGGAGTCAGAAGTCTCCCAGGTGGGTAGCAGGGACACAACCACTTGTGGCATCTTCTGCTGCTTTCCCAGGCCATTAGCAGGGAGATGGATCAGAAGTGGAGCAGCTGGGACATGAACAGGTGCCCATGTGGGATGCTGGCATCACAGGTTGTGGCCTAACACAATACACCACAACGCTGGCTCCTTCCACAGCCTTTTTTCTTTCTTTGTAAAGATTTAATTATTTATTTGAAAGGCAAAGTGACACAGAGGCAAAGAGAGAGAGAGGTCTTTTTTTTTTTTTTTTTTTTTGACAGTCAGAGTTAGATAGTGAGAGACAGAGAGAAAGGTCCTCCTTTTTCTGTTGGTTCACCCCACAAGTGGCCGCTACGGCCAGCGCACTGCGCCGCTGCGCTGATCCGAAGGCAGGAGCCAGGTGCTTCCTCCTGGTCTCCCATGCGGGTGCAGGGCCTAAGGACCTGGGCCATCCTCCACTGCCTTCCTAGCCACAGCAGAGAGCTGGCCTGGAAGAGGAGCAACCGATACAGAATCCAGCGCCCCAACTGGGACTAGAACCCGGGGAGCCGGTGCCGCAGGCAGAGGATTAGCCTAGTGAGCCACAGTGCAGGCCTGAGAGAGGTCTTCTATGTACTGGTTCACTCCCCAGATGGCTGCAACAGGCAGAGCTGCACCGATCCAAAGCCACGAGCCAGGTCTCCCACGTAGGCACAGGGGCACAAGGACTTGGGCCATCTTCAACTGCTTTCCCAGGCCACAGCAGAGAGCTGGACTGAAGGTGGAGCAGCCAGGACTCAAACCGGCACCCATATGGGATTCCGGCACTGTAGGAGCCGCTTTACCTGCTATGCCACAGTGCTGGCCCCTCCATGGACTTTTAAAAATATCCCTGCATATTTGTAGAAGGAAGAGATGGTGAGAGAAGAAGCAGGCAGAGACCAGGTTGGGTCTGACAAAAATCTTAGATCTCAAGAAAGTAAACTTTGAAAATTTAGAAAAAAGGTAATCATAATCTCACAGAGATCATGTGATATAACTGTAAAACAGTTGTACAAAATAAATGTACTTTTTTTTAATGACAATCTTCCAAGAGTATTTTTCCCAAAGAAAAAGCATGGCACAGTGAAAAGTGTGTGGTTTAAGAGGCAAGGGCTGCCCTCTTCTTAGTTCTCCAGATGATCCAGGATGCATTACTGAACAGGCGTCAGCCTCATTAGGCAGAATAACAGGACCTTAGGCAGCCTCCTTAGGCAGAACAGTAGGGGCCGAAGCTGTGGTATACCACATAAAGCTGCCACTTGTAGCATCCCAAATAGGCACCTGGCTACTCCACTTCCAATCTAGCTCCTGGATAATGTACCTGGGAAAGCGGCAGAAGATGGTGCAACTGCTTGGGTCCCTGAACCCACATGGGAGACCCAGAAGAAGCTCTTGGCTCCTGGCTTCATATCAGCCCAGCTCTGGTCTTTGTGGCCATTTGGGGAGTAACCAGCAGATGAAAGATGGACCTCCCCTCCTCACCCCACTTTGTAACTCTGCCTTTCAAATAAATAAATAAATATTTAAAAACTAAAATATAACCAGGAACAGCCACATTCCTAATCTGAGCACTATAGTTAGCTTTTTTACACACATTCACTACCCATGTAAGAGGGCTTCACTCTCCCCATTTTATAGATAAGGAAAATGAGGCTGCGAGAGGTTAGCTAACACTCTCAAGGTCATATTGTTGGACAACATCTGTCATAAAAATAAACAAAACATAAATAGTGAATTTTTAAAAGTTTAAAAAATGTCTATTAGAGCAGCATTGTGATGCTAGGCTTCTGGCCCAGGCCCAGTTGTTGCAGCCATCAGGGGAGTGAGCCAGTAGATTAAAGACTTCTCTCTCAGTTTGTCTCTCTCTGTGTCTCCTGCACCAACCCTATCATTCTGCCTTTCCAATAAATATACAAATAAATATTTAAAAAATAATAGGCCGGTGCTGCGGCTCACTTGACTAATCCTTTGCCTGCGGCAGCGGCACCCCGGGTTCTAGTCCCAGTCGGGGCGCCGGATTCTGTCTCGGTTGCTCCTTTTCCAGGCCAGCTCTCTGCTGTGGCCCAGGAGTGCAGTGGAGGATGGCCCAGGTCCTTGGGCCCTGCACCCGCATGGGAGACCAGGAGGAAGCACCTGGCTCCTGGCTTCGGATCGGCAAAGCACGCAGGCTGCAACGCACCAGCCATAGCAGCCATTTGGGGGGTGAACCAACGGAAAAGGAAGACCTTTCTCTATGTCTCTCTCTCTCACTGTTTAACTCTGCCTGTCAATAATAATAATAATAATAAACTAGGGGCTGGTGCTGTGGCACAGTGGGTTAACACCCTGGCCTGAAGCGCTGGCATTGCATATGGGTGCTGGTTCAAGACCCAGTTGCTCCATTTCCAATCCAGCTCTCTGCTGTGGCCTGGGAAAGCAGTAGAAGATAGCACAAGTTCTTTGGCCCCTGCACCCACATGGGAGACTCAGAAGAAGCTCCTGCCTCCTGGCTTCGGATAGGCGCAGCTCCAGCTGTTGCAGCCTTTTGGGGAGTGAACCACTGGATGGAAGACCTCCCTCTCTGCCTCTCCTCTCTCTATGTAACTCTGACTTTCAAATAAATAAATAAATCTTTTTTTAAAAAAAGATCACTTCATCTCATTTAAAATAATAATAATAATAATAAACTAGTACAATCCCAAGAAAAGTAATTTAGCATTATGTAAATAAAAAAAAATATGCAAACCATTTAATGCCATAAATCTTTCTAGGAGTTATCCTTAACTCTTCTCCCAGATAGAATAATATTCAAAACTAAAATATAAGAAAAACCATATATATATAAGTATATTTGTATATTACTTATAATAGTGAAAATACATAGAAAAAGGAAAATAAATGTCCAATAGGAGGATGATTAAGTATACTAGGGCATACCCATTAGGGAAAATGTTTCACTGTATTATAGTTTTACCCTGATTACTAAACCATAGGTAGAAGCTATTCAAAGAAATGAATAAACAAATTTTTAAAAAGGGAAAAAATAGGGCCAGCATTGTGACACAGTAGGTTAAGTCTGTGCCTAAGTCACAGCATTCCCCATGGGCACCAGTTTGAGACCTGGCTGCTCCACTTCCAATCCAGCTCTCTGTTATGGCCTGAGAAAGCAGTGGAAAATGGCCCACGTGCTTGGGCCCCTGCACTTGTGTGGGAGACCTGGAAGAAGCTCCTGGCTCCTGGCTTCAGATCAGCGGAACTCCAGCCATTGCCTCCAATTGGGAAGTGAATGAGCAGATGGAAGACTCTTTCTGCTTCTCCTTCTCTCTCTGTGTAACTATTTCAAATAAATAAATAAGTCTTTAAAAAAATAAATAAACTGCTAAAAGCAAACCTTTAGATGGAAATGAAGAATTATTATCAGAAAAAAAAAAACTTCAGGTTTTTGGTGTGTCTAATTTGTACAGCTTGCTTATAAAGAATTACTTTCTATTCCAAAAGTAGCAGGCACTGAATGCTTACCTCCCTTCAGAGCTCTGCAGAAAGAATACACATCATCAGATCCTTTGCAGATAATTTCTTTGCGCTTTGGCAAATCCATGGAGTTGACAGATATATAGAGATTCAAATATAATTGATTCATGTCTCTCCCTTAAATAGAAAAAAATCTCATTGGCCCCCAAAGAAGACACTCATTTATACAGAAAAATATTTGTTATAAACTTAAAATGTGCCCTGTGCTTTTTCTGAATAATTTCATTGCATCATTACAATTACCCCTAAGGCAGGTATTATTATCCTGGTTCTGCAGATGAGAAAACTGAAATTCCAAGAAGTCCAGTAGATTGCAATCAAAGAAAATGTTTCACAGTAACAACTATGTATGCTATGCCTAAAATAGAAGAAAATTTGTAACTTGAGAAAAATATCAAATGAAAACATAAAATTTCCAATTACAGTCACAGTTCTGCTAGAAAATTCAAAAGAAAATAAAGGAAGTGAGGACAATCAACCCACGTCAACATTTTTAGCTTTGATAAAAGATTTCTTGGAGAATAAAATTGAATCTTTTGATGAAAAATGAAATGTATAGCTTTTTAAAAAATTCTCTCATGATCTATTATCAATTAACAAGGAAACTTCAAGACATTGCATTTTCTGAACTCTTCCAGATTATTTACCTGGCCCAAATGTAAAAGATGCACAATCATTTTTATAATGAAAGAAATTATTGTGATCATTACCTCATTGAAAATATTTTGTTAATAAGGTCACTGTGCTTTTTTTTTAACAGAAAGCTTTTATTTAATAAATATATATTTCATAAGTACAGCTTTAGGAATATAGCAGTTCTTTGCCCCCATACCTGCCCTCCCACCCCCACTCCCATCCCACCTCCTACTCCCTCTCCCATCCTATTCTTCATTAAGATTCATTTTTAATTGTCTTTATATACAGAAGATCAACTCTATACTAAGTAAAGAGTTCAACAGTTTGCACCCACACAGACACACAAAGTATAAAGTACTGTTTGAAGACTAGTTTTACGATTCATTCACATAGTATGACACATTAAGGACAGAGGTCCTACATGGGGAGCAAGCGCATAGAAACTCTTGTTGTTGATTTAACAATTGACACTCTTATTTATGATGTCAGTGATCACTTGTGGCTCTTGTCATGAGCTGCCAAGGCTATAGAAGCCTCTTGAGTCCACAAACTCTGACATTATTTAGACAAGGCCATCATCAAAGTGAAAGTTCTCTCCTCCCTTCAGAGAAAGTTACCTCCTTCTTTGATGGCCCCTTCTTTCACCAGGATCTCACTCACAGAGATCTTGCATATAGGTCCTTTTTTGTCACAGTGTCTTGGATTTCCATGCCTGTAATGTTCTCACGGGCTTTTTAGACAGATCCAAATACCTTAAGGGCTGATTCTGAGTCCAGAGTGCTTTTTAGGACATTTGTCATTCTATGAGTCTGCTGTGTGGCCTGCTTCCCATATTTGATCGTTTTCTCCTTTTTAATTCTTCCCATTATTATTAGCAGATATTTGGTCTTATTTATGTGATCCCTTAATCCTATCTTCATGATCAGTTATGAACTTAAACTGATCACTTTAACTAGTAAGATGGCATTGGTACCTGCCAACTTAATGGAATTTGGAGTCCCATGGCAGGTTTTTAGCTTTACCCTTAGAAGTAAGTCCGAGGGACCATGTGCCGAACTGTACATCTCCTCCCTCTTTTATTCCCACTCTTACTTTTAACAGGGATCAATTTTCAATTGGATTTAAGCACCTAGAATAATTCTGTGTTAAGTAAAGAGTTCAACCAATAGTATTAAGCAGAAAAAGATAATACTAAGAAGAATAAAATATAAAGCTGTTCCTTGACAGTCAGGACAGGGGCCGATCAATTCATTGCTTCTCATAGTGCACTGTGACTTATCATAATAATTGAAAGATAATTTTTTTTTAATTTTCAGGGGTGGGTATTGTGATGTAGTGAGTTAAGCTGCCCACCTGCAATGCCAGCATCCTGTATCAGAGCACTGGTTTGAGTCCTGGCTTCTCTGCTTCTGATCCACTTCCCTGCCTTCCAAATAATAAATCAATCATTAAAAATTTCTTTCATTTATTTGAAAGAGAGATGGAGACATAGACAGATCTCCTATCCACTGGTTCACTCCATAAATGACTGTAATAACCAGGGCTAGACCAGGCCAAGTCAAGAGGCTGGAACTCAATTTGGGTCTCCCATGTGGGTGACAGGGACCCAAGTACTTGAGCTATCATCTGCTGCCTCTCAGGGTGTGCCCTGGCAGGAAGCTGGGACTTGAACCAGGAAGTGAGTGTCTCAAGTGTCATCTTAACTGCTAGACCAAATGCTTACCACAGCTTTTCCATCTTGAACTTGAACTTGGCTGTGCTTAACAGAACTGCCAGCTCCAGCCTCAGAATTCTCTTTGGAGTTGGTGCCACCACTCTCTTCTGGTCTTCTTCCATCCTCTGACTCCACCTCAGTCTTTCATCTCCTGTTTCTTTGGGTTCCTGCCTCTATTCTCCTCAATTTTTACTCTTTATATCCTCCCTGGCTTTAAGTATTCCATAAGGTGATAATTCCCAAATCATCTTTACTCTTGACCTTTATCCTAAACACCTGTCCCAAATATGCATACAACCTCTCAGCTCAAAATCTGCAGGGCTGCTGCTGTGGCACAATGGGTTAAAGCCCTGGCCTGAAGCACAGGCATCCCATATGGGCACAGGTTCTAGTCTCAGCTGCTCCTCTTCTGATCCAGCTCTCTGCTATGGCCTGGGATAGCAGAAGATGGCCCAAGGTCTTGGGCCCCTGCACCCACGTGGAAGACCCAGAGGAACCTCCTGGCTCCTGGCTTCAGATGGGCGCAGCTCCGGCCGTTGCGGCCATCTGGGGAGTAAACCAGCGGATGGAAGACCTTTCTCTCTGTCTCTTTCTCTCTCTGTAACTCTGTCTTTCAAATAAATAAAATAAATCTTTAAAAAAAAAAAAACTGCGCAGTTACCTTCCCAAAAACAAAAATGTGATTTCCTTCTTTTCATTACCAAGTCAGCACTAGATTTTCCAGTACCACTGTATCTTACTAGCCTCCTTTTCATCTCCATCACCACTGCCTTAACACAGACTCTCATTACTCTGAGTCTAAAATACCAGCAAATTTCCTTCCTAATTTGTTCCCATATCTCTACTTTCATGCCAGGATGTGGAGAAGACCACCACTGAATCTGTTTCAAATAGCAATTCCACGGCCTACTTCATGGACTTCAAACAGAACTTCTCCAACACCAGGCTGTATGCAGAAATTGAAAAGCTGTTTTCAGAAAGAATTTGTGGAGAAATGGGGACACAAGACTGTATCAGACACTGTGGTTCTGGCAACAATGAAAGACAAAGGATCTTGTCCCATCTCTGCATGAACAAAGCAAGATTCCAGTCTCTAATTACTCCACGTAAGGAAGTCTTGCATGGACGTCTCAATGGTTCATATCTTGAGAAGCTCTTTGGCCTTGGAAATGACTGTGAGTGTGTTAGTCATATGAGCAAAAGTAATGATGAGGAAGCACTTCTGTCATTCCTCGAGTTGGGGATACCAGTGTGATATGTATAGGTGTAAGAAATGAGAAGCATGGTGGCCATCACGTGGTCACAAATAGAGCTGTTTTTGAGTTCATCAACTTTGAGAAATAACCTTGAGGAAGGCTTCTGACCTAGATTTATTATTTATTTATTTTTGGTTAATTAGTTAATAACATACAAACAATTTATTAACAAGGCTATGAAGTCTTAAAACAATAATTTCTATTCCTAACCTATTTTTGGTTCAGTTATACTTACAGCCTTTATTGAATTTAAGTAAAAATAAAGCCATAAAAAATTAGGGTTCATTTCTGTATATATGGTCCATACTTTATACTAATTGACATTATGGTATATTCTAGGGAAACTTGGGTCATAATTGCAAGGCACTATACAAAAAATGGCCAGCGCTGTGACACAGCTGGTTGATGCCCAGACCTGAAGTGCCAGCATCCCATATGGGCACTGGTTCGAGACCTGGCTGCTCCACTTCCCATCCAGCTCTCTGCTGTGACCTGGGAAAACAGTAGAAGATGGGCCGAGTCCTTAGGTCCTTCCACCGCGTGGCAGACCTGGAAGTAATTCCTGGCTCCTAGCTTTGGATCAGCTCAGTTCTGGCCATTGCAATCATCTGGAAAGTGAACCAGCAGATGGAAGACCTCACTCTCTATCTCTTTCCGTGTGTGTATGTGTGTGTGTGTAACTGACTTTCAAATAAATAAATTAATTTAAAAAAATCTCTAACACATCTAATTCCTTCCACTTTTCAGAGAACCCTAAGAGATGACATATTGTTTTGTTATTTGGGACTGGAAAAATATAAACTTTTTCCTGTTTCTAAGAGCAATAGGCACTTGAAAACCATATTTTTTTTTTAATGCAAACCTTACTTATGCCAATCATCCAAGGCAAAAGATATCAGGACCAGAGAACAAAATCTTAGGGGAAAAAAAAAAGAAATTGTAGAGTCTTAGGCAAAAATTTAGGTTATTTCTTTTACCATTGGCCAAGAAGACGTAACAGAGTTAATCATTCTTTGCTCTGGATTATCACTAAGTCTTACTGCTATCATTTCATTCATCATACTGTATTGTCTGCACATTTGTCTCCTTTTGTAGTGATAGATTCTTAAAGATCAAGGGAATGTCTCACCAATGAATTCACATTGCCTGGCACAACACTTGAAACATAATGCCTATTTACTGAATATTTTCCAAATGAATAAATGAGTGCAGAGACAAAGTATCAAAATATAGGTTGAATAATTAGATTCAGTAAAAGTAAAACACAATTTCACTGCCTATCTTTCCTGAGTTCTCGGCTAGCTTTTTTTTTTTTTTTTTTTTTTTTTTTTGTAATCTGGATACTAAAATCAAGGGGAAATGCCCTTTAAACTTATTTATGTAAAAGTATTTTTGTAAAGTAGAAAGCAAGCACCAAATATAAGCTAGAATGTTGGTGATGATGATGATGATGATGATGATGATTAGAACTGAAATTTCCTGGGATCCCATGACTTGCACACAACAAACAAGTGCTGGCTGACCATTCTGTTTTCACAGACTCAGATGTAGCCAGTGTTACCACCACTGCTCCCTTTAGTTTTTCATTAAGCTAATAAAAAGTAGAGTCATAGAAAAGTACACACACACACACACACACTGCCCTCTTCATCTTATATTTTTCCCTAGGAAGCTCATCTTTAAGGGAAAAAAATTACTCTGGCTTGCTCACACACAGATCTTTGAATACTGGAAACCAAGCTTTACTTATCAGCAGAACAGGTAATTGTTGATGAAGGATATACCTGTGAGGCTGTTGGAAATCTCAAGTTGTATCCATCTCTACCCCCGTGTCTTTGTGTAGTCCCTTCTCCATGAGTGTAGGCTGGCCCAGTGACTTGCTTCCAACCGACAGAATACAACAAAGTTCTCTTTCATGATTAGGCTACTTAATGATTATAACGTTAATTTTATTTTCTCACTGTTTCCCTTACTGGCTCTGACAAAGCAAGAAGCTATGCTGAAAAAGCCCTCATGGCGGGAACTGACAGACTGCCAACAGGAAGGATTCAGAAACTCAACGCTGCTGGGCATGGTGGCGCACAGGTGCCTATAGTCCCAGCTGCTTGGGAGGCTGAAGCTGGAGGCTCGCTCAAGCCTAGGAGTTCTGCACTGTCAAGTGCTATACCGATAGGGTGTCCGCACTAAGTTCGGCAATGTGGTGACTTCTCGGGAGCTGGCGACCACCAGGTTGCCTAAGGAGGGGTGAACCAGCCCAGGCTGGCAATGGAGCAGGCCAAAACTCCCATGCTAATCAGAAACCGAACACTGCTAGCAATTACATGAACTTAGAAGTAGATCTTTCCCTAGTTCACCTTCAGAATGGATCCCAATCCTGGCCAACATCATGATTATAGCCATCTGGGAGGTCCTAAAACAGCACAGGTAAGCTAGGCCCAGACTACTGACCCACAAAGACTACAAGACAACAAATGTATAACATGTTAAGCCACTAAGATTATGATGATGTTACACAGCAATAGATAACTAATGTACATATATTTAGAAACAATTATTCATCATTGCTATTTCCTGAACCTTTAATTGATCTACAAAAACAAAAATTTGGACTTACTTGGAATGTAGAAAATATGCAATAAACCTTGGGTTCCCTTCAGTGTTATACAGGGCTCAACATTAATTGAAATTGGGATTTCCATGTTATCTAAATGAAATAAAGATAATTGTCAATGAATTAGTATACATCATTTCCAATAAGTATAATATTCTGAATATCAGTCCCCAAAAGATGCCCTTTGCACTAAAATTAAACCATTGGGAAAACTTGAGGGTGGTTAAAAATCTCTCTCCAGGGGAGTAACATCTGCAACAGGGAACAATGGGAGGCTCTGGACTCCTTTTGTACCCACAAAGATAAAATTTACAGACAAATTCCCTTTGTGAAACATCAGAAACTAATTGAAAGGCTTCTGAACCCCAGCAGAACACTAAATTACTCATCCAAGTTGGCAGGGAAACTTGGGACACCCTCTCTCCAGAGACTTTTTTTTTAAGATGTATTTATTTGAAAGTCAGAACTACTGAGAGAGGACAGAAAGAGAGAGATGGAATCTTTCATCCATTGGTTCACTCCCCGAGAGAGACAGAATCTTTCATCCATTGATTCATTCCCCCAGAAGGCCACAACGGCCAAGGCTGGGCCAGGCTGAAGCCAGGAGCCAGGAGCTTCATCCAGGTCTCCCACGTGGATACAGGGGCCCAAGCCCTTGTGCCATCTTCCACTGCTTTCCCAGGCCATTAGCAAGGAGCTGGATAGGAAGTGAAGCAGCTGTGCCCATATGGAATTCCAGTCTTGCCAGGTGGTGGCTTTACCACAACTCTGCCCCTCTCCATAGACTTTTACCCTAGGACAGTACAACACGATCAGATAGACATCTCCTACCTCCCAACTTCACCCAGGGGAGGGAATAAATTGGTTTGCATGTTCAGCACCCCAGTTTTTCCAATAGAGTTCCCAGAGGGGTTACTTCTAGTTGACCAATCTCACAGCTGTGATAGGTGTGGCACAGTGCAGCCACCCAGGGAAGAATGATGGCACAGTAGACATCATTGGTATTCCCCTCTGCTTGGCACAGAGTGAGTAGAGGTAAAATACCAGTTTTCAGCTTATGCTAGGGAGGGAAAGAGCTGATCCATCTGTCCACCATCTCAACTTCTCTGGGGAACCCTAATACCACAGTGATTGTCTCAGCAGTCCTGGTGCTCCGACGGGTCAGGTATAGCTAACTGCCTGGAGGAGGAGATAGCTGCTTGGACTGGTAGATACCAAGGCTCACTCTCCCATTCCAACTCAGTAAAAAATAAGTAGACAAATACTACAGCTGCCTGATTCTCCTTGGGAGGGAAAGAGTTGGTGGAGGCTCCCAAAATCTCTGGCCAGGCTAACTGGTGGAGACCTTTTCCTCAGTGAGACCAATCCATGACAACTGAGAGAGATGCCTCTTTTGTTTAACGTGAAGACATCAACACATAGAATCAAGGAAATGAGAAATCAGGGAGAGATATTCCAAGCAAAGAAAAAAGACAAATCTCCATAAGTGATCCTAAGAAAATGGAATTCTATGATTTACCTGACAGAAAATTTAAAATAACTCTCATAAAGATGTGCACTGGGCCAGTGTTGTGGCACGGCGGGTTAAGCCGCTGCTTGTGACACCAGCATCCCTATCAGAGTGCTGGTTCAAGTCCTGGTTACTATGCTTCTAATCCATTTCCTTGTTAAAGTGCCTGGGAAGACAGTAGAAGATGGTCCATGTATCTGGGCCCCTGCCACCTAAGTGGGAAACCTGGATAGAGTTCCTGGCTCCTGACTGGGTCAGCCCCAGCCATTGTGGCCATTTGGGGAGTGAATCAGGAGATTCAAGACCTGTGAGTGAGTGTGTGTGAGTGTGAGTGTGTGTGTGTGTGTGTGACTCCACCAGTCAAATATTTGAAAGAGCTAGAGAGAGGGAGACACAGAAAGAGAGAGCTTCCATCTGCAGGATGGGTCATCCTCTGCTATTTTCCCAGGCCATTAGCAGGGAGCTGGATTGGAATTGGAGCAGCCAGGACAAAAACCGGAGTCCATATGGGATGCCAGCTTTGCAGGAGGGGGTTTTAATGGCTACACAACACCGGCCCAAATAAATCTTGTTTAAAAAGAGGGTCACTAAGGTCAAAAGAACAATGCATGGATAAAGTAAGAATTTGAACAAAGGGAGAGAAAACATTCAAAAGTGTCAAACTGAAATCATGGTGCTAAAAACATGGTAATTGAACTTAAAAATCACTAGTGGAATTCAACATCGCACTAGATAAAAGAAAGAATCAGTAAATTCAGAGACAGGTAACTGGAAACTCTTGTAACTCTTCAGTCAGAAGAGTAACAAGAAAAGAATGAAGAAAACTTAAGGCAAGTATGGGACATTATCAAGCAGCTCCTTAAACACAATGCAAGAGTGTAAGACACAGAAGAGAAAGAGGAAAAACTACAAAAAAAAATAGGGGCCAGCACTGTGGCACAGTGGGTTAAAGCCCCAGCCTGCAGCGCCAGCATCCCGTATGGGTGCCGGTTCCAGTACCAGCTGCTCCACTTCCAATCCAGTTTGCTGGTGATGTGCCTAGGAAAGCAGCAGAAGATGGCCCAAGTCCTTGGGCCCCTGCACCTGCTTGGGAGACCTGGAAGACCTGTCTTCAGATCAGCTCAACTGCATCCATTGCAGCCATCTGGGGAGTGAACCAGCGGATGGAAGACCTCTCTCTCTCTCTCTCTCTCTCTCTCTCTCTCTCCGCCTCTCCTCTCTCTGTGTAACTCTGATTTTCAAATAAATAAATAAATCTTTAAAAAGAAAGAAAGAAAGAAATCCAAATTCAAAAAAAAAAAAAGAAAGAAAGAAAGAAACCTACAGGCCACAGGGGAGTGGGCTGATGTATTCAATGTACCAAAAGAAAACAATTGCCAACCAAGGATATCTGACAAAACTCTCTTTTAAAAACAAAAGACAGGAGCCAGTACTGTGGCATAGCAGGTAAAGCCACTGGCTGCAGTGCCAGCATTCCATATAGGTGCTGGTTCAAGTCCAGCTTCTCCACTTCTAATCCAGCTCTCAGCTAATGCACCTAGGAAAGCAGCAGAAGATGGTCCAAGTGCTTGGGCCCCTGCACTCTCAAAAGGAGACCTGGAAGAAGCTCCTGGCTTCTGGCTTCGAGTTGGCCATCACAGCCATTTAGGGAGTAGATGGAAGATTGACTCATTGATCTTTCTTTCTCTCTCTGTATCTCTGCCTTTCAAATAAATAAATCTTTTTTTTTTTTAAAAAGGACAGAAAAGGACAAAAGAACAGAGGGGCCAATGTTGTAGCATAGTGGGTAAAGCCTCCACCTGCCATGCCAGCATCCTATATGACTGCTGGTTTGTGTCCGGTTTGCTCCACTTCCCAGCCAGCTCCCTGCTAATGTGTGTGGGTCCATTACCCATTGCAGGAGACTGGAAAAAGCTCCTATCGTCAGCTTGGCTCAGCCTTGACTGCTGCAGCCATCTGGGAAGTGAGTCAGTGGATGGAAGATCTCTATCTGTCTCTTCCTCTCTCTCCATAATTCTGACTTTCAAATAAATAAATAATTTTTTAAGAAAGGAGAGATAAATACTTCCCCAGGCAAACAAAAGCTGAAGGACTTCATAACCACTAGAGTTGCTTTACAACAAATGCTATGTGTAGTTCTTCAAGTTGAAACAAAAGAATGCTAAACAGTAATATCATAATATCATAAGAAAGTATAAAAATAGGCTGGCGCTGCGGCTCACTAGGCTAATCCTCCGCCTGTGGCACCGGTACCCCAGGTTCTAGTCCTGGTTGCTCCTTTTCCAGTCCAGCTCTCTGCTGTGGCCCAGGAAGGCAGTGGAGGATGGCCCAAGTGCTTGGGCCCTGCACCCGCATGGGAGACCAGGAGGAATCACCTGGCTCCTGGCTTCGGAATGGCGCAGTGCGCCGGCCATAGCAGCCATTTTGGGGGTGAACCAATGGAAAAGGAAGACCTTTCTCTCTGTCTCTCTCTCACTGTCTAACTCTGCCTGTCAAAAAAAAAAAAAAAAAAAGAAAAAGAAAGAAAGAAAGTATAAAAAGAACTATAACCCAAAATGTATTAAAAGATGCATAGGTCAAATAGTTGTAAATTATGACAATAACATAAAGTTGGGGGTGGGGTGTTTTAGGATAGAGTTTTTGTATGTATTTGAACTTATGTTGTTATGAGCTTAAAAGAGACTATTATAAGATATTTTTGTAAGCACCAAATTTTTAAAAATAAATAAACCTATAAAAACAACACAAAATAAAAAGAGAAAGCAATCAAAGCATAGCAACACACACACACAAAAAACAACAAAACATCAATGAAATTAGCAAGAGAGAACAGACAAAAGAACTACAAGACAAAACAACTAACAAAATAGCAATGATAAATTCTTCCCTATAACTAATTACTTTTTGGGGTCAGCGCTGTGGCTTAATGGTTAAAGCTGCCGCCTGAAGTGTTGGTATCCCATATGGACTCTGGTTCGAGTCCCGGCTGCTCCACTTCCGATCCAGCTCTCTGCTGTGACCTGGGAAAGTAGTAGAAGATGGCCCAAGTCCTTGGGCCAAAGGCCCACATGAGAGATGGTAAGAAGCTCCTGGCTCCAGGCTCCAGGTGAGTGCAGCTCCGGCCATTGCAGGCAGTTGGGGAGTGAACCAGCAAATGGATCACCTCTCCCTCTCTCTCTCTCTCTTCCTCCTCCTCCTCCTCCTCTGTATCCCCTTCTCTCTCTGTGTAACTCTTTCAAATAAATAAATAAATATTTTTTTAAAAAATAATAATTACTTTAAATGGGAATAGATTAAGCTCTTCAATCAAAACACAGATTGGATGATGGGAAAGGGCTTGGTGTAGCACTTACAATGCCACTTTGGATGTGTGCATTCTATATTGGTGTGCCTAGCTTCAAATTCCAGTTCCACTCCTGATTCCAGCTTTCTGCTAATGTGAACCCTTGGAAGCAGGAGGTAATGTCCCTACTAGTTGGGTCCTTGCCACACATGTGGGAGACTTGGATCGAGTTTTGGGCTCCTGGCTTTGGTCTGGCCCAGATTAAGCTATTACAATCAATTTGGGGAGTGAATGAGTAAATGGGAGCACTTTCACTTTCTCTCTCTCTCTCTCTCTCTCTCTCTCTCTCTCTCTCCCTCTCCCTCTCTCTGCCTTTCAAATAAAATAAATCAATAAATATTTCCTTCTTAAAAGATTGATTTATTTATTTGAAAGAGTTAGGGGGGGGGGGGCGAGACAGAGAGAAAAAGAGATCTTCCATCTGCAGGCTCACTCCCAAGATGGCCACAATGGCCGGGGCTGGGTCAGGCTGAAGCAGAGTCAGGAGCTTCATCTGGGTCTCCCACGTCGGTGGCAGGAACACAGACACTTGGGCCATCTTTCACTGTTTTCCCCAGGCCATTAGCAGGGAGCTGGATCAGAAGTGGAGCAGCTAGGACACGAACCAGTGCTCATAAAGGGGATGCTGGCATCATAGGCAGTGGCTTAACCCATTGTGCCACAACACCAGCCCCAGTAAAGACTTACTAACTGGATTTAACTCAATTCAACCAGGCACTTTAGGACAGATAAGACTTTGGTGGACCTCAAAAGACTTGCATGAAACAGATGAAGGGTGAGGATATTTCAGAGAATAGTAGAAGTACAATAGAAGGGCTGGTAAAGAGGTTGACGTGTATTGAGTGGAGGGACACATGCTTGGAAGTGAGGGTCATCCTATCAGACAGCAAATCCTACTGGTTCCATCTCAGACTCCTTCCAGAATCTGATCCCTTCTCATCAGATAGCCTCCCAACAGCTCTCCTGCTTCTATTCTTGCTCCCTCACAGATTACTACTTACCCCAGTACCCTGGAATATGACTATATTTGGAGACAGAGCCATTTAAGTTGTGTTTAAGTTAAATGGAGCTGTTAGGTTGGATCCTAATCCATATAAGAGGAGGAAATCTGGACACACAGAGACACCAGAGCTGTGTGCACACTGAGGAAAGGCCATGTGCAAATGTCTTAGTCTGTAACAAATATCAGAGACTGGGTAACTTTATTTCTCACAGTCCTACAGGTTAGAAAGTTCCATGTCGCCGGCGCCGCGGCTCAATAGGCTAATCCTCCGCCTAGCGGCGCCGGCACACCGGGTTCTAGTCCCGGTCGGGGCGCCGGATTCTGTCCCGGTTGCCCCTCTTCCAGGCCAGCTCTCTGCTGTGGCCACGGAGTGCAGTGGAGGATGGCCCAGGTGCTTGGGCCCTGCACCCCATGGGAGACCAGGAAAAGCACCTGGCTCCTGGCTCCTGCCATCGGATCAACGCGGTGCGCCGGCCGCAGCGCGCCGGCCGCGGCGGCCATTGGAGGGTGAACCAACGGCAAAAGGAAGACCTTTCTCTCTGTCTCTCTCTCTCACTGTCCACTCTGCCTGTCCAAAAAAAAAAAAAAAAAAAAAAAAAAAAGTTCCATGTCAAGGTGCCAAATCTGGCCAGGGTTTTCTTGCTGTATCATCCCATGATGGACGAGCAGAAGGGCAAGAGGGACAGGCAGGGTACCAAACTCATCCTCTTATAAGGAACCCACTCTCGCAATGAGATCATAGCCCTCATGCCCCACTCACCAGTTAAAGGTCCTCTCCTCATACTATCACAACAGCAATTACATTTCAACATGGGTCTGGGAAAGAACATTCACACCATAACCTCTAGCAAGCCAAGGTAAGGGCCCAGGAGAAACCAATTGTGCTGACAGCTTGGCGTTGGACTTCCGGCCCCCACAAATATGAGAGAATAAATTTGTGTTACGACAGCCTGAAGTGACTAAAGTACTATAAACATGTGTGCCCAAGACCTTGGCCAAAAGAAAAGTCACCTCTTCTTTTTCATGAACATCATCCTTACAGCCGGGACTGAATCAGGTTGTGGTTGTCACCAACACCCTCACAAAAATAGCTGGGGCAATCAGTGCTTCCCACAGGTGACCCATTTTTATTTGACTCACTGGGTTTTCTCAGTTAGGGGAGAGAGCGATGTGGTAGTGGGGATGGCAGAGTCCTGCTTAGACATGTGCTACACTGGCTCCCAATAGTCCTTTTGTCAAGGTGGGTAGCAGGAAGGACCGTAGGGTTTTGAAACATTAGAGAGCAAGAGGTAAGATTTTCCTTCAGAAAACCAAATCAAAAAACAAATCAATTTATTGTTCCTGAAAGATTAAAAGCTAAACAGTATGAAATGTTACATCAATAAACACCATGTGACAACTGGCAGAATTGCAATGTGGAAAAAAAAAGCCAAATGGAGGAGATGGGAGCGGGGGCTAAGTGGACTGAGGTATCTTCCTAGAAGAGGGGACTGCAGAGTGATCTTGTAGCAGGGAGAGAGTTTGGAGACAAGTAGAGATGGAATTCAGAACAATCCACAATAGAAGAAAGGCCACAAGTACATGGCTGGTCACAAATCTTGTTACTTTTTTCTCATATTTTAAATATATTTTTAAAAATTTATTTGAAGGCCAGTGCCATGGCTCAATAGGCTAATCCTCCGCCTTGTGGCTCCGGCACACCAGGTTCTAGTCCCGGTCGGGGAGCTGGATTCTGTCCCAGTTAACCCTCTTCCAGGCCAGCTCTCTGCTGTGGCCCAAGTGTTTGGGCCCTGTACCCGCATGGGAGACCAGGAGAAGTACCTGGCTCCTGGCTTCAGATCAGCGCGATGCGCCGGCCGCAGCACGGCGGCCATTGGAGGGTGAACCAACAGCAAAAGGAAGACCTTTCTCTCTGTCTCTCTCTCTCTGTCCACTCTGCCTGTCCAAAAAAAAAAAAAAAAAAATTTATTTGAAGGGCAAAGAAACAGAGAAAGAGTCAGAGATCTCCCACCTACTCTTATGCCTGCCAACAACTCTAGGTCGAAGACAGAAGCCAGGAACTCAACCTGGGTCTCTCATACAGTCTCATACAGTCTCAGGGACCCACCTACTTGAGCCATCACCTGCTGTCTCCCAAGGTGCACATAAGCAGGAAGCTGGAATCACAAGCAAAGCTGGGACTCAAACCAGGCCTTCCATTACAGGATATGGGTGTCCCAATGGTTTAACTGATGTGCCAAAGGTCTGCCCTACACACATCTTGTTCTTCCACCTCAGAATCAACTTTACGTTAGCATTTGCCAGTGTGCTTCCCAAGACAGTCAATACACACTCCAAAAAATGGAATAAAATGGAAAATTTTGTGGTTAAACAGGTTTCTTTCTTGCAGAACTTCTCAGAACTCCTAGAATACTTGTATATCCCCTCCAAGTGATCAGGCTATAGATTCTTTTTCCTTCCAAAAGAATTTCAAAGAACTTGTACTTTGGGAAGTAAAGTAAACCTTTCTGAGACTGTACTTTGGGGAGTAACCTTTTAAACCTTCCTGAGCCTACTAGTGGGCTAAACATGGCAGCCAACCCATAGTGATCAACACAGTGGGAAGCACCAAACCAGGACATTTTCAGGATGTGAAGCTGTGCCTCCAGACCCTGTACATCTGTTAACAAGAAGCTGGGGGAGGGACACACTGATGGGCCTGGTTGTTAGCATTAGGACACTGTTATTTTTTTTAAAAGTAGTCAGTATTAGTGTTTCAACATGACCCTCTGCCAAAAGCTACCTCACAACAACCCTTATAAAACAGACTCTCAAATCACTTCCACTTTTCAGCTGAAAGAACTGGAAACAGAAGGGCTGTATACTTTGCTCAAGATCACACAGCCCAACAGAGCATCCAATTAGGAAGATGATTCCCACAGGCCTCAAACATCAGAGCTTGGAGCAGACATCAACTCCAGGAGGCATCCAGGCCCTTTCTATCTTCTCAGGACGGAGAACCAGTAAGTCTTGGTGCTGAGGCAACTGCTCAGAAGCAGTTACACTGAAGCTAGGAAGAACCGGAAGTTGAGCTCAAGGAGACGGTTGACTACAAAGAACAGAAGCACTTTTAGGGCAAGCACACACAGTTGAGAGACTCGGGGGTTCTCTGAGCGGTGGAGAGGACACACACACGGCAGTGACTGTTGCTCCTCCCCACACCCCCGCAACCAAGCTGGCTGCAGCAGCCACGGCAGCTCCAACAGAGACATTTCCTGTGCTCCGCAACAGCAGCGGGCAGGTTCCTTCCGAAACTGACCCTCAACGTAGTGGATGTTACAATGATTCCTTGTTGCCGGTTTACTTACCACAGTAGGTGTATGAAACAGTTGCATCAGCAGATTTGCAGACCCAATGTAGCTTCCCAGGTTCAGTAAATATGGAAGAAATCAGGGTAGAAAAAACCATAAATGTGAACATGATTCAATATGTCCAAAAGTTTAAAAATGCACGCAGGATCAGTAACTAGTCATCAGACTCTTTTTCACCTGAGTCATCAGTCACATGATTTCTGAGATCCCTTCCAAATGTTTCCTCTTTTTCACATGTGGCTCCGTGTGAAATATTAGCACTTCCTGTAGAGAGAGGAAATGATTGAGGATGTACTCCTTTCCAACTTTTGAGGCAAATAACAGTCAGAGTTTTAAAACAAAGCAAAACACTTCCCAGTCAATAGTAACAAAACCAGTCCATAGAACTCCTTTAAGCTTTGACATATACATTTCTTTTCCAAGTAAATTGCTGTTATCTTCCACAAGTTCTTTATACAAGATTCTCAGGACCCAGAGAGCTGGACCTATACATCTGAACTGAAAGATGTCACACAAACTATCTCCATTGAGCAACAGGTGCAGTCATGGGAAAGCTGGGACTAGAACAGACACCCCCCGCCCCAGATAGTTGATACCAGCTAAAGCTGTTTTTAATATCAAAACTCACTCCATTTTAAGAAAAGTTATTCCTTTAGATACTTTACTACTTGAAATTCTTTATAGGAAACAATTTAAAGATAGTTGCCCAAAATGGCAAGGAATTGTGGCCTAAAAATATGCACATTTAATAGAAAACAATCATGTTGGTAAAAGGTTTTATCATAAAACTGTTACTTCTCCATTTAAAAGAAAAAAAAAAAAAGCACAAATCCAGGAGAGGGAAAAGGGGGTGTTGTTCAGTGTGTTTGAGTTCCAGTTCTGCAAGCTGAAAAAGCTGTAGAGATCTGTTGCACAATGTGAATATAGTTAACACTACTGAAATGTATGTTTAAAATTGGTTAAGATGGTAAATTTTATGTTGTCTTTTTACAATTTAAAACTAAGTTTTAAAGGTTAAAAAAAAAAAAGCAAACAAGAATACTCCCAATGTTCTCAAAATAGCATTTCCACTAAAAGAAACTAGGATTCCATTGTTGATTACTGGTCTGGGGTAAAAAATGTACCAGATGAGAGCAGAACACCTTATCCTATTAGATTACCAATTTGGAGAGGGATCCACTGACAAAGATGGGTGTTTACTAGTTTCCGATTGCAGCAGTAACAACCTAGCACAAATTTAGTGGCTTGAAACAACACAAATGTATTCTCTTACAAATTTGGAAATCAGGGATCTGATATCAGTTTCACTGGACTAGAGGAGGAGGAGCTGCTTCCTTCTAGAGACTCTGGGGGAGAATTCTTTCCCTGATGTTTTCAGCTTCTAGACCTGCAGTCCTTACATCCCACTTCCACCTTCCCAGCACCTTCTCCTGATCTCCTGCCTCTCTCTGCAAAGGACCCTGTGATTACAATGAACTCAGCTGGATAATTCACAATAATCCAACTCAAAATCCTTAATTTCAATACATCTGCAAAACCCCTTTTTCCATATAAGGTAACATGTGCAGCTTTACTGATTAATAAGATTTTAACTGCAATAAGCTGAAACATATCAAATATATTTAAATCTACGGGGTCATAAATTTTTTAAGTCTAATGATCATCAGATTATTTTAGGAAGCCAATTTTATTTTTAAAACAGGTAAATAAAGGAAAAGAATCTAGCATTTATCCTGAATTCTCTATATAAACTGAACTACTGAGTTACTAAATAGGGGAAAAGGGCCAAGTTTATCTTGCCTTCTTGAACCCTTATCTCTATTTTTAGAGTATTTCAATCAATAAATGAAAAGGGGGATAGTAGAATGTAATCATTTTGCAACATTAATGAACTAGTTGGACTTAGCCACCAAGCTCTAATGGTTGCTAATATCACAAAGAGGGAGACAAAAAGACATTATGCACCTCCCAATGAAAGAACATGGTGGTAGCCAGTTTCCAAGATGGCTCCCAATGAGCCTTACCTACCTAGTATACACATCCTTGTGAATTCCCCCGAAAACCGAGTAAGTTTGACAGTGAAACCAATAGGGTATTGTACAATACCAGGGTGTGACTTCCACATACAAGACATCAGATCTTCCACCTTGCTCTCTTAGATCCTTATTCTGGGGGAAGCAACAAGCCCTAAAGAAAAACCTATATGGCAAGAAACTGCCAAGAAGCTAGTACCAGTCCTTTGTGTGAGCCACCTTGAAAGCAATTCCTTCTCAGGCCTGTGCCATGGCTCACTTGGCTAATTTTCCGCCTGCGGCACCGGCACCCCAAGTTCTAGTCCCGGTTGGGGCGCCAGGTACTAGTCTTTGTTGCTCCTCTTCCAGTCCAGCTCTCTGCTGTGGCCTGGAAGGGTAGTGGAGGATGGCCCAAGTGCTTGGGTCCCTGCACCCGCATGGGAGACCAGGAGGAAGTACCCGGCTCCTGGCTTCAGATCAGCACAGCACTGGCCATAGAGGTCATAGAGGAGTGAACCAATGGAAGGAAGATCTTTCTCTCTGCCTCTCTCTCTGTCTCACTGTCTATAACTCTCTCCCTGTCTCTCTCCCTCACTATCTAACTATGTCTGGCAAAAAAAGAAAAGAAAGCAATTCCTTCTGCCCTAGCCCAACCTTCAGATAACAGCAGCACCAGCTGATGTCTTAACTGCAACTGCATAACAGAACCTGAGCTAGAACATTCAGCTAAACATTCCCAGCCCCAGACCTCCAGGCACTATGCAATATAATGTTTACTGTTGTTTTGAGCCATAATCCTAGGGCCAACATATAAAGTCATCCAAAATAGTCAAAATAGTCAAACCTCACTCTGATGAAGCTCCAACTACCAATTTATGGGAAATGCAGAAGGCAGAGAAAGATGTTAAAATATACCTCAGGGATATAATCAGAAACCTGGACCAAGAAAAAACCTAAAGAACAAATAACCCAATTTCATCAACAGTTCCTTTGCAAGGGGAACAAGAGTGAAAGAAATAAGGGACTCATAGAAGAGTCTTAAAAGACTGCAACACTTGGTGTAAGGTATGACTTTATTTGGATTTCAATCCAAACAAAATGTGAGAAAAATTATGAAACAATATGAAATTTAAAGAGGATATATTTGATAACATTAAGGCTGTGGGGTTTTCATTTTGTAGATAGGATAATTTTTTGTAGATAGGATCATGGTTTTGCAATTTTATTTATTTATTTATTTATTTGTTTGTTTATTTATTTGACAGGCAGAGTGGACAGTGAGAGAGAGAGACAGAGAGAAAGGTCTTCCTTTGCCGTTGGTTCACCCTCCAAAGGCTGCTGCGGCCGGGGCACTGCGGCCGGCACACCGCGCTGATCCGATGGCAGGAGCCAGGTGCTTCTCCTGGTCTCCCATGGGGTGTAGGACCCAAATACTAGGGCCATCCTCCACTGCACTCCCTGGCCACAGCAGAGAGCTGGCCTGGAAGAGGGGCAACCAGGATAGAATCCGGTGCCCCGACTGGGACTAGAACCTGGTGTGCCGGCGCCGCAAGGCGGAGGATTAGCCTAGTGAGCCGCGGCGCCGGCCTGCAATTTTGTTTTTAAGATATTCTTGTCTTACTAGTGTCTGCAAATACTAGCTGATAGACTAAAAAAGGGAGAGAACGATCCAACATGGGAAGCGAGATACACAGCAGACCCATAGAATGGCAGATGTCCTAAACAGCACTCTGGCCTCAGAATCAGCCCTTAAGGCACGCGGATCTGGCTGAAAAGCCCATGAGAGTATTACAGGCATGGAAAGCCAAAACACTCTGGAAAAAAAAAAAAAAAAAAAAAAAAAGAGGTACCTTTCTCTGAAGGGAGGAGAGAACTTCTACTTTGACTACGACCTTGTCTAAATATGATCAGAGTTGGTGAACTCAAAAGGCTTCCATAGCCTTGGCGACTCATGACAAGAGCCTAGGGTGATTACTGATGCCATAAACAAGAGTGTCAATTTGTTAAGTCAACAACAGGAGTCACTGTGCACTTTCTCCTCATGTAGGATCTCTGTCCTTAATGTGCTGTACATTGAGATTTAATGCTATAACTAGTACTCAAACAGTATATTTCACTTTGTGTTTCTATGGGGGTGCAAACTGTTGAAATCTTTATTTAATATATGCTAAACTGATCTTCTGTATATAAAGAGAATTGAAAATGAATCTTGATGTGAATGGAAGGGGGGAGGGAGAGGGAAAGGGGAGGGTTGCGGGTGGGAGGGAAGTTATGGGGGGGAGCCATTGTAAACCATAAGCTGTACTTTGGAAATTTATATTCATTAAATAAAAGTTAAAAAAAAGATATCCTTGTCTTTTAGTTACAGAATTAAATATTTAAGAAATATTATGGCTGGGATTTTCTTCCAAATGAGGTAGAGAGCAAGTGGTCAGGATTAGACGAAACACTTTGGGGTCATGGCTCAACAGGTTAAGCCGCAGTTTGAGAGCCACATCCCACATTGGAGTACTGGCTCAAGTCCTGAGTCCCAGCAGCTCCACTTCAAATCCAGCTTTCTGCTAATGCATCCTGGAAGGTAGAAGGTGGTGGCTCAAGTGCTTGGGGCCCCTGCCACCCATGTGGAAGACCTCAAGGGAGTCCTGGGATCCTGGCTTTGGCCTGACCCAGCCCTAGCTGTTGCAGGCATTTCGGCAGTGAACCAGCAGATAGAAGACGTCTGTCTTTGCCTTGAAGTAAATGAAAACTAGGAGGAGGGGGAAGGGGGAGAGGGAGGAAGATGGAAAGAAGGGAGGAGGGCAGAGGAACGAGAAACAGGGGCCAATGTTGTGCCACAGTGAGTTAAGCAGTTAAAAGTTCCAGCTACTCTGCTCTGTTCTAGCTCCCTGGTAATGCACCTGGGAAAACAGCAGATGATGGCCCAGACTGGGCCCCTGCCACCCACATGGACTTCCAGACTCCAGCCATTGCAGCATTTTGTGAACCAGCGGATGGAAGATTTGTCTCTCACATACTTTGCCTTTCTAATATATTCATAACTCAGATTTATGCATTTATCTGAAAGGCAAACTTGGGCAGGGGGTGGGAAAAAATCTACCTTCCCTGGTTCACTCCCCAAATGGCCACAACAGCCACGCTGGGTCAAGCTGAAACCTGGAGCCTTGAACTCAATTCAGACTCCCATGTGGGTGCAGGGGACCAAGGACTTGGGCCACCTTCTGCTGCTTACCCTGCTTACAGCAGGGAGCTGTGTCAGAAGCAAAGCAGCCAGGACATAAACCGGGACCTATATGGGACATAAGTGTTGCAGGTGGCAGCTTAACCCCCTGTGCCACAATGATGTGCCCATAAATAAACCAATCTTTAAAAAGAAACAATATTCACGGTATTCTGGTTATTGTTGAATCTAGATGATACCTTGCAAGTTCACTGTATGATTCTACTTTTGTACGGATGAAATTTTCAATGAAAAGAAAACCCAAGTGTAAGATGTTCTGAAAGCAGACTACAACTTTAATGCCCAAGCTAAAATTGTCATTCATTTTGCTTCCAAAGTCTTTCCCTACAGTAAAATTTACATTAAGGAAAAGGACTGCAAGGATACATTTATGGACAAAGGGTAACCCAGATGTCAGTGTAGATTATCTTTTTTCAAGATTCAAACAAAACCGATTCACTGCCCCTCCTCTGGACAACTGGGGATTCATTACCTCCCCTGGGATGCAGGGAAGTGAAGAGGTAAGAGAAGGTGTCTATTTCTCCTCGCCTTGGCCTGAGCTGTTTCTGCTTAGAAGCAGCACCACATCCCATGCATGTTAACCCTTTGTAAAATGTCCTGCTCTCACTCCTTGGTGAGTACCCTTGAAAAGTCATTTTCCCCCTAACCAACCAAGTGGTCTTTTGAATTATTCAGAGATCAGTAATAAAACAAAGCTTTTTCACTCCACTACACAGGCAACAAAACGATCACAGGGGTATGGGACATTTAGAGTTACATTGTACTCAGAACAAATTCTTAAGAGAAGCTGTGTTGGAAAATAACTTTTAAAACGCTATAGTTCTAGGAGGAATTAGGAGTGATTTTTTTTCCCTTTGCTTCCACCATCTAATCTATCCATAAAGAACACCTGATTATGGGGGAAACTTTATAGAAAGATTATCTCACTCACTGCTAGGCTAACAGGCATAATCAATATCTCCTGCCACAAAGGACAGAAAGCAGGCAGGCACAGACCACTCAGACCAGCTGGCAAGTTCTGAGTTGGCTGATACAAGTCTCAGGCTGGTTTTCCTGCTTCAAGCTATCTCTAATGAATAAGTACCAGCCTGTCTTGAATGATCTTCCTCTACGCTCCTAGTGCTTCCGACAAACTCCCTTAAATCTGCAAGCCAAAGAGACTGAATTAAATTTACAAGTATGGCTGCCAGAGGCAATGTTAGCCAGCTCCATTGACCGGATGTTTTGTTCTTTCTGTAACTGGTAAGTAGCACAGTTTCAAGCACCCTTGAGAAACTGAATAAACATCCCTGATATAATTAGCATGATTTCTTTTAAAGATATGTTTATTTAGTTTGAAAGTCAGAGTTACAGAAAGGGAGAGAAAGAGAGCTTCCATTCACTGGTTCTCTCCTAAGATGGCCACAACCAGGAGCTTCATCCAGGTCTCCCACGTGGGTGGCAGGGGACCAAGCACTTGGTCCACCTTCTGATGCTTTCCCAGACCATTAGCAGGGAGCTGGATCATAAGTGCAGCAGCCAGGACTCGAACCAGGGCCCATATGGAATGCCAGCATCACAGGTAGGTGGTGGATTTACCTGCCATGCCACAATGCCAGCCTCCTAAACGGCAGGATTTGAGGCCTCTTGCTTCTCACTAGAAATCTTTTTCAAGAATCAATTTCTATATTACAATTAGACATGAAAATCTCAAAATGCCTATTCTTGATAATGCTTGCATATAAATCACCACTTCAGAGAAGGCACTGTCCATCTGTTCAGTGCCAATGATTGTCCTACGTGACAGTGTGCACCAAGGGAGGAGAGTTAACTTGGAGGAACACATAGGGCCACCTAAGACATTTCCCTTATAGCTAACTATGGACATTCTTATTGTGGGAACCATGCCAGAGATGCAAATACCAGGTATTGTGAACCAAAAGACAGTAAACACTAATTCCCAAGATTTTTAAATTTTTCAACATGCTTTTTAATGTCTGAAAAGAATATTCACACAATTAGAAAAATCTAAACACAAAGGAAAAAGCAACTTTCCCATTTGCCTTTGGCATCTGACACAGTTTAGAGGCAATCACAATAATTATATAGCTCTTCAATTACCCACACATATACCAACCTGTACAGATATAACCACACTTTCCTTTAAACACAAATGGTATACAACTATGTTTTATTTCTCAAATATAGCTTATTTTATTATAAAGAAACATAATTCTCTGAAAATTAATCCACAACTGATAATACAAATTATTTTTAACAATTACTAACAGAATACAAAAGTAAAGGCAATTTTTATTATTACATACTGAAACATAAATCACATTTAAGTACAAATAAAAACAACAGGCTCTCATTTCTCATCCTTAAGCTGTTTTTTTTCACTGTCTTCTTCCATATCAAAAGTGAATGGTTTGTCATAACCCATCAGATGGTCATAGTCTTCAGGGTTTGGAAAGAGCATTGGATTAACTAACAGTGATTTTGTTTTAGCATAAAATGTGGTAAACACATGTGTGCTGTCTGGAACCCTCACGTCACTCTGGTGAAACACTGTGCTTGTTTCTGAAAGCACAACGTTGTAAGTAATGGCTTTGTAAGTGTCTGTTGCAGCCTTGTGATATAACCGAACAACGTAGCCTTTCGTAACAAAGTGAAGCAGAGCTGGGGTGATCAATGTAAAGCTTCCTATGATGCCATAAAATAAGACTTGCAAAGGCAGACTTCCAAATATATTATTTTGTGCAAAAATGTATGGTAGAAATGCAAGACTGATCACACTTGTAGAGTAAGAGAAACATTTCACACCTAAAATGGAAGAAAAATTGGAGGATTACTGCTTTTAAATTTTATAGAAGAATCAATCTATCCTACTAATTCTTCCATCTTTCTTTAAATAAGAACAACAAAAATCAGAGAACAAATACAGTGCTTATTACAGGCCATGTTTTAAACATGTTACATATTTTATTCATCAAATCTACAGAAAAGCCCTATGAGGGAGATGTGAAATAGGGATAAAATCATAACTACCACTTAAGAAATTAGAAAAATGAAGCACTTGTGCAATATCCCCTAACTACCAAAGGCAGGCCTGGGAGTCAAACCCAGAAACATATTTGGCTCCAGACTCCATTACCAATGTACCTTCTCCAAGAAGCAAATCTGCTTTAGAGTTATACAGTCTCTCTACCTCAAATCCCCAATAAAAGATTTAGTACTTATCAAAACTATAGAAGTTGCTTTGACAGTAGATTGTCAAAATTCTCTGTGAACAAGCACTCCCACATATATAACCTTAAATGTTCAAACATGGGGAATTCTATCAGGCTAGACACCCAGAATTATAACAGCAAATCAACAAAGAAATAATACAAGTAATTAAGAAACACAGTGGAAAGGTATTCAACTTCTTTTTAGTAAGTAAAGGCATTAAAATTAAAACTGAGACTGCTAGAATCCAAAAGTTGTTCTTATGAAAATTATATTTATTAAATTAAAGCTTTCTATAAAAAATATTAAAACTTTGAGGTATCTTTTATCTATCACATTAGGAAAATTAAAAATAAGTGATTTTGAACTGTGCACTTAAAAATGCTTAAAATGGTAAATTTTTTTTTTTTTTTTTTTTTTTTTTTTTTTGACAGGCAGAGTGGACAGTGAGAGAGAGAGACAGAGAGAGAAAGGTCTTCCTTTGCCGCTGGTTCACCCTCCAATGGCCGCCGCTGCAGCCGGCGCACCGCGCTGATCCTGGCAGGAGCCAGGAGCCAGGTGCTTTTTCCTGGTCTCCCATGGGGTGCAGGGCCCAAGCACCTGGGCCATCCTCCACTGCACTCCCTGGCCATAGCAGAGAGCTGGCCTGGAAGAGGGGCAACCGGGACAGAATCCGGCGCCCCAACCGGGACTAGAACCCGGTGTGCCGGCGCCGCAAGGTGGAGGATTAGCCTATTGAGCCACGGCGCCGGCTAAAATGGTAAATTTTATGTTATGGATATTTCACCACAATAAAAAAACCTTAAAATGTAAATTGTGCTTGTTGTAATTTATAATTTTAATAATGTGAGTCTAATTAAAAATAATATATATTTGGAAAATAGACAAGGTGAGATCCTAAACAAGGTGATTATAAAGTTCATTTGGAAAAACAACAGAAAAAAAATATCATTAGGGAGAGGTAACTCTTCAAATATGTATGAGTACTAAACCATAATGGATTCTATAATTAAAATAGTATGGTGAGGCCGGCACCGCGGCTCAACAGGCTAATCCGCCTGTGGCACCAGCACCCCGGGTTCTAGTCCCAGTTGGGGCGCCAGAGTCTGTCCCGGTTGCTCCTCTTCCAGTCCAGCTCTCTGCTGTGGCCCGGGAAGGCAGTGGAGGATGGCCCAGGTCCTTGGGCCCTGCACCCGCATGGGAGACCAGGAGGAAGCACCTGGCTCCTGGCTTCAGATCAGCGCAGCTTGCCGGCCATAGCGGCCATTGTGGGGTGAACCAACGGAAAAGGAAGACCTTTCTCTCTGTCTCTCTCTCTCTCACTGTCTAACTCTGCCTGTCAAAAAAAAAAAAAAAAAAAAAAAGTATGGTGAGACTAGAGCTATGGCATAGCGGGTAAAAGGCTGTCACTTGAGCCGCAGCCGCGGCTCACTAGGCTAATCCTCCGCCTAGCGGCGCCGGCACACCAGGTTCTAGTCCCGGTCGGGGCGCCAAATTCTGTCCCGGTTGCCCCTCTTCCAGGCCAGCTCTCTGCTGTGGCCAGGGAGTGCAGTGGAGGATGGCCCAAGTGCTTGGGCCCTGCATCCCATGGGAGACCAGGATAAGTACCTGGCTCCTGCCATCGGATCAGTGCGGTGCGCCGGCTGCGGCGGCCATTGGAGGGTGAACCAACAGCAAAGGAAGACCTTTCTCTCTGTCTCTCTCTCTCACTGTCCACTCTGCCTGTCCAAAAATAAATAAATAAATAAATAAAAAAGGCTGTCACTTGCAGTGCCGGCACCCATATGGGCGCCAGTTCAAGTTCCACTTTTTTCTTTTTCTTTTTTTTTGACAGGCAGAGTGGACACAGAGAGAGAGAAACAGAAAGGTTTTTCTTTTACTGTTGGTTCACCCCGCAATGGCTGCTGCAGCCAGAGCGCTGCGCTGATCCGAAGCCAGGAGCCAGGTGCTTCTCCTGGTCTCCCATGTGGGTGCAGGGCCCAAGGACTTGGGCCATCCTCCACTGCCCTCCCGGGCCACAGCAGAGAGCTGGCCTGGAAGAGGGGCAACCGGGACAGAATCCGGCGCCCGGACCAGGACTAGAACCCAGATGCCGGCGCTGCAGGCGGAGGATTAGCCTAGTGAGCCACGGCACTGGCCCAAGTTCCACTTCTTATCCAGGTCTCTGCTATGGCCTGGGAAAGCAGCAGAAAATGGCCCAAGTCTTTGGGCCTCTATACCCACATGAGAGATCCAAAGGAACTCCTGGCTCCTGGCTTTGGATCAGCTCAGCTCCATCCAATTGGGGAGTGAACCAATGGATGGAAGACCTTTCCCCACCCCCGTGTCTCCCTTTCTCTCTGTAACTCATTCAAATCAAATAAATAAATGTTTAGGCCAGTGCCGTGACTAACTAAGCTAATCCTCTGCCTGTGACACCGGTACCCGGGGTTCTAGTCCCGGTCGGGGCGCCGGATTCTGTTCCGGTTGCTCCTCTTCCAGGCTAGCTCTCTGCTGTGGCCCGGGAGGGCAGTGGAGGATAGCCCAAGTGTTTGGGCCCTGCACCCGCATGGGAGACCAGGAGAAGCACCTGGCTCCTGGCTTCAGATCAGCGCGGTGCTCTGGCTGCAGCGGCCATTGGGGGGTGAACCAACAGTAAAAGGAAAACCTTTCTCTCTGTCTCTCTCTCTGTGTCCACTCTGTCAAAAAAAAAAAAAAATGTTTAAAAAATAAACAGTATGGTACTAGTGCACAGATAAACAGAAGCTCAACGGAACAAAATGGAAAATCCAGATATAAAGACAATTACACACAGAAATTTGGTTTAGGACAAAGATCTAATCTAAAAGCACTGGAAAAAACATGGACATTTTACAAGTGGTGTTGAGACAACAGGATAGCCAAGCAGTAAAAGATAAAATTCAATTTAACACTCATCCCATACACTAAAAGAATTCTAAGCACTTCAAAGATTTAGGTGTAAAAATTAGGAGCAGGCATTTGGCCTAACAGTTTAAATATCTTCACCCTACGTTGGAGTGCCTGGGTTTGGCTTCAAATTCCACATTCCTGCTATTGCAGACCCTGGGAGGCAGGAGTAATGACTTAAATGTTTGGGTTTCTGCCATCCACAGGAAGCTCTGGATTGTCTATCTGTATGCCACTGTCTGTCTCTCTGTCGCTGACTCTCCAATAAATAAATAAATTTTTAAAAGGACCTCATTAAAAATTTTTAATGTAAAAATTAAAAATATAGAGGTATAAAAAGAAAATATCCATGAATTCCTTTATAATCTGGGATGGGAAAACTTTTCTAACTATGTCTCAAAATACAGACGCAAAAGGGAAGAAATTGGTATTGGGGATATATTTTTTAAAATGTACATACACAAATGAGCTGTAAAAATATTTTCAACTTATATCACAAACAGTTAATATTCCCACTATATTAAACATTTGTAGAATATGAGAAAATCAACAACTTTAACAGCAAAAACACACATAGCTTTTAAACAGATAAAATGGGGCTAAACTTCACTTATAAGAAACATGTAATTAAAGATATAAAGACACTGTTTTTTAAACAAAACCGGGAAAATCAAGTTTGACAACATATTGTTACTAAAGATATAACAAAGCACTCTAACACGTTGCTGCTAGCTGAAGGCTTAATTATCTTCTGTTGGTAATTTAAAAATATTTCCTTCTCCCCTCTTCCCACATAAAGTTGCCATGACATTGGCACTCATGGGATACATTGAGAACCAAACTACCTCGTATAAAAATGTCTCCTCAGTCTTTCCAAAATAAATACCTTTTATACCTTTGTCACATTGTAGAGGGTCAGTGTTCCCCGAAAAATTCATGTCCACTAACAACCTCAGAATATGACCAAATTTGGAAATAGGGTCTTTGCAAATTTAATTAAAGATCAAGATGAGATCATACTGGATTAGTATAGGACCTAAATTCAATGACTGTGACCTTATAAGGATAGACAAGGACAATCAGAAACATGCAAGTGGTCACTTAGGGAGGCAGATTGGAGTTACACAGCTGTAACCAAAGAATTCCAAGGTCTGCCAGGAGCCACAAGAACTAGAAGACGTATGGCAGAATCCTTCCTATAAGCCTGCAAGCAGCCTGGCCCTGGTGACCTTTAATTTACACATCTAGTCTCCAGAACTGTGGGAACTAATTTTCTATTTTTTTAAGTCACCAAATTTGTGGTAATTTATTACAGAAGCCCAAGCAAACTAACACAAACATATGCTTTACTTTGCCTGGAAGGAAGTAACTTCTAAACTTATCCTGGTTTATCTTTTTTTTCAAAGATTTATTTATATGAAAGAGCTACAGAGAAGAGACAGAGGAGACAGAGAGATGTCTTCCATCCGTTGGTTCACTCCTCAAATGGCCACAACAGCCAAGGCTGGGATAGGCTGAGGCCAGGAGCCTGGAGCTTCTTCCAGGTCTCCCACATGGTTGCAGGGGCCCAAGCACCCAGGCTATCTGCTGCTGCCTTCCAGGTGCATCGGCAGGGAGCTGGATCAGAAGTGGAGCAGCTGGGACTCAAACTGGCACCTAAACGGGATGCTGGCACCGCACCACAACACTGGCTGGCTTCTCTATTCTTCATGCCTTTGGTCAAACTACTTCCAGGCCTGGAATGACTTCCTTTCATAGCTCTTCAAATTTAAATTCCACCACTCATCTTTTTTTAAAAAAATTAAATATTTATCTATTTACTTGAAATTCAGTGTTAAAGAGAAAAGGAGAAACAGAGAGAGGTCTTCCATCTGCTGGTTCATTCCCCAAATGGCTGCAACATCCAGGGTGGAGTTGCCACCAACTGGCACCTACATGGAATGCTAGTGTTGCAGGCAGCAGCTTTGCCTGCTATGCCACAACACCAGTCCAATTCCACTCATCTTAAAAGATCTTGGTGAGATGCCACCCTAATGGGACACTTTCTGTTCTACCACTCTCTTTGTTTCTAATCTGAAAAATGATGTATCTCAGGAATTCCAAGATGGAGGAATACAGAGGGAGCTTACTGCTCTAATTTAGGGGAAGATAGTTTAAAAAAAGGGAAGAGAGTACAATCTCAGGGAAGAGTTGAGAGAGAAAACTACAGAGGAAACTCCATGCAAATTAGAGAGAGACACTGTGGATCTACATGGAGGTTGTAGATATACGCACAACTCAGGACCCCAACAGCCGAGAATCTCAGCACCAGCTCTGGAGAGTGAGGTTAAGACCAGACTGCAGCAGCCCAAGACACTGGCGATGAAGCTGCGGGAAGAGCCTGGCATGAGTCCAGCTTGGAATCCTGTGGGGGACAGTGTACCTGCCTATCTAGAGGAAAAAAAGGGGGCACATTTCTCCTCCCTACCACCCAACACCAGCACCCTGTAACTATCCGAGAGGAAGGGAGCACCATTTTGGATAAATATAACAGCTGCAACAGCTTGTGTCTGCATGCCAGCAACCAGTCAAGAGGAGATGCCTGAGTCTGGCTGAGAGAACTGACAGGGGGCAGGATGCTCAAGACTGTGGGAGCCGTATGTGCTAGGACTAGGAAAACACTGTGGCTGCATGAGAGGGCGCAAGGTGTGGCTAGGTCTTTGGGCAGTCACTGTGGGTGGCTCCACACGCTCGGGGCTTCCTAATTCCCTGGTGAGGGTCATTGCAGTGAGATCTGTATTCACACCAAGGACTGCACAGGTCTTTTGTGTGCTTCTTGTAGCAGCATGGATGAATATTGTACCTACTGCAGCCAGCACCCAGGCTGGGCTCCTTGGAGGAGAGGGGGTGAGCGAGAGACTGCGCCAACAGAACAGATTTAACCTCCCCTCTGATTAAAAAAAGAGAGAGATTTACCATGCCCAGCATGGGTGTTGCCTTGCACGCTCCCCTCACCCTAGAACAGTGAACAGAGCTCCCTGGCCACACCCAGCATATACCTCAGAGTATTCACTGAAAGAGCAGATACTCCACTAGTCAGAGAGGCATAGTCCAAAGACAAAAGCTATCACAGTGAAGAAAAAAAAAGGAACTCCACAAATACCTAAAAATGAACACAGCAACTCAAGAAACAAGAATAAGGAAGACAACATGATGCCCCTAAAGGAACATAACAACAGTTCAGTACAAGAATGTGAAGATGAAGAAATTGAAGAAATGCCAGAAACAAAATTCACAAAATTGATTGTAGAATTACTTAGAAGTAATCAGAAACAAATCCACAAATTAAAGAAATCCATACATGTCATGAATGAAAATTTTCCCAAGAAATTGATATTTTAAAGATAAATCAAAATGAAATATCAGAAATGAAGAATTCAATAGATCAAATAAAAAATGCAGAAGTAGACCCTGACAACAGATGTGGTGAGGCAGAAGAAAGAATATCCAGTTAGAAGACATATCTCTAGAAATTTTACAGTCAGACCAAAAAGAAATTAGAAAACTACAAAACAGTGTTGGAGATTTATGGGATAATTCAAATGACCCAACAAGTTCCTGAAGAAGCAGAAAGAATGGATTGGAAGGCCTGTTTAGTGAAATAATCACAGAAAACTTCCCTAATATGAAGAAAGAAAGGGACGTCCAGGTACAGGAAACACATAGAACTCCTAATAGATAAACAGAAAAGTACCTCACCACAACACATGGTAGTCAAACTCTCCACAGCAAAACATGAAGAGTATTCCTAGTCTTAAGAGAAAAAAACTGTCAACCCAGAATATAATACCTTGCAAAACTCTCATTTATGAATGAAGGTGAAATAAAGACCTTCCATAACAGAAATTGAAAGAATTTGTCACTGCCCATCCAGCCTTACAAAAAGATGCTTAAGGATGTGCTACACACAGAAACAGAGAAACATGGTCATCACTATGAAAGAAGGTGAAGGTAGAAAAATCTCCCAGTAAAAGTACAAAGGAAATCCAAAGTAAATAATAGGAAAATTTATGGAAAAACTGCAGGGCCTAGTCATTATTTATCAATAGTCACCTTGAATGTAATTGGCCTCAACTCTCCAGTAAAAAGATACAGACTGGCTGAATGGATTAAAAAACAAAACCTATCTATTTGCTGCCTACAAGAACCACACCTCACCAATAAAGATACACATAGACTGAAAGTGAAAGGATGGAAAGATATTCCACGCTAACAGAAAACTAAAAGGAGCTGGTGTAGTCATCCTAATATCAGACAAAATACTTTAACACAAAAACTGTTAAAACAGACAAAGAAGGGCACTACGTAATGACTAAGGGATCAATTCAACAGGAAGATATGACTACAATAAACATATATGTACCTAATTACAGGGCATCTGGCTATTTAAAAGAAAGGCTGGGGCCGGCACTGCGGTGTAGTGGGTAAAGCCGCCACTTACTGTACTGGCATCCCATATGGGGGCTGGTTTGAATCCCGGCTGCTCCACTTCCAATCCAGCTCTCTGCCATACCCTGGGAATACAGCAGAGGACAGCCCAAGTCTTTGGACACCTGCACCCGCATGGAAGAACTCAAATAAGCTCCTGATCAGCCCAGCTTCAGCTATTGCGGCCACATGGGGAGTGTCCCAATGGATGGAAGATTCTCATTCATTCATTCATTCATTCTCTCTCTCTCTCTGCTTCTGCCTCTCTGTAACTCTGCCTTTCAAATAAATAAATGTCTTTAATAATGGATCTAAAGGAAGACATAGACTCATTACTTAGTATACAGTTAATCTTATGTGTATAAAATTAATTGAAAATAGATCTTAGTAAAAAATAAGAATGGAAATAGAAGAGGAGGAAGAAAGGTGGGAGATTTGGGTATGGTGAGAAGAATCACTAAGTTCATAAAGTTGTATTTATGAAATACATATAATTTGTATACCTTAAATAAAAGGTTTCGGGGGGGAAGGAAAATGATGTATCTACTTTATCTCAAATTTATTCTCTAATACTATAATTACTTACCACAATTATTACTATGTATTCACTTTTTCTTTCCTACCAGACTGCATTATCTTTAAACAACACCCCTGACACAATGCACAAGTAATGCTAGGACGACACTGGTAATTATCTGTTGCTGAATTTACAATAACTGTCAACTCAAAGGACCTTCAAGTGTCATTAGACTAAGAACCACTTGGTAGTACACAGAAACTTTAAGCATGTCAACCTCTATCCTAACGTCTTCTCAGTTTCTACACAGAAATACTAATTCCTAATAAATAGACTTTCTATTAATCATAACATTTAAAGAACTCAAATATTAAATTCCTCTGCAAGTTACAATTCTACAACTTAGAATACTATGGACAATTATGCCTTGTAATACATATTACACTCTACCCACACCAAAACTAGCCCCTCTCCTTTCCTTTCCAGAAAGGAGTCAAATGGGTGCAAGACACAAATAGGTAAATCTTTCTTTTATTTGAAAAAATGGTGTCTGCAGCCATACAGAAGGTACCATGGAGATCACTATTAAAGTACATCTTAATGGCATTAATCCAGGAACCCCAGACCTGAGACAGGACATCAGACTCAAAGGCCTATCCGTGCAATGATTTCCAAAGAAATTCCTGGACATCTGAAATTAATTCTTCCAATAATTTCTGAACCTCACTCAACAGGACTATAATCAGTCTTTATTCCTAAAAAGCTCAAAATAGCTATAACTGTACTTTAAACACACTGTAATTCCACACACTTGGGACCTTGAATTTCCAGAGTATATTTCAGATGATCACTTGGCAACTTAACCACCAAAAACACAAATGCAAATACCAGTGTTGAAAACTTGTGGTCATACATAGCTATAAAGTAATCCTCCAGATATTTTAGCTTATACTTGGGAGATAATTAAAACAAAATACAACCTTCGGAAATGTAAACTATCACATACCACACTAAGTTCTTCTGACTTTCTCTACTAAATTGTGATCCAAGGAACTGTTGTAAACTTGCAGCTATTTAATATGCTGTCTTTTCCTTTTCCTGATAACTGTACCATCTGGGAAAGGCACTAAACACCAGCTGTAAATGCTAAGATGACCTGAGCAAATAAATAATTTATATATTTTCCAATTATAAAAGAACCATTATGTGTTCAATTTAACTGTCAAATTTAGAAATAGATGAAGCAAGGGCCAGCACTGTGGCACAGTGGATAAAGCTGCCACCTATAACACCTGCATCCTATATGGGTGTTGGTCCAAGACCTGGCAGCTGCACTTCTGATCCAGTCCCTGTTAATGGACCTGGGAAAGCAGTGGAAGATGGGCCTCTCCACCCATGTGGGAGATCTGAAAGAAGCTACTGACTCCTGGCTTCAGCCTGGCCCAGCCCTGGCTGCTGCAGCCATTTGGGGAGCGAACCAGCAGATGGAAGATTGATCTCTCTCTCTCTCTCTCTCTGTCTCTGTCTCTTCCTCTCTCTGTATAACTCTGCCTTTCAAATAAATAAATAAATCTTTTTTTAAATATATTTGTGATTTCTGTTTTTTTTTTAAAGATTTATTTTATTCATTTGAAAGAGCTAAAGAGAGAGGTAGAGAGGTCTTCCCTCTGCTGGCTCACTCCCCAGATGGCCACAATGGCCGGAGCTACACCGATCCAAAGCCAGGAGCCAGGAGCCTCCTCCCGGTCTCCTACGCAGGTGCAGGGTCCCAAGGACCTGGACCATCTTCCACTGCTATCCCAGGTCACAGCAAAGAGCTGGATCAGAAGAGGAACAGCCGGGACTAGAACTGGCACCCATATGGGATGCTGGCACTTCAGGCCAGGGTGTTAACCTGCTGTGCCACAGCGCTGGCCCCAAATGAATAAATCTTAAAAAAAAAAAAGGGGGGGGGGGCGGGGCAGCACTACGGCGTAATAGGCTAAGCCACCCACCTGCAGCCCAGCATCACATATAGATGCCAGTTTGCGTCCCAGCTGCTTTTCTTTCGATCCAGCTCCCTGCTTATGGCTTGGGAAAGCAGTGGAAGATGGCCCAAGTCCTTGGGCCCCTGCACCCATGTAGGAGACCCAGAAGTAGCTCCTGGCTCCACATCGGCCCAGAGCTGGCCACTGTGGCCATTCGAGGAAAGAACCAGCATATGGAAGACCTTTCTCTCCATCTTTCCCTCTCTCTGACTGTAACTGTTATCTCTCAAATATATAAATAAAAATCTTAAAAAAAAAAAACAGATGAAGCAAAAAATTAAAAAATTTCTGTCACGGACTGAACAGGGTCTCATGTAGGCGTTTAAACCCCAAAGTCTTACGTTAACAGTTGATCTAATTATGGCATCTGAGAGGTAGCCTTGGTGAGAGGTCTTCAAGCCAGGAGGGCTTGTCGTAAGTTCTCAGCAGTGGGTTAGTGGGTTCGCTATGTAAGCCCAGTGTTTCTTGCGTCTCTCTCTGCTTCCTCACTTGCCATGTAAACATCCCTCCACTGTCTTCCAGCCTCACCAGATACCTAAACCCTTAGGGCCACCCAATGTTGGAGTTAAAATCTCCAAATTAGAAACTGAAGCAAAGTTTATTTCCTTCTAAATTGCTCCTTGATAGTATTTTAGTAAATCAAGATCAGAATAATACATTCCTCTACCCTACTCCCCAAAGATAAACATTCTTAAGAGATACCACTCTGTTTTCTCCTCTGCACATTCAAATACAAATATACACTTTTTGTTTTACTTTGTTATTAAATACCCCAAGAGAGGTGACCAAAGAACCTAAGTATGAGTGTCCAGAGATAATATCACAAAGTCATTGGGGCTGGTGCTGTGGCACGGAGGGTAAAGCTCTTTCCCTCTCTTTGACTGTAACTCTATCTCTCAAATATATAAATAAAAATCTTAAGAAACAGATCAAGCAAAAAATTAAAAATTTCTGTCAAGGACTGAAAAGGATCTTATGTAGGCATTTAAACCCCAAAGTGTTTACGCAGTGCTGCATCCCATATGGGCACAGACTTGAGAACTGGCTGCTGCACTTCCAATCCAGCTCTCTGCTATGGCCTGGGAAAGCAGTGGAAGATGACCCAAGTCCTTGAGCCCCTGCACTGGAGTAGGAGACCCAGAAGAAGCTCCTGGGTCCTGGCTCTGGATCAGCCCAGCTCTGGCCGTTGCAGCCATTTGGGGAGTGAATCAGCAGATGGAAGAACGCCCCCCCCCCCCCAACGCTCTGCCTCTCTGTAACTTTTCCTTTAAAATAAATAAATACATCTTTTTTAAAAATCACAAAGTCATAATACAACCTTCAAACATTTTTAACATCTCTTAAAAATACAAAGTTCTCAATTTCTATATCTCAACAGACCTCAAGAATAAAATATACATTTGTATAATCTTATTTTCCTTATGTCTTGCAATTAAGAGATGCTAATACAATAGATAACATAGGCCAATACTCTTTCCTACAAGAAAAGCAAAATAAGGAAATATTCTGACTTTCAATTACCCACCAAATACTGCCCGGGCCAGATTCCCAGTATAAATCAGTCTTCCATCTTCTGAGTTGTCAATCTGTGTACGTAAGCATCGAACACATCCTGCCCAACAAACGGGTATCTATTGAAACACAGACCAATTTCAAATGAGCACCTAGTGAACTGTATTTTAGAACAACTGTGAAATACTTATATTTTATTTTTTAAATATAATGAGAATTTGTTGCATGAAGAATTCTGCTAAACAAATGACAGAGCCAAAGCCATCAAAGTGGCTACCAAAATGGCTTTCATTGATTCCAGTCATAAACAGAAACGGTCATCTTATGATTTCCCAGGTTTGCAACACAATTCAGGTTTTTAAGTCTAGTGTGACGTTGAATAAGTAAAAACTGAGTTTAGTGGAACAGTTTTTTCTACCTCACTCTTAATGAGAATATAATTTTCATTTGATTTCAATACATTAGCTTTTCAAAAAATAAATTTTGGGGTAGGCATTTGGCACCACAATTAAGACATCTCTGTGAGATGCTCACATCCTACACTGAAGTGTCTGGCTCTGCTTCTGGTGCTGACTTCCTGGGAGTGCACACCCTGGCGGGCAGCAAGTGAGGTTCAAGTGGTTGGGTCCTTGCCACCCACATAGGAGACTTGGATTGAGCTTTGGGGAGTGGACCAGTGGATGGGAGATCTATGTTTTAAATATGTATAATGTAGCTGTTATTAAAAAACAAAGCCCCACTTTCCCTAAAGGCCTTGAAAATACCTTGCTTCCCCCCAAACAAAACATTTTTTACCTGAAATCCTACATCAAATTTCCAGGCACACACAAGGTCCCTGAACACCTGAAAATGAATTTCACAGCACACACACTTCAAAATGTAAAAGACACGCTTAGTTCCTCTACGTGGGTATTTAATGACATTCCAATTTCCACTTCAGACACTTCTCCCAGATCTGCCCATCCTGACATTTTACAAGACAGACCTGAGAGGCAATTTGTTCAGATTCAAAGGAAAGGATTAACATCCATATCGCTCTTTTTCCCAGGGACCAAAGGAATGCCTACCAATAGAGTCACCTAACAGGTAGGCAAACTCCAAATCAGGTTATCTGAGTTGTTTCGGTGATTTGCATGTACTGCACGCAAAATCTCTTGGCAAATGAGCCCTTCTGAGCTTCTGCCCAAGAGTACAAAAGGAACTAAACCAAGTCGTCATCACAAACCTGCTGGACCTGGAGCCAACCTGTGAAGTGCTTGAAAACGCCCAGAAAAGGAACCACACTCCCACGGCAGGCACCCCGCGGTCCCCAAGGCCTCGGCCTGCTGCTTCTGCAAACCCCTCAGAGGACGGCTCCCCACGCACTCCAGCCACGGAGAGCCGCGAGGGGAGCCCCGCAAGCCCGACCTACGCCCGTCCCTTCCCCGGCAACCCTGGCCTGCGAGCCCTGCGACGGCCGACCTGCGCGAGCTCGCGATTCCGGAGAAAGGAGGCGGCTCCCCGCAGCCCCACGCTCCCGCCGCGACCCAGCCCCAAGGGCCGGCCGGTGGAGGCCGCCCGGCAGACGGCCGCTTTGGGGCCTCGGAGCGCGCCGGCCCTCCACAAGGCCGTCCGCCTCCCGCTGAGCCGCAGTCCGGCGGCCCCCGAGGAGCCTATAGCCAAAAGCAGCATGCTGAGCGCGCGAAACGGCGGCGCACAGCCTCCGGCCTGCAAGGACTCGCGCCTCACCAGGCAGCGGCCCGGACACCCGGCGCACGCCCCGCCCCCGACGCGCCCGCCCGGCCTGATTGGCTGCTTGCGCGTGCGCAGGCTGTGCGTCCGGCGGGCAACCTGGCCCGCCACACAAGTTCCCGGCGGCCTCGCTGTGCGCCGGTTCTCCCAGCCCGGGCGCTCCGCAAACGCTGGTCTGTGCGCGGCTCCCGGCTGCTGGCGCTTGGTCCTCTTAGTAAGCGTGCGAAAGGACCAAGTCTAGAAGCCAGGATTAAATCCTTCGTTATCGAGGACGTCATTTTCCAGGCCCTGGAAACTTGTTTCCTTTGAGGAAATCGTTCTAGTTACTGGCACGGAAGACCCTAACATCCTCATATATGGAGGAAACACCTACAAATGTGGTCGAATAGACATTGTAGTATAGTTGAGCTATACCAATTTACAAAATACTACAGAAGTCCCAAGGAAAACGTGATTGATTTGTCCTTAAAATGGCTTTAGAATGCATATTCAGCCGAGTCTGTAAGAGCGAACATTTAACTGAGACGCTTCCGTCCGCCACTATTTCAGAACTATGATTTGGTATGTTATCTGTACAGAAGAGGAACAAATTCATAGTGTAACACGCTCACTTTGGCAACTCCTGGTACTGCCCACTTTAAGGGGGAGAGGAGTCTCCAGACACTTTTTTTTTAATGAATAATTTAATTTTTATTGTGTTATTTGAGCAGCAGAGAGACAGAGTGGGCATCTTAACCTCTAGACTAAATGCTGGCACTGGCTTTTTTTTTTTTTTTAATCAAAATGTTTATTGTAGTGTTGCACAAAAAGTTTCCAGTCATAAAATGTATGTTGTAAATTACTTGGGGGAATCCCACACATATGGTATGCGACTTCCTAAAAACAACCAACACACTGCAAAATTAAGTCTATCCAACCTGTGATTGCTGAGAACAACTTCTTTGTTCTTAAATTTATCTTCGATTTACATTTTAAAGCTCTTCAGTTTAGAGCCATTTATACCACAAACAACATCCATCATCCATCATCTTACTGATCTATATATAGACCTATAGATAAAGGATGTTTTCCTTCAGTGTTTTGAGATAACCGGGATTTTTCATCTTCTGTCAAGCTAAATCTTTTCCTACAGATACTATAAGCACATGAAATCTCATTTGTTTGGTTTACTTCTCCAAGTTTCTTTTTTTTTTTTTTTTTTTGACAGGCAGAGTGGACAGTGAGAGAGAGAGAGAGAGACAGAGAGAAAGGTCTTCCTTTGCCATTGGTTCACCCTCCAATGGCCGCCGCGGCCGGCGCACCGCGCTGATCCGATGGCAGGAGCCAGGTGCTTTTCCTGGTCTCCCATGGGGTGCAGGGCCCAAGGACTTGGGCCATCCTCCACTGCACTCCTGGGCCACAGCAGAGAGCTGGCCTGGAAGAGGGGCAACCAGGACAGAATCTGGCGCCCCGACCGGGACTAGAACCCGGTGTGCCGGCGCCGCTAGGCGGAGGATTAGCCTATTGAGCCGCGGCGCCGGCTACTTCTCCAAGTTTCTAAACAGTTAAATGGTATAATATTCTGAAAACTGTGCTACAAGATTACATGAGATTGTTATTTATGGATAAATGGATTTTCCAATTCTAACAATTTTAAGACATCCGTTGACCATAAACTACTTTACTGGGATTTAAGAATGATCCTGTTGTTTTAAAAACATAACCCTCCATTCCCCATGCATACCATCTAAAAGGTTCCATTTAAAGATATAACTGATGGTGTTAGGTAGGAAGTCAGATATGAGCTTATGTGTATGTGACAAAGGCCTAAGGAAACATTTAGGTCCAGCATATGCATCTCAAAGTCATCCCGATACCGTTTCAGGGGCAGCCCGGTATTGGCATCCTGCCCTGCCCCTTCTACCAGATAACCTGCCAGGTGGGGGTCCCCGCCCCTTCTGCCTGATATCTGCCTTTCAAATATCCTACTCCAGATCCTGATCCTCCAGTGGGTCTTGCCCATCCTTCTCCTAACAGGGGAGACGCCAGCCAGGCTTCCCCCTGTCTGATAACTTCAGGGGGAAAACTCAGGAGTTTTTAGTATTTATATCCATGAAGTCTTTTGTTTGGAGATGTGAGAAGCCAAAGACCCATCCCCTTAAATACCCCCACCCCCCCACTCCACCCCCACCCCTGCCTCAACCAGACTGCACGCTCAGCCCTCTGCCTCTCTGCTGAGCCACCCGCCTGGCCTGCCCGGGTGTACTCTCTCCACTCAACCATGTAAGCCCGCTCTCCCCCAGTCTGAGCGACTGGGCACTCTCTCTCAGGTTCTGTCTGGAGAGGTGCCCATCCGTTCTTATGGATGGCCCTGCCCTAATAAACCTTGCTATTTTACTTTCCACTACTCTTTGTTCACGCCCGAATTCTTTCTTGCGCAAAGACAAGAACCCTAGCATTCACCCGTAACAATGAGAAAATTGAAAATGGTCCCACAACCTCCTCTTCTGCACCCCAACGCCCCTCCTCCCCTACCAAACTAAATAAACTACCATACAGAAAGGAAAAAAAAAAGATTTTTGCAAAGGCTTTGAAAATGTAGACCAGCCAACCCCCCCTCCTTTTTTTTGCAACTAATTCTAAAAAAGCAACGCCTTTTATCTACCACATCAACTAAGAAAAAGCCTATCAGGCAAAAGTCATTAATTAGTCCTACAGAACACGGATCGTCTGTATCTATTTTCCTTTTGTGGACATCATTGCACAACGGTGTGGATTGCGCAACCTGCAAGGGTGTCTTGGCCCTAGCATTCTCTTCATGCCACTCTCCCCGAAAACAGTCGAGGGCGAACTTTATTTAGCAGCATCAGCCTTCCTGGAAAGGTGCCTGCCTATCTAACCACAGGAAAGCAAGGCCCGAGAAAGGGAGGCGGGGGCGGGGGTAGGGAAGGGCGGAGGCAGGCCCCGAACCACAAGGCTGGCCCCAGCACTGAGTAATGGTGGCAGGAGCCCGGACTTTCCGCGAGCGCGCGCAGAGCCCGGAGCGCCGTCAGCCGGGGGGCGGGGTGAGCGGCCCCCAGGGGGGGGCGGCGGGGGCGTGGTCAGCTTTCAGTAAACATTGAACGCTACCGGGAAGAGAGGAAATGAGGCCAGCGGACCGCGCCGGCAGCGGAGATACTCTTCAGCATGCCTCGCCACTTTTCACAAAGGGCTAATGCCGCCTCTTAAAGAGCACGGCTTTGTTAGCAGAGAAGGCACACTCTCACATTGTAATATTTCCTTTGCAGTCTTCCACCTCTGGCTGTACCCCCAAACACGAGGCAGGGACAACCTCTTACCATCCTCAAAATTCTAACACGCAGCGCGAAAAACTACAAGCCCCAGGATGCAGTGCTGCCTCGGGTCAACCATCGACAGACGTCCCCTCACCACAACCCCAGAGAAACTACAAATCCCAGAATGCAGTGCTACCTCGGCCTCCAGAGCGCCTCTTGGAGGATTCCGTCCCAACAGAAATTGGAGCAGGTCGGCACTGCATGCTGGGAATCCAGAAGCCCTAGAATCGGATTGGTTGAGATTTGCCAGTGACGGCTCTTACGCGAGCGCCTGTTATTGGGGAAGAAGGAAAAAGGGAGTGCTACGCACTTCCTCCGGACGGAAGTGGGCGACAGACCCACCAGGTACTAATCTCCCGCGCGTCGCAGAGCGCGGCTGTGACCTGACGGAAGTAATCCTTTAGACTGCCCCGGAACCCACGGGGGTAGGCCGCTGGGGGTGGGGGGGCGGCCCTGAGTAGGGGCTGTGGCGGTTCGCGGGGACCTGGCTGCGGCGGCTGCGGTGGCTGCGGGGTTGTTGAGTGAGTCTCGGGCTGGAGTAGGAGCGGAGCTCCGGGCACGCGGGCTGACGAGCGAGGCTGGTACTGGGCGCGCTCGAAATCCCACTCCCCACCCTTTTCCATCTGGGCGGGGAAGGAACGGAAGCTCTCGACCTCTCCGGGCCTCTCCAACTCCTGTTTGGGGGAGGGGAGACGAGGGCGATGGGACCTGTCCTGGCGTCTCCGGGTGGGTTTGGAAAGAGGTGGAAGGATGGGCGGCAGCCGGTGAGACTGGGTGTTCTCTGGGCTGAGCGCGGGGAGGGTGGTGTTCGGAGCATGGCAACCCTGTCGTTTTTCCTTTTTGCTTTTCTCACGTGAGTTCAGATTCACGCTTTTCAGCCCCCAGAACCCGGAGAAGTTTGCATCCTGGGCAACTTGTTGGGCAATCTTTGCTCGAATTGGTGTCCTGGGGCTTTTGTGCATCAGTCTCCCAATCTTGCCTCAAAGGAGATGTCTGATTGTGTCAGACACCCCATTGATTTCTCAGAGTACTGGAATCTCTTTAGTAGCCTTAGCTGTGCAGTTTGTGTCTCATTTGGTGCTAGCATTTCTGCTGTGCATTACTTTCATTGTAGAAGACAGCTAAAATCTGTTAGTCTTTAAAAAATCTCCCTTTCACACTACCAGGTTTGCTTTCTGATCCCCAGATAGGTTTTTTTTTTTTCATTTTTTGTAAAGTGGCCTAAAATGATAAATCTCTGACCTCGTATATACGGTAATACCGTTTGTATTGTTGTAACGTCGCGGCTCCCATTTGAGTTTATTCATCCGGCAGATAAAATGGCAAGGAAACAGCCCTACTTCCTGCCATCAGGGGTGTTTGTGTTTATTGCCAATGATTTGGGATTCTTAATTTTTAAATGATTACCTTCTTTTTCTTTAAATGTAAGGTTTATCTGATAACTCCTATTAAAAAAACACATATACATGTACATACATATTTAAGCTGGAGACAGTTACACGATAATAATGTTGTAATATGGGTAGGCAGTAGGTAGGCAGTAGTTTTGAAGTAGGAATTAAGTCTTCAAAAATGCATGTCTTGGGTTTTTTGTTTTGTTTTGTTTTGTTTTTTGGTAGTTGGCTTTTTTATTACCAGAAAATAATCAGTAAAGTCTTTAATTTACATGCATATGCATTAAGGTATTTCAGCTAACCTGCTTTTCTAAATGCTTTGCTTTTCCATTGTTAAATAAGTTTATTCAGGGATGCCTGAAATATCAAGACTTGGTGAATAGAAAACTGATAGTTTTCTATTCTAAGTATTAGGACAGAGCTCCTGGATGCTGGTTTACTCCTCGAATGCCCACAATGATGAGGCTGAGCCAAGCTGAAAGTGGGAGCCAGGAACTCAGCCCAGGTCTCCCACATGGGTGTCAGGAACCCAGTTACTTGAGCCTTCACTGCTACCTTCCTAGTATGTTAGCGGGAAGCAGGATGCCCAGAGGAGCATCCAACTCAGTCACTGATAGGGATATGAGTGTCCTAACTGGCATTTTAACTGCCAGGCCAAGTGCTTAACCCTCCCTCCCCCCATAAATATTTGTTGAGCATTTGTTATGTGCCAGGCACTATTGTAGCCCTCCCACCATGGAACTTGAGGAAAGAGAAGATATCTGAGTAAGAAAATGCAGTTTTACATAGCGATAAGTGTGAAGAAAATATAGCAACCTCGGGGGTTGGAGTAACTGGGAAGGGGGTGTCTAATTTTGATAGGGTAGTCAGGGACGACCTCTCTGAGGAGTTGATGTTTTGCCTGGTGAGCTAAATGGTAAGAATGATGTAAAAGAATTACTTTAGCTTAAACTGCAGATGAGAAACCTTGAACTAGGTGTGAACTCGACCTACTCAAGGAATCCTAAGAAGGCCATTCTGGCTGGAGCACAGTGAAAGAAGAGTGCTGGGAGGTAAGATCCAAGTGGTTACAGGAAGTAGATAAGATGAAGCATTTGTAGTCCTTATTCTAGGGAGTGACATCTGATTTATGCATTAGATGGTTGGTTGCTAGGTGGGAAAGAGCAGCTAGGAGGAAAGTGGGGAAACCAACTTGTAAGGATGCTATAGATGTGGTAGCCTAAACTAGAGGTGGAGCGTTGGAAGTTAGAACCAGTCTGATTTGGAATGTAATTTGGACCTGGCATCAGATGGGCCTTGCATTCACCCTGGTACCAAAAAAAATTTTTTTTGAATAATCAGCTGTCTTGCTTGAGCATCTGTGTGAAAAGAAGTATCATTTACTGAAATTGGAAAGACTGGGAAAGGAGTATCAGTTTTTTTTTTTTTTTAAGAGTTATTTTAATTATTTGAAAGTCAGATTTCCCATCTGCTGGTTCATTCCCCAAATGGCCGCAATAGTGAGGGCTGGGCCAGGCTGAAGCCAAGAGCTATTTCTAGGTCTCCCACGTAGGTGCAGGGCCCCAACCACTTGGGCCACTTCCCACTGCTTTCCCAGTCACATTAGTGGGGAGCTGGATTGGAAGTGGAGCAGCTCATATGGGATGCCAGCCTCTCAGGCAGGGGCTTTACCTGCTTTGCCACAATGGCAGCCTCAAGCATCAGTTTCTGAGAGAGAAATCAGAAGTTCTGTGTGGGACCCACTAAGTTTGATAACTACTAAGATAGCTGAGAGCATTTGCACTAGGCAAATAGTGTATCTATGACTGGCAGTCTGGAAATCAGTAGGGAGATAATCTGAGAATCATTTTATAGATGATATATTTTTCATATTGTTTTAAAAGATTTATTTATTTTTTTGAAAGGAAGGCAGAGTTAGAGAGAGACAGAGATCTTCCCATCTGCTGGTTCATTCTCCACAATGGCCACAATGGCTGGAGTTGGAACAGGCTGAAGCCAGGAGCTTCTTCTGGGGTCTCCCATGTGGGTACAAGGACCCAAGCACTTGGGCCATCTTCTGCTGCTTTCCCACGCATGTTAGCAGGGAGTTGGATTGGAACCGGAGCAGCCAGGACACAAACTGGCACCCATATGGGATGCGAACACTGCAGCCGGTGGCTTAACCTGCTACCAGCGCAAGCCCCTTATAGATGGTACTTAAACCTGTTGCCTGGAAGACATCAAGTAGAAAATGTTAATGGAAAAGAGGGCAGATGACTAGAAGCACTCAGTAAGAAGAGGAGCCAACTGTAATAAAAGCAGAAAAGCCAGGAGAGTGACATTTGGAATACTAAGGAAGAAAATGTTTCAAGGAGGAGGGAGTGGTAAGATATGTAAAATACTGCTAAGAGTTAAATGAAGTTTAAAAATTGACCAGGGGACCAAGTAGTTGAAATTTAGTAAGAGCCTCTTGAGCAGACCAATAGACCAAATGTTTGAGCTGAGTGGGTTAAGGAAACATGGGTGGTAGTTGGAGGGAAGAGGTGGGGATGTTACAGTGTGGGGCTGGATGTCATGGCAAGAGAAAGACCTTAGGTAAGAGGGAATGAGACTCAGTGGTTAGGTGGAAAGGCTGATCTTGGATAGCAAGGATGGTTTTTATTAAACTTTTGAAATTATAGACAGTATATGCTATATAGGTATAAGTATTTGCAGTCTGAAGGTACAAAGACAGGCAGTTGAAGTGATTAGAGTTTACTTTTAGGCCACCCATTCAAAGGTTATTTTTTATTATTTTATGATATACAGAATCTATAATTAGATGCACATTATATTTTTGGAATATATGCTTATACTTTCTAAACTGAAAGAAAGCAATTTGGAGATGTTGTATGAGATGGGGATCAAGCAGTTTTTCAGGGTGAGATAGAGTAATTCATGAGAACCTGCAGTACCCTGAAGCCCTGAAATTCTGTGTTTTATGTGAGTAACTCTGCTTAGTAAAGATGTCAAGTTGAGTTCCAGGCAGCTGATGTAGGGGAGTATGAATTTCAGATAAATAGAGCTGGAGAGACTTTTAGACATAATTGATTCCAGTTCCCTCATTTGGAAGGTGGGAATCAAGTCCTAACATTTAATCCATCTGAGTCTGAAGGTAGAAATGTCTAACAGAGCAGAAATTCAGATGTGAAGATGTTTCAGTACACATGAGGTAGCTATTGAAATTAATTTAACAGAGCTATTTCTTAATTTTTTTTTTTTTTTTTTTTTTTTTTTTTTTGACAGGCAGAGTGGACAGTGAGAGAGAGACAGAGAGAAAGGTCTTCCTTTTGCCGTTGGTTCAATCTTCAATGGTGCCACGGCTGGCGCACTGCGGCCAGTGCACCGTGCTGATCCGAAGGCAGGAGCCAGGTGCTTCTCCTGGTCTCCCATGGGGTGCAGGGTCCAAGCACTTGGGCCATCCTCCACTGCACTCCCGGGCCACAGCAGAGAGCTGGCCAGGAAGAGGGGCAACCGGGACAGAATCCAGCGCCCCGACCGGGACTAGAACCCGGTGTGCCAGCACCACAGGCAGAAGATTAGCCTATTGAGCCGCGGCGCCAGCCAGCTATTTCTTAATTTCTTCATGGTTAGAGACCCCTTATGAAGTTTGATGAAAGCTATGAACCTTCTCATTCCCCTTACTCTTTTCTGTACGTGTGCACAAAAATATACATTCATATTGAAGAATTTGGGATTTTACTGCTTCTTAATTATGAATCTCTTTGAGGGACTGCAGATTGAGAACCTGCTAGAATGGAGTTAGCAAGTAGCAACCACAGGCCAGCAAAGTCAGCCCACCACCTGTTTTTGTTACAGCCACAGCCAGGAATAGTTTTGACATTTTTTAATGGTTGAACAAAAATTCAAAGGAAGAATATGTTTTACCAGTTATGAAATTCAAACTTCTATGCCCATAAATAAGTTTTCTTAGAACATAGCCACACTAATTTGTTTACGTCTTGTCAGTAGCTGCTCTTGCTCTCCATTCACAGAATTGAAATAGTTGTGACAGAGACCATATAGCCTACTTAAGCATAAAATATTCACTACATGGCCCTTTACAGAAAAAATTTTTTTGCTCCCCACTAAAAAGGTAAGTTCCAGGGTGGTGGTGGATTGTTTATGTCAAGCATTTAGAACAGTGCTTGGCACGTGGTAGGCCCATAATACCTGTGGGAATGAACCTCTGTCGGAAATAGAAACATAATAGCTAGTGTTTTGATGTGTTTGTTGTGTGCCAGGCACCATTCTAAGTGCTTTATATATAAGCTTGTTCTTCAAAACAACCCTGTAAGGTGAATCTTATATTCTTCCCATTTTATAGTTGAGGAATCTTAGGCACAAAGAGGTTAGATAACTTCATCCAAATGGACGAATTTTCTCAAGCTAGAAATTAGCCAAGGGGAATGAAGGGTTCTAAAGTATACTACTTATAAGCATGAGGGGCCTGCCTTCAGCATAGCAGGTTAGGCTGCTACTTGGGACTTGCACATCCTCCGTGAGGAGAGCCTGGTTCCCTCCTTTGAGTCCCTGCTATTCTGCTTTCATCCCAGCTTCATGCTGGTGTTGTATCCTGGGACCAACTGGTGATGGCTCAAGTACTTGAGTCTCTGCCACCCACGTGGGAGACCTGGATGGACTTTATGGCTCTTCCACCCAGTCCTGCCTGTTGCAGGCATTTGGGAGTGAACTAGCCAGCAGATGAAAGATCTCTGTCTCTGCCTTTCAAATTAAGCAACAAAAATAAGACCACTTTTAAGTACTACATTCTGAGGAAGACTGAAATAAAGTATTTGGGAATGATAGAAAACAGCAGGAAAATGGTTCAGTAGGACAGATGAAACAGGATGGAATAGCAGAGGATTACGGCCTGCCCTGGTGTTAATGTATTACACGAGGCAACCAAGACTATGTCTTGATTCATGTCCCAACCCGTGTGCCATATCCATCACCCTCCTATTTGATAAGCCCCAACTGCCCAATTTCTTCTGCCTCTCTTCCTTTCCTGTCTGACTTAGTCTTCTGACCAAACTGGTCTCCTTGTTCTCCCTCCTTGAAAGGCTCTCGCCCACATATCCATGACTCACCCTGACATTCTTCAGGTCTCTGTCAAGTCGTGAGGCCTGTCTTCACTGTTCTGTTTGAAACAGCAACCTCATCATGCTTCCCTACTCCCATTACCTTTACCTTACCCTCCTTTGTTTTTCCCTGTAGCACTTCTTCCATCTCACGTATTACTTTGTTATTGGTTTTTTGTCCCATGAATCTTGAGCTTTCATCTCCATGTCTCCAGTGCCTAGGACAGCACCCTGGCATACTAGCCCTTAGTAAATATTTGTTGAATAAGTGAATTTGTAAATGAGTTTTCTACAACAGTGAGTTACTTTGTGTGTCCCCAAACTGTCTCACTTGGCTCATAATGTTTACATTGCCTGAATCACCTTGTCTTTCCAGTGTAGCTTGATAAAAACACATCTGTCCATAGAGATCCAGATCAAAAGCAACATGCTTTTTGTGCCTCTTCACTTCAGTTTGCTGTTGCATTGCAGATCTCTAGCTTCTGTTTACTCTCTTTAGGACAACCAACCTATTTGTTCCCTGTTAGTATCTGCATATCCAAAGGATTTGGGTTAATTTTAATATCACTATATCTTTTCAAAGGTTAATTACAAAACTACACTGATTTGATATTTTTGAAATCAGATTATCTAAACTTCAAAAAGCCGTCAGTAAGAACTTTTTCTTTTTTTTTTTTAGTAAGAACTTTTTCAAAAGTTCCTACATTGACCTTATTTTTAAAAAGTGAAGTATAACCTACATATAGTAAAACACTCATTGTACCATTTAGTTTTGACCAATGCGTAGGAAGACTGTGAACATTTTTATCATTCCAAAAAGTTGCTCGTGCTCCTTCCTTATGACCTCTCCATCAGAAGCAACGACTGCCCTGCCACCATAGGTTGTTTTGCCTATTCGGTAATTTCACATAAATGGGATAATACAATAGGTGTTTTATATTCATTCACATTGTGTGTGGCAGATCATCCCTTTTTACTGTGACTAATACTCTGTATGAACATATCATGGATTATCATTCTCCTGTGATGGACATGTAGGTTCTTTTTTTTACTAGTGAATAAAGCTTTTGTGAGCATTTTTGTGGACAAATTATTTCCTATTTCTTGGACAAGTACCCAGGAATGGCACCGCCAGGTCATAAAGCTAGAAGTTTTGAGAAACCGCCATATAATTTTCAAAAATGACTGTTCCATTTACATTCCCATCAGCAATGTGTGGGAGTTCATTTGCTCCACATCCTCTCCAATATTTCATGATGATTGTCTTTTTAATTTTAGACATACTGTTAATATGCAGTAGTATTTCATTGTGGTTTTTGCATTTCACTGATAACATTGTACACTTAATTTTTTTTTTAAGGATGCCAGTTTATGTTCTAGCGCTCCTCTTCTTTTTTTTTTTGTTTTTTGGACAGGCAGAGTGGACAGTGAGAGAGAGAGACAGAGAGAAAGGTCTTCCTTTTGCCATTGGTTCACCCTCCAATGGCCGCCGCGGCCTGCACACCATGCTGATCTGAAGGCAGGAGCCAGGTGCTTCTCCTGGTCTCCCATGGGGTGCAGGGCCCAAGCACTTGGGCCATTCCACTGCTCTTCTGGGCCACAGCAGAGAGCTGGCCTGGAAGAGGGGCAACCGGGACAGAATCCGGTGCCCCGACCGGGACTAGAACCCGGTGTGCCGGCGCCGCTAGGTGGAGGATTAGCCTATTGAGCCGCGGCACCAACAACATTGTACACTTATTGTGTATAGTCAGTGCTTTACCCAGCTTTGTTTTATTTTTATTTTCATTTTAATTGAGAGGCAGAGAGACAGAGATCTTCCATCTATTGGTGGTTCAATCCGTAAATGCCCATAATAGTCACAGCTGGGCAAGGCCTAAACCTGGAAACAGGAATTCCATCCAGGTCTCTCTCATGGGTGGCAGAAACTCAAGTACTTAAGTCATCATCTGCTGCCTTCCCAGGGTATGTATTAGCAGGAAACTGAATTGGAAACAGAGCTGGGAGTTGAAGCAGGCACTCCAATACAGAATGGATGTCAGTATCCCAGAGTTTGGACTGCTATGCAAAACACCAATCCCTCTTTTGCCCAGTATCAGTTGTGGGTGGATTTGTTTGTTTTATTTACTTTACCAGATATGTATTAGGATACTTTAGAAAAATTGTGGAAAAAATGGCATTAAAAAATAAGTTCAGAGGTGGGCATTTGGCATCGTGGTTAAGACACCAGACATTCATCAGAGCCAGAGTGTGTGGGTTCAATACCCAGCTCTGCTCCTAACTCCAGCTTCCTGCTAATGTAAACCCTGGGAGGCAGTAGTAATGGTTTGAGTGGTTGGGTTCTTGCCACTCACATGGGTTGAGGTCCTGGCTCTGGCTCTGGCTCTGGCCCAGGCCCAGTCCAGTCCTTGCTTATGCAAACATTAAGGGAGGAGCCAGTGGGTAGGGGGCATTTGTGCTGTGTCTTTGTCTCTCTGCCTCTCAAATAAATACGTTTTTAAAAATAAGTTTATTTCAGTGCAAAGAATTTTGAAGTCCATGCATAACTTTTTCATAACAGCATTTTTTCATCAATCTTTTGAAGACCCCTGTTTTTGTGACTGTTTTTTCCAGTTTGTGGCTTGACTTTCATTTTTTTGTTTTGTTTTGTTTTGTTTTGGTGCCTTTCAAAAACAGAAAGTATGGGGGAAGGGTGGATCTTCCATCTGCTGGTTCACTCCCGGAATGCCCACAACAGTCAGGGCTGGGCCAGGCCAAACCAGGAGCCAGGAGTTTTTTCCATATCTCCTACATGGAAAAGCTCAGAACTCAATCGAATCACTTGGACCATCTTCTGCTGCTTTTCCCAGGCCGTTAGCAGGGAGCTGGATTGAAAGTGTGAGGCAACTGAGACATGAACTGGCACCCATATGGGATGCCACTATTGCAGGTAGTGTCTTTGGCTCCTACGGCACAATGCCAGCCCCCTAACTGGCATCTTGGGGGGGGAGGGGCATCCTCCTCTACTTTCCCAGGTGCATTAGCAGGGAGCTGGTTTGGAAGTAGAGCAGCTGGGACTCGAACCGGCACCCATATGGGATGCCAGCACTGCAGGCTGCGGTATTAACCTCGTATGCCACAGCACCAGCCCCACCTAACTGGTATCTTTAACCACTAGGTTAAATCCCTGCCCTGCTGCATGGTGTTTTGTTGTTTTATTTAATCTTTGTTTATTTGTTTTCATTTTGTTTGAAAGATTAAGATCTTTCATCTGCTGGTTTACTCCCCAAATGCTCCTAACAGCCAGGGATGGGCCAGGCCAAAGGCTGGAGCTCAAAATTCAAGGGGTATTTGAACCATCACCCCTTCTTTGCAGACTTTGCATTATCAGGAAGCTGGATCGAAAGTGGAGGAGCCAAGGATAGCACTAGGCACTCAGATGTGGGATGCTGGTGTCCCAAGCAGTGTCTTAATTGCTATGCCATGGTGTTTTTTGATATTGAGGTTTCTGCTTTCTGGATGGATATCCATTTGTTGCAGCTTTAATTGTTGGAGAGATTTTACTTTCTAGCCATATACTTTGATTGTTACCTACTCTTCCAATATTAGGAATTAGGAAAGCTATAGTTAACTGTATTTTTTTATTATTATTTTTATTTAACAGGTAGAGTTATAGACAGAGAGAGAGAGACAGAAAGGTCTTCCATTGGTTCATTTCCCTAATGGCCGCCACGGCCACCGCTGCACCAATCCGAAGCCAGGAGCTGGGTGCTTCCTCCCAGTCTCCCATGCGGATGCAGGAGCCCAAGCACTTGGGCCATCCTCCACTGCCCTCCTGGGCCACAGCAGAGAGCTGGACAGGAAGAGGAGCAACCGGGACTAGAACCCAGGGTGCCGGCGTCGCAGGTGGAGGATTAGCCAAGTGAGCCACGGCGCCGGCTGGTTAACTGTATTTTCCATGTATAAGTTGATATGAAACAATTGTTACCACCAAAACATAAATAGCAGAACCATCATTCTCAGTATATGCAGACTATTTAATCTTTAACTGTGATTGTTGTGATCCACACCACCCTATTTCTCATTGGTTATTTGTAGTTCTTTTTTAGAATTATTTTATTTATTTGAAAGAGTTACAGAGAGAGGTAGAGTGAGAGAGAGCGAAGTCTCCATTCTGTTGGTTCACTCCCCAAATGACTGCAATGGCCAGATCTGAGCTGATCAAGAGCCAGGAGCTTCCTCTGGGCCTCACACGCAGGTGCAGGGGCCCAAGGACTTAGGCCATCTTCCACTGCTTTCCCAGGTCATAGTAGAGAGCGGGATCAGAAGAGGAGCAGCCAGGACTCAAACCGGCACCCATATGGGATGCCGGCGCTGTGGGCTGGGGCTTTAACCCGCTCTGCCACAGTATCGGCACCTATTTGTAGTTCTTAAATCTCATTTCTTCACTCAAAAAAATTTTTTTTAGATTTTTATTTATTTTATTTTAAAGTCAGAGTTACACAGAGAGAGAGGTCTTCCATCCGATGGGTCACTCCCCAATTGGCTGCAATGGCCGGAGCTGCGCCAATCTGAAGCCAGGAGCCAGGAGCTTCTTCTGGGTCTCCCACGTGGGTACAGGGGCCCAAGGACTTGGGCCGTCCTCCACTGTTTTCTCAGGCCATAGCAGAGAGCTGGATCGGAAGAAGAGCAGCCAGGACTCAAACAGCCGCCCATATGGGATGCCGGCACTTCAAGCCAGGGCGTTAACCCACTGTGCCACAGCACCAGCCCCTAATCAAAATTCTTTAAACTCCCTAATCACAAGCAGATCACAGAACTGGCATTTGTGAGGGTGTGTTACTAGAAATCAAGCTCTGCTGATGAAACAGAGTATTTTTAGAGGAGTTATATTTTAGTAGTAAACGTTTGACCATTAGGGACAAGTCAAGCTGTTGCTAATTGTTAATCATCAGAAAGACTGAAAATTGAGATCAGGGGTGTGTGTTGTGGACTAGCAGATTAAGCTGCCACTTGTGATGTCCGCATCCCATTCATGAGCGCCTGTTTGAGTCCCTGCTACTGTACTTCATATCCAGCTTTCTGCTGATGCATCCTGGGAGACAGCAAGATGATGGCTCAAGGACTTGGGCCCTGAGGAGTCATGAGCTTCTAGCCCAGTCCTGGCTGTTGGTGAACATTTGGGGAGTGTATAAACCAACAGATAAAAGATACATCGCTGTTGCTCTGCCTTTCAGGTTGTTGAACATCAACATTTTAAAGAAGAAAATTGAGATCAGTGCTTTTATTTTAAATAACCAAATAGAATCTCAGTAAAAGCAAAGAACATCCCTCTTTGACCCACTCACTGCTGCTGAAGACAAAACTTGTTCTGAAATTCAGAGATTTGGAAGCAAGTTTTAATCTTAGGAGATTTGAGGACATTCTCAAGTAATTAACATTTTCAGATATCTAAATTAGTTCCAGTAATCTTACACAGGAATGCATATTTTATATACTTACATGCATTATTAACAATTTATGATAGTAGATGCATAACTGTGAGACTGGTGTTTTAACTGTCCTAGTTTCATAAAGCATGACTATGCCCCGAAAGTCTTTTAAAATTAAAAATCAGTTTAAAGTTCGAATTTATACTGGCTAAGTTTATTGTGAGAGACAAAACACCTTGACTGTGTTCTTCATTCCCTCCCTCTAAATATAAGGCAAAATATTTCAATAAATTTGAGTCAATGTTTTCTAGAGGAACAGTTTCTATTATGATTGTCTAAAAATACTAAAGTAATAAATCCCAGTAAGGTAAAATTTGAATCAGACTTGTGCCACTGGCTAACATAACCCTGTAAAAAATCTCAGCATGTGCTAACTAGATATGTGTAAGGTCGATAAATTATTGTAAGAAGCTTTGCTTTGTTAACATTACCCTGTAACTGTCATTGTGCTGGCTGTGTGGGTCATAAAGAGAGAAAACCCTTCCAAACCTTGTGAAAACTTACAGCTGGTTAGGGCATCTACCCAACATAAGGCAGCTGTGAATCATTCCAATGTATAGTGAAGAAAACTAAATTGCACAGTGGAGATTAAAAGGAAAGAGGGGGCCGGCGCCGCAGCTCCCTAGGCTAATCTTCCGCCTTGCGGCGCCAGCACACCGGGTTCTAGTCCCAGTCGGGGCACCGGATTCTGTCCTAGTTGCCCCTCTTCCAGGCTAGCTCTCTGCTGTGGCCAGGGAAGGCAGTGGAGGATGGCCCAAGTGCTTGGACCCTGCAACCCATGGGAGACCAGGAGAAGCACCTGGCTCCTGCCATCGGATCAGTGCGGTGCGCCGGCCGCAGCGGCCGTTGGAGGGTGAACCAACGGCAAAGGAAGACCTTTCTCTCTGTCTCTCTCTCTCTCTCTCTCTCACTGTCCACTCTGCCTGTCAAAAAAAAAATTAAATTAAATTAAATTTTAAAAAAAAAGGAAGAGTGACTACTAACTAAAGATAGTAAGAATGTTGAGGCAAGAGTCAAATATAAGAGCACTGCTGTGAGTTGAATAGGCTGACATGACAATTTCAGCTCTTCCTGAAAGATATAAATTCAACCATGGTGTTAACACATTCTGGTGATATTTGGATGTCTTAGCAAAAAATGGAAATGTGTCCTAATTCTGTTAATTTGTGTTACAAAGCCAAAACCTCTAGTCTACTTTCCTCTCCAAATAGGCCTGGATATTAGATTATTTTTGGCTTATTTATCTTCAGAAAATATAAAATTAATAGGTAAGATGCCCTATTTTGTGTAACTAGTATCAAACTATGGCTCATTATAACCTGCTTTAATTTTTCTTTAAAGCTTTTATTAATTTATTTGAAAAAGGAAAGTTATGGACTGGGAGGGGGATCAATCTTCCATCTCCTGATTCACTCTCCAAATGGCTGCAACTGCTGGTGCTGCACCAGGCCAAAACCAGAAGCCCAGAACTCCATTCAAGTCTCTCATGTGGGTGCAAGGGCCCAAGCACTTGCAGCCATCTTTGCTGCTTTCCCAGGTACATTAGCAGGGAGCTGGATCAGAAATGGACATCTGGGACTCAAATCAGCACTCACAGAGGGTGCTGGCACTGCGGGTGGCAGATTGACTTGCTGCACCACAATGCTGGTCCCAATATAATGTGCTTTTATTTTATTTTTTTAAGATTTATTTATTTATTTGTAAGGCAGGGTTACAGACTGAAAAAGGGAGAGACAGACAGACAGACATCTTCCATCTGCTAGTTCACTCCCCAAATGGCCCCAGTGGCCAGAGCTGGGTGGATCTGAAGCCAGGAGCTTCCTCTGGGTCTCCCACATGGGTGCCAGGGCCTAAGTACTTGGGCTATCTTTTGCTGCTTTCCCAGACACGTTTGCAGGGAGCTGGATCGGAAGTGAGGCAGCCAGGACTCAAACCAGCGCACATATGGAATGCCAGCTTTACCTACTCCACCACAGCACTGGCCCTAAAAAAAAAGTTTATTTTGGTGATCTTTCCATGCTTTATTACATTTACAGATTTATTCTTTTTCACTACCTCATATTTCATAAGTCTGATGTTTTTATTTAGCTCATTCGCTAACTGATAAACTTTTTAAAGTTTGAATTTGCATTTTGCTGGTTAAAGATCTCCCTCAGTATCTGCAGCACATTGGTTCTGGGACCATCCCTCATCCCTGGGGATACCAAAATCCACAGGTACACAAGGCTCTTACGAGCAAGTACTTCAAAACCTTCATGGAACAATGAAGTAAAATATATTATTATAGTGAAGAATTTTATTGAAATACATGCATATTGTTAATGTGCATTTTCCATGAAATTTTTGAAGATCCTCATAAAATGCCTTATTGTATACTTCAAATTATCTCTAGAGTACTTACAGTGCCCAAACCATGTAAGTGCTATGTAAATGGTTGTTACATTATATTATTTAGAGAATAATGACAAGGAAAAAGATGTATATATGGTCAGTTCAGACACAGTTTTCTCTTTTTTAATGTTTTTGATCCACAGTTGATTGAATCTAAATGCAGGTCTCAGGATGGAGTTCCTGTCTCTTCACTTCAGCTTAAGCCAGACCTAACCATTGCAGTCATTTAAGGATTGAACTAGTAGATGAAAGCTCGCTCTCTCTCTCCCCTCCCAACCCTCCTCCTTTTCTCTCTTTTTCCTCTCCCTCTTTGTCGATCTGCCTTTCAAATAAGTGAATCTTCAAGAAAACCAATAGGAAAGTAGATTCCATTCATAATGGAAACTATAAAGTAGCTAAAAATAGACCTAATAAGAAATGTGTAAGAACAAAATAGGGGACTTAGCTAATCATTCATGTTTCTCATACTGTTATAATTTAAGCAGTGGAGATACTGATCAGCTATAAACCAATCAATGAAGCAGAATATGGTCTAGAAATACATGTAGTATGAGATGACACCAGCATTGTGGTGTAGCGGGTTAAGCCACTACCTGCAATGCCAGTATCATATGGATGTCGGTTCAAGACCCAGCTGTTCCACTTCCAATCCAGCTCCCTGATAATGCGCCTGGAAAGGCAGTAGAGGATGGCCCAAGTGCTTGGGTCCCTGCATCCATGTGGGAAACTTGGAGGAATCTCTAGGCTTCTGGCTTCAACTTGGCAAAGCCCTGGACATTGTGGTCATTTAGATAGTGAAACAGGGGTGATGGAAGATATCTCTGTCTCTCTGCCTCTCTATCTCTCTCTCCCTTTCCCTCCCTCTCCCTCTCCCTCTCTCTAACTTTGCCTTTCAAATACATAAAAAATTTAGAAAGTGTGTGTTGGGGCATTTGTCACAGCAATTAGGATGCCGCTTAGTACACCATATCCCACAACACATTGCCTGGATTTGAGTTCCAGCTCTATTCCTGATTCTGACTTCCTGACAGTGCATACCCTGGGAGGCAGCAGGTGATGGCTCAAGTTATTGGGTCCCTGCCACCCATGTTTGAGACCTGATGAGTTCCCTGAGCCTGACTTTGACCCCTACCTAACCTACCCCCAGGCTGCTGCAGACATTTGAAAAGTGAATCTTCAGATGGGAAGAATTCTTTTCTCTTGCCTCTCTCTCACCCCCGCTCCTCACCCCACCCCCTCCATCTTTCAAATAATTAAAAATTTTTAAATGATTTTTTTAAAAAAAGAATTTCACTGCAGGCCCCTAGGCTCATCTACATTTTGTTTCGTCCCCCTTTTTTTGTTTTTACTTTTTAAAAAAAGGAAGTAGCAATGTGTGTGTGTGTGTGTGTGTGTGTATATATATATGATGCTTTTTTTTTTTTCTAAATTTATATGAAAGACAAGCAAGCTTAGATCTCCTACCTACTGATTCAGTCCCCAAATGCCTACAGCAGCTGAAGCTGGGGCCACTCCAAAATCAGGAGCCTAAGACTCAGTCCAGGTCTCTTGCATGGGTGGTAGATAGCCAAGCATTTGATCCATCACCTTCTGTTTCCCAGAGTGTGTGTTAGCAGGAAGCTGGAATGAGGAGCAGAGTTGGAATTCAAACCCAAAGTACTCTGTTAGGGAATGCTAGTGTCCAAGTGGCATCTTACACTATGCCAAACACCTGCCCCCAGATCTATAATACTCTTAACAGCACACAGTGAGTTCTCAGATCATTGTTGATGTTGTTTCTTCTGCCTAGGACTCTTCTGAACCCACTGCTGCCTGGCCACTGGCTTTCACCTGCCCAGTTCATATTCCCTGAACTCAACCTTGGTCTTGTAATAGATGTTCATATGTTCAAACTGAGATTTTTCTCTCCTAACCTTATTAGCTAATTTATGGGTTAGGTTTCAAATGTCTTTCACATCTTCCTAAAAACAGGAAATTTTTTAACTTTAAAAAATCAGTTATTTATTTAAAAGAGTTACAGAGAGGGAGAGAGACAGAGAAAAAAAATCTTCCATCTGCTAGTTCACTCTCCAGATGGCTACAACAGCAAGCACTGGGCCAGGCCAAAGTCAGGAGCCAGAAGCTTCATCCTGATCTCCCACCTGGGTGGAAGAGGCCCAAGTAACTCGGACCATCTTCCACTGATTTTCCCAGGCCATTAGCAGGGAGCTGAATCAGAAGTGGAGCAGCCAGGACACGAAACTGGTGCCTATACAGGATGCTGGTGTTGCAGGCGGCAGCATTGCGCATTATACCACAATGCTGACCCTGAAATTTTAACTCTCGATGTTGATTGCGCTTTGTCTGTTCCTGGTAGTGGGTGTCTCCCTTTCGCAGCCCCTGTTGTATAAATGGTGGAGTTGATTTATTAAGTTTGTAGAGAAGCTGTAAGTTTGCATGGTTGCTTAGCTACTGCTGGCTAAGTAAACATCCTAGATGTTTTACTCTGAAGATTTTCCAGATAGAAAAGTTGACATTTGAAATTCTTGTACTTTAAGCTTTTCTAACATTTTCCCCATTTTTAACAGAATGATTATAAAGCTGTATTAACAGGAAATAATAATGGCTTTGATAAATCTTTAATTACCTATCATTATTAAAGATTATATAGTGCTATTTTTAAATTGTTATTTGAAAGAAAGAGCAATATTCCATCTGCTGGTCCACTCCCCCCAAATGCCTACAATACCTGGGTTGGGCCAGCAGCCCAGAGTGTAGTCCAGATCTCCCACCGGAGTGGCAGGTATCCAGATATTTGAGCCATTACCTGCTGCCTTCCAGGGTGCATATTAACAGGAACCTGGATTGGAAGCAGAACCGAGACTCAAACCCAGGGACTGTAATATGGAATCAGGTGTGTCAAGCAGTTTCTTAACTGCTGTGCCAAACTCCCACCCTGTAAAATGACATTGTACAATTTTTAAATTTTAGAGAACTCTCTAAGGATATCTATCAGTGTCTTTCAGGAATAGTGGGAAATAAGTTTAACTTATTTGAGAGGCAGAGTTACAGACAGTAAGAGAGAAAGGTCTTCTTCCGTTGGTTCACTCCCCAAATGGCTGCAACAGCCGGATCTGAGCCGATCCGAAGCAAGGAGCCAGGTGCTTCTTCCCAGTCTCCCACATGGGTGCAGGGGCCCAAGGACTTGAGCCATCTTCTGCTTTCCCAGGCCATAGCAGAGAGCTGGATTGGATGTGGAGCACCCGAGACTAGAACTGGCATCCCTATGGGATGCCTGTGCCACCATGCTGGCTAGCCTCTTTCGATGTTTACTGATCTCTAAAGTAGGAATAATAATTCTCCTGCAGAGTGGCTATTTTTATTTATTTTTAAGTATTTATTTATTTTAAAAAGTCAGAGTTCAAGATCTTTCATCTTCTGGTTCACTCCCCAGGTGGCCACAACAGCCAGGGCTGGGCCAGGCTGAAACCAGGAGCCAGGAGCTTCTTCCAGGTCTCCCACATGGGTAACAGGAGCCCAAGGACTTGGGCCATCTTCTGCTGCTTTTCCTAAGCTGTTAGCATGGAGCTGGATCAGAAGTGGAGCAGCCAGAACACAAACTGGCACCCATATGAGATCCAACATCATAGGGAGTGACTTTACCCAACTACACCACAATGCCAGCCCCAAAATAGCTATTTTTAAATACGATAATATATGGAAGACGTTTAGTGCAGTGTTTACCACTTGTTTGGCCCTCAGATGGTTAGCCATAATATCACGTTGCCACTGCTGCCTTTTTTCTTTCCTTTATCTCACATTAAAAGTGGTACTTTAAATATCTCTTCATGGTTCAGCCTTTTTTTTTTTTTTTCCTTTAAGACAGAGCTACAGAAAGAGAGGGGGGAAATAAGAGAGAAAGATGTTACATCCACTGGTTCACTCCCCAAACGGCCACAACCGGTTGTACCAGGTGGAAACCAGGAGCCAGGAACTCCATCCCAGTCTCCTGCATGAGTAGAAGGGGCCTAAATAAATACTTTTTTTTTTTTTTTAAAGATTTATTTACTTATTTGAAAGACATAATTGCAGAGAGAGAGAGAGAGAGAGAGCTTCCATCCACTGGTTCACTCCCCAAATGGACACAACAGCCAGAGCTGGGCCCATCCGAAACCAAGAGCTTCTTCTGGATCTCCCATGTGGATGCAAGGGCCCAAGGACTTGGACCATCATTTGTTGCTTTCCCAGGCATATTAGCAGGAAGCTGGCTCAGAAGTAGAGCAGCTGGGACTTGAACCGGCACCCATATGGGATGCCAGTGATGCAGGCAGTGGCTTTACACACACTGCCACAGCACAGGCTTGAGCCATATTCCACTGCTTTCCTAGGCACATTAGCAGGAAGCTGGATCAGGAGCATAGTAGCTAGGTACTCGAGGCTTTTCTGGGATGCTAGAGTCACAGGCAGCAGTTTAACCTGCTATGCCATAATGCTGGTCCCCATTCAGCCTCTTTATACATTGATGTTGCATTTGTTTTTTTTTATGCTGAGAGATTAGATAGGTTGTCTCTAAATTCCTTTCCTTCTCTAAAAAAAAATTTTTAGGTGTATTTATTTATTTGAAAGGCAGAGTAAATAAGAGGAAGAGGCAGAGAGAGATCTTCCATCCTCTGGTTCACTCCCCAAATACCTGCAATAGTCCAGGGTAAATTAGGAGACAGGAATTTCATCTGGGTCTCCCACATGGGTGGCAGGAACCCAAGCACTTGGGCCATCATCTGCTGCCTCCCAGGTGCATTAGCAGGGAGCTGAATCAGAAGCAGAGTAGCCTGGTTTGAAGCTGACACTCTGCTAGGGGATGTGGGCATCCCAACCAGCAGCTTAACCCAGTGTATCAAAACACCTATTAGTGAAGAGGTTTTTTTAGAGAACACAATAATTAGGATATGCTGTTTTCCTGTTAATGACATAAAAGAGTATTGGTATGAATGAGATCCTTTGAAGAAATTCTATAGTATGTTGTGAAACTACAAATTACTTAAAGCAAATTACTAAAAGGATTCATGTTTTATTTTGTAAATTTAGGATTTCTCAAAATATACATTTTTAACCTTTTCATTGTTATATTTTAGAACTCTGGTAGCCTGTATGTAGAGGAATGAAAGAGTAAAATTATAAAGTTGTGCGTACTTTTCGAAGTACAGAGCAAACCTTATCTTTTTGCATTCTCATGGAAGCTTTACTTCCATGTCTTTTGCTGCTTAACCTTATCCTTATTCAAGCAAATATTTGCTTAGTGTGTGCCTAGTAAATAAATACAGGATACTGCACTTCCTGTGTCATCACCGTGTTGAGTCAGGCTACATCCACTACCCAACACGTTGATCTGTAGCAAAGTAAATAGAATATTGTCAACCCTGAAAGTTCACCTAAGCATCAGTGTCCAAGATTTTTACTAGGTTTCCATTAGGTAAGCATCATAAATGGAATCATGACTAACAAAGTTGAACTCAAACTTCCAGCCCCCTCTATCTAGCTCTGGAGGTCATGCTGATAAAAGGGCACCCAAAGTCTTCCATCCTAAGTTCTCTTATTATGGAGGCCCACTTTGAGTCAACCATGAGTAACAAAAAGATACAATTTTCAATGGAGAAGTTCCAAGAATTCAGAGACCACTTCCCAGAAACCATGAAAAAGGCCAGACAAATTCTTTATGTACAGCAACACCCATAGTTTTCTTTGGAATTTCAATAAAATTACCCAGAAAAAGAATAAAAGATGAGTGCCTGGTAACATCTCAGTGTAGCAGTTTTTTCTTGATCATTATGATTGTGTGTGTGTGTGTGTGTATGCATTTTAATGTATTGTACTTTTTTGCCTATGATATTGCCAGGGCGTGGAGATGGAGAAAGAGACAGAATGAACTCCTATTCACTGATTCATTTCCCAGGCACCTGAAGCCAGCAGTTCAGTCCAGGTCTTCCACATACATAGGTGGCAGGAACACAACTACTTGAACTACCTCCCAGAGTCTTCACCAACAGGAAGCTGGAGTCAGAAATAGAAGCCAGGCATCAAACTCAGGCACTTCAATTGGGGCATGGGCATCTTAGCTAGCACGCTAAATGCCTGTCCAGGGTCTGTTACTGTTGTCCTTTTCCTCAAAACCCCAATCAGTTTTAAATAGTTATATGTTACATTTCTGATTTAGATAGCCTTTCTCCAGAAATTCTAACTGATCAAGCTAACACAGCATTGTGGTACACTTTACTTAGACATTAGTGTTTTTGTTTGTTAAAACAGTAAGCTCTTACATAACAAGGAGGGGGAGTCCTTTGGTGAGGCAGAAACAGAAAACTCGCATCCCTTGGTTCTCCCTAAATGCCTACAACAGTAGGGCCCTGCCATGCTGAAACTGGTAGCCAGGAACCCAGGTCTGGTCTCCCACGTGGGTGACCGGGACCCAAGCACTTGAGCCATCACTTGCTGCCTCTGGTGAGGATGTACATTAGCAGGAAGCTGGAACCAAGAGTGGAGTCATAATTCAAAATAGGCATGCTAAATAATATGGGATGCAGGCATCTTAACTGCTAAGCTAAATGCCTGCCCCCACAAGTCCTTTAATACCAAGGACATATGAGGGGTCTTCAAAAAGTTTGTGAGGGGGTCCCAATGCTGTGGCACAGTGGGTTAAAGCCCTAGCCTGCAGTGTCGGCATCCCATGTGGGTGCCAATTCAAGTCCCGGCTGCTCTTCTTCCGATCCAGCTCTCTACTATGGCCTGGGAAAGCAGTAGAAGATGGCCCAAGTCCTTGGGCCCCTGTACCCGCATGGGAGATTTGGAAGAAGCTCCTGTCTCCTGACTTCGGATCAGCTCAGATCTGGCCGTTGCAGTCATTTGGGGAGTGAACCAGCAGAATGGAAGACCTCTCTCTTGCTCTACCTCTCTCTGTAACTCTGTCTTTCAAATAAATAAAATAATTCTTAAAAAAAAAAAAAGTTCATGACGGGCACTGGAGTTGTGACACAGTGGGTTTAACTGCTGCTTGCAACACCAGCATCTCATTGGAACAATGGTTCAAGTCCCAGCTGCTCTGCTTCTGATCCAGTTTTCTGCTAATGTACCTGGCAAGGCAGTAGCAAATGGCCCAGGTACTTACATGGGAGACCAGGGTGGACTTCAGTGCTCCTGGTTTTGACCTGGCCCAGTCCTGGTTATTGTGGATGTTTTGGGTGTGAACTAGCAGATCTAGCTATCTGTCTATGTCATTCTGCCTTTCAAATAAATTTAGAAAAATAAAAATTCATGAGAAATGCAGATTTTTACAAAAATTAAGGATTTCAAAAGTTTTTTGGACCACAGTAAATCTTATGCTTCATTTTTAAAGATGTATTTATTTATTTGAAAGGCAGAGTGACCGAGAGAGGTAGAGATCTCCATCTGCTGGTTCACTCTACAGATGCTGCAACATCATGGGCTGGGCCGGGCCAGGCCAAAGCAGGGACTCAAGTACTTGAGCCATCATTTACTGCCTTCCCAGGTGTGTTAGCAAGAAACTGGATTGTAAAACAGGGGCAAGACCTGATCCCAGGCACTCTGATGTGTGATGTCGTTGTCCCAAGCAGCGCCTTGCCCTGTGTCACAACGCCTGTCCCTCCACAAACTCTTTGAGACCCCCCCCCCAAATTAAATAACAGTGGGTGAAATGCAACATTAATCTTATAATGGTACTATTATATTTTCAGGAAACTACTAAAGTTTCTGTGGAAGCAAAGTAGAATTTCATAAGAACATAATGGGTAAGTTATATAAAGGTAATTTTGTGTTTTCATGAGTACAATTTGGTTTTTCTTCTCAATTAAAAATCAGCCTTCAAAGGCAGTAAATGCAAGTAAGTATGGTCAGAGTAGACCAAAATTAGTTTATGTCCACAGGTTATGTTTACTATATATTTCTGAAAAATAATAACTATTTTGCCAAATCTAGGTTGTAATTCTAATAATTATACCTTAAGGTATTTGAAATATTCCCAGCAAACAAATATAAATGGTTTAGTTTGCAAAAAATAAAAATTGCTACAAATCCATATGTTCGAATTGCTTAGTCTATTTGACATCTTTATGAGTCCCCAACTTTTTATTATGAAAACTTCCAGAAAAACATACTATCATAATTTTTGCCTGATTGTTAACATTCTGCCACATTGTCTTTCCATGTGTAATTTATGTGCATGCACACACACAGTTCTTGCATCGCTGAAGATTAATCACACAAATGACACACTTCACACCTAAATATTTCAGCATACGTGCATGTCCTGATTTAGTTCATATTCAGAATTTCCCAGTTTTAATAGTTTTCATTTGTTTTAACCCTGAATCCAATCAAGGAATATTCATTGTGTAAACTTAGCTCTTTAGTCTCCTTTAAGCAGTTACCTGCTTATTTGGAAGTAGGAAGGAAGTTCTTTCATGATTTCTGCTTTTATATTTGTGCATTTTATTTGAAAGGTAGAATGGCAGAGAAAAAGGGCAAGAGAGATTTTCCATCTGCTGGCTAATTTCCCAGGAGTAGGCCATGCCAGAGCCAGGGGCCCGGAACTCTAGCCAGGTTTTCCACATGGATGGCAGGAGCACAGGTACTTCAGCCAGCATCTGCAGCCTCACAGGCACATTAGCAGGAAGCTGGATCAGAAGCACAGTGCAGCCAGGCCTGGAACAGGCACACTGATGAGGGAATCCCAAGTGGCAACAGACACTTGCCATATAACTTTTTTTTTTTCTATAAGAGACCAGGCCAGGTATTTTAAAGACTCTCTCTAACCTTCAGTTTAAATATAGCTTGTTTTTTTCCTTCGTGATATGATTGAGATTAAATATTTTTGGTAGCCATGGATGATTCTGATGTTTGTTAATCTTTTAGGAATTTCTGAATCAGTTATTAACAAATGAGTAAATAGATGTTTTTGGCTTAACAGAACTGAAGCTTAATCTTTCTCTTCTCCTTTGCAGAGCTTCCTTAAGTTTTAGAATAATTCTTTAAAAAAACAAGATTTATTTATTTTAATTGAAAGTCAGAGTTACACAGAGAGAGAGAGAGAAAGAGGTCCTCTGTCTGCTGGTTCACTTCCCAGTTGGTCACAACGGCCAGAGCTGCACCGATCTGGAGCCAGGAGCTTCTTCTGGGTCTCCCACATGGGTGCAGGGGCCCAAGGACTTGGGCCATCCTCTATGCTTTCCCAGGCCATAGTAGCTAGATGGGAAGTGGAGCAGCCGGGTCTTGAACCAGCGCCCATATGGGATGCTGGCGCTACAGAAGGCGGCTTAACTCCCTATGCCACAGACCGGCCCCAAAGAATAATTTTTTTTTTTTTTAAGATTTATTTATTTATTTGACAGGTAGAGTTAGAGACAGTGAGAGGGAGAGACAGAGAGAAAGGTCTTCCTTCCATTGGTTCACTCCCCAGATGGCCGCAACAGCAGGAGCTGTGCCAGTCCGAACCCAGGTGCTTCTTCCTGGTCTCCCATGCGGGTGCAGGGGCCCAAGTACTTGGGATATCTTCTACTGCTTTCCCAGGCCATAGCAGAGAGCTGGATTGGAAGAGGGGCAGCTGGAACTAGAACCGGTGCCCCTATAGGATGCTGGTGCCGCAGGCAGAGGATTAACCTACTGCACCATGGAGCCAGCCCCAAGAATAATTTAAGATAATTTCTTTCCTATGTTAATGACGATAAAAGTTAAAATTCTGTTATGGTAACAAAAACATCGAAGTATGTATGTGAGAAAAAAATCATAAGGAGATAACACAAAAATATAACCCTTCCCTTTCCCCCCACAAAAAACAATTTGTGTGGCACTGACTCCTGTGGCTAAAGGCAGCACTGTGGCCTTGGGTAGTAGGAAGAACATCCGTAGAGTCTTGTCTCCTCATTCCTGCTTTGAATTTTTGAACACCCATGTTTTGTATGTATTTATTACTTCAGTCAGCTAGTAATTTCAGTTGTGCAATAAATAGTCATTTGGGTTAAGAGTAAAATGATAAGTAAAAAAAGGCCTTAAGTTACAGAATTCAGAGCTTGTCAAAAGAAGTTGAACTAAGCTGGCCTATAAACATCCATTCATAAATGCACTGTGTATCTAAAAGTATTTCAGATACGGTTATACAGCTTAAACATTTTGATTGTCTTCAGTTTTTTGTTTGGTTGGTTGGTTTATTTTTTGTTAAGATTTTATTTATTTGAGAGGTAGAGTTACAGAGAGAAAGGTCTGGGACCAATACTGTGGCCCAGTAGGCTAAGCCTCTGCCTGCAGTGCTAGCATTCCATTTAGGCACTGGTTCTAGTCCTGGCTGCTTCTCTTCTGATCCAGCTCTCTGCTATGGCCTGGGAAAGCACTAGAAGATGGCCCAAGTCCTTGGGCCCCTGCCCCCACATGGGAGACCCAGAAAAAGCTCCTGGCTCCTGGTTTTGGATTGGCCCAGCTCCGGCCACTACAGCCATTTGGGAAGTAAACCAGTAGATGGAAGACTGGAAGACCTTTTTCCCTGTCTCTCCCTCTCACTGACTATAACTCTACCTCTCGTAAAGTCTTTAGAGAGAGAGAGAGAGAGAGAGAAAGCTCTTTCATACACTGACTGGTTCACTTCCCAAATGGCCATAATGGCCAGGCTGGCCTGGACCAGGCAGAGGCTTAGCCTGCTACACCACAGTGCCAGTGCCCAGTCTTCATATTTAAATGTGCCGCCATTTTGATCACAAAAAGTTGTTAATATCTTATTGTAAAATAAAGGTCAATTTTTATCTAAAGTAGCATTTTTGTTTCCAGAGATTATACTGACTTTGGAAAATTTTTAGCAAATAATAATGAAATTATTTTAAGACTTTAAAAATTTGGTGACTGTTACCCTCCAGTATTGTTTCTGGTCTTTGAGGTTCTCAAACAATACCCTTGGTCAATCTGTTTAATACATAGTAAGATTCAGCTCATTTCACTACTTACTTTTAGATGGAGAGGAGAAAACGTATGGTGGCTGTGAAGGCCCTGATGCCATGTATGTCAAGTTGATATCTTCTGATGGTCATGAATTTATTGTAAAAAGAGAACATGCACTAACATCAGGAACAATTAAAGCCATGTTGAGTGGCCCAGGTAAGTGTAGGTGTTTTTTTTTTTTTTTGCCCACATAAGTTTGTTATTTTGCCATTTATTTATTTATTTATTTGAAAGAGAGAGATCATCTGTCTGCTGGTTCATTCCCCAAATGGCTGCAACAGCCAGGGCTGGGCCAGGCTGAAGGCAGGAGCTAGGAACTCTATCTAGTACTCCTAATGGGTAGCAGGAACTCTAGTAGTTGAGCCATCCACTGTCCTCTTAGGCATGTTAGCAGGAAGCTGGATGGGAAGCAGAATAGCCAGGACTTAAACTGGCACTCTGATATGGGATGTGATATCCCTAGCAGCATCTTGCCCTCTAATGCCCTCTAAGAATGCCCACCTTGCCCTCTAAGTTTTGATAAGACTGAACTGTTTATTTTGTAATAGGAAGGCTTGTTTGCCTCCATCATTTCCCATGGTTAACTTCTTAACTTCAGACTGATTGGTATTCTTAACTTGATATGAAGTTACCACCTGCCAAATTCTATTCTTAACATTTTTTTTTTATAAAGTAGATTTCACATAAGAATTAACTATTAAAGTATACAGTCCTCACCTCTATTAGTTGCAAAACATTTTTATCACCTCAGCAAGAAACCCTGGCCCTTGGTCCGGGCCAGCCTGGCCATTAAGCTGTCACTACTCATTCTCAACCCCCAGCACCTAGCAGACATTAGTGTATATTTTCAGTTCTCTTGGGTATATACTTAGGAGTAGAATTTCATTCTATGGTAATTCAATGTTTAACCTTCTAGAGGACCCACCAACTGCTTCCACAGTAGCTAAATAATTTTACATTCCTGCGAACAGTACTAGAGTTCTAGTTTTTATTACACCTTCTGGCTAATGTTTGTTATTATCTGTCTTGTTTGCTTATAGCTATCCTAGTGGATGTCAAAGCGGATTGGTGTTTTCCAGAGGCCTGGGGGGTAGGGTAGGAAAAATGGGAAATAATTGCTTCATGGGTACAGAATTTTATTTCAGGGTGATGAAAATGTTTTATGAGTAGGTATAGGGGGTGGTTGTACAATTTTGTGAATATACTAAGTGCTACTGAATGGTACACTTTAAAGTGGTTAATTTTTTTTTTTTTTTTTTTTTTTTTTTTTTTTTTTTTGACAGGCAGAGTGGACAGTGAGAGAGAGAGACAGAGAGAAAGGTCTTCCTTTGCCGTTGGTTCACCCTCCAATGGCCGCCGCGGCCGGCGCACCGCGCTGATCCGATGGCAGGAGCCAGGAGCCAGGTGCTTTTCCTGGTCTCCCATGGGGTGCAGGGCCCAAGCACCTGGGCCATCCTCCACTGCACTCCCTGGCCACAGCAGAGAGCTGGCCTGGAAGAGGGGCAACCGGGACAGAATCCGGTGCCCCTACCGGGACTAGAACCCGGTGTGCCAGCGCCGCTAGGCGGAGGATTAGCCTAGTGAGCCGCGGCGCCGGCCTAAAGTGGTTAATTTTATGTTATAATAATTTCATCTCCACAAAAACTACTCGTGTTTGTTATGAAAGGCTTAATAAGTACCTCTTAGTAATATTTCATACATTTAAGTATATTCAAGAATGTGAATTTTAGTTATTGGTAAACCAAAATTTACCTATTTGTGAATTGTTTGCTGAATTCTATTCTCCTTCTTTATCCCTGCCTCACCCTCACCTAATGGATAGTTATTAGAAAACCTCTAAAATACTACATTCTTAGTCTGTTTAAGTGTGAAATGTCTTTGTGCTAGTTCCCGACTGCTAAAAAAAGTATTTTGGGGTTTGGCGCTGTGGTGTAGGAGTGTTAAGCTGCCACCTGCAGTGCCAGCATCCCATGTGGGTGCCAGTTCAAGATTGGCTATTCCACTTCCAATCCAGCTCCCTACTGATGCACCTGGGAAAGCAGCAGAAGATGGTGCATTTTCTTGAGCCTCTTCTACCCATGTGAGAGACCTAAAAGAAGCTCCTGGCTCCTGGCTTCAGTCTGGCCCAGCCCCAGCCAATGCAGTGGTTTGGCAAGTGAACCAGTGGATAGAAGATCTCTCTATGTCTCTTCTCTCCCTTCCTGTAACTCTGCCTTTCAAATAAATAAATCTTTAAAGGAAAAAAAGCATTTTGTCTCTATGAGGAAAGGCTAAATAATACGACCTTTCTGAACTATAGGCACTTTGAGGAATGATTGAAGAAAATTGTTTATGTAGTGTTACTAAGCAAAGAGAAATGTCTTTTAGAAAAGAATATCCAGGGGCCAGCACAGAGGCATAGCAGGTAAAGTGACCACCTGCAGTGCCAGCATTCCATATGAGTGCCAGTTTGACTCCCAGCTGCTCTCTGCTCTCTGCTATGGCCTGGGAAGGCAGTGGGAGATGGCCCAAGTTCTTGGGCTCCTGCAGTCACGCGGGAGACCTGAAAGAAGCTCCAGGCTCCTGGCTTTGGATTGGCATAGCTCCAGCTGCTGTGGTCATCTGGGGAGTGAACCAGCAGATGGAAGATCTCGTGTACTCTCTCTTTTTTTCTCTCTCTCCGCCTCTGTTTCTGCCTCTCTATAACCCTGCATTTCAAATAAATAAATAAATAAATCTTAAAAAAAAAAAAAAGACTATCCACAGGTTCATTCCCCAAAGGCCTGCAGTGGCCAGGGCCAAAGCCAGGAGTTAGGAACACCATTGAGGTCCCCCATGTAAGTGGCAGGCCCAATCACGTGGGCCATCACTGCTGCTTCCCAAGATTTGCATTAGCAAAAAGCTGGATTTAGGAATCAGATCCAGGAATTGAACTCAGGCACTCCAGTGGAGGACAGACATCTTAATTAACATCTTAACCACTAGGCCAAACACTCCCACACCCCAACTCTGCTTTTACATGGCAATTCAAAATTGTACAGAACTCCTTTGGTCCATAAAGACTTGGTTCCCTGAACTAAATCTTATTTGAAAGTTATTTACCTTTTCTACCTGTATACCCTTCCACAATCATGCCACCCAGATATTAAGGGAAAGCTACACAGGGAGAGAATCGGAATTTTTTTTTTTAAGATTTATTTTATTTATTTGAAAGAGTTACATAGAAAGGTAGAGACAGAGAGAGAGAGATCTTCTGTCCACTGGTTCACTCCCCGAATGACCTGCAGCTGAGCTGATCCGAAGCCAGGAGCTAGGAGTTTCTTCCGAGTCTCCCACGTGGGTGCAGGGGCCCAAGGACTTGGGCCATCCTTTGCTGCTTTCCCAGGTGCATTAGTAGTGAATTTGATCAGAAATGGAGCAGCCGGGACTAGAACCAGAGCCCACAGGGATGCTGGCACTGCAGACCAGGGCTTTAACCAGCTGCGTCATAGCACTGGCCCTGAGAATTGGAATTTTAAAATTCAGTCATGATGAATCAATCTGAAATGCTACCGTGTGTGTGTGTGTGTGTGTGTGTGTGTGTGTTTTATGTTGTTTATACTAAAAAACCAGAGTTAAATGGGGTAGGCATTTTCACAGCAGTTAAGATGCCACTGTGTATAATTGTTTGCCATATTGGAGTATTTGAGTTTAAGACCTGTCTCTGCTGCCAGCTCCAGCTTCCTGCTAAGTGTACCCTGGCAGCAGGTGATGACTCAGCTGGGGTCCCTGCCACCCATAAGGTAGACCTAGATTGAGTTCTGGGCATCTGGATTTGGCCTGGCCTAGCCCCAGCCGTTGTAGGCATTGAGGGAGTGAACCAGCAGATGGAAGATCTCTCCCTCTGTGTGTGTCTGCCTTTCAAATAAAATAAATGAATTGAAATTTTTGAAAAAGAAATCTGATTTAGATAGTGTTTGATGCTAAATAGAGGGTTTATTTTTTTAAAACCAAAGCTTTTTTTTTTTTTTTTTTTTTTTTTTTTTAAGATTTATTTGTTTATTTGAGAGGAAGAATCAGAGATAGAGGGAGAGAGAGAGTTCTTCCATCTGCTGGTTCACTCCCCAAATGGCTACAACAGCCGGAGCTGGGCCCATCCAGACAGGAACCAGGCACTTCTTCCAGGTCTCCCACATGGATGCAAAGGCCCAAGCACTTGGGCTGTCTTCCACGGCTTTCCCAGCCGTTAGCAGGGAGAATCAGAAGTGAAACAGCCTGAACTCAAACCTGCGCCCATATGGGATTCTGGCACCACAGGCAGAGTCTTAACCTGCAATGCCACACCCCCGGCCCTCCCACTTTTTTTTTTTTTTTTTTTTTTTTTAACATTTATTAGTTTGATAGTGCTGCCATAACAAAGTACCATAGGCTGAATGGCTTAAACAACAGGAGTTTATTTTCTCACAGTTGTGAAGGGTGGAAGTTGAAGATTAAGGCGTTGGCAGGGCTTGTTTCTTCTCAAGACCTTCTTGCCTTGTAGATGACCATCTTTTCCCCTTGTCTTCAGATGATCTTCATTCTGCTTGTCTGGGTCCCAGTCTCTTCTTATGAGAACACTCATCACATTGAGTTGCCAACCTATTGATTTCATTTAGCCTATACTTCATTAAAGACCTTATCTCCAAATAAAGTTAGAATCTAAGATACTAGGAGTAAAGCTTTCAACATGTGAATTTGGTGGGAAGACATACTTCAGCTCATAACGTACACACACTTTTTGTTTTCCAGGTCAGTTTGCTGAAAACGAAACCAATGAGGTCAATTTTAGAGAGATCCCTTCACATGTGCTATCAAAAGTGTGCATGTATTTTACCTACAAGGTTCGCTACACTAACAGCTCCACCGAGATTCCCGAATTCCCAATTGCACCTGAAATCGCACTGGAACTGCTGATGGCTGCGAACTTCCTAGATTGTTAAATAAAATAAATTATAATAAACTGTTAACTTTTTCAGTATTTAATACCTGTAGTTCAGCTAGTAATTTTTTCATATATAGCATGTTGCCTGTATGCAATTGAACTATGAAGTTCATTGCAAAGCAGATTATCTTCTGTTCTTTTGCATAGCAATCAGAATTGAAATTTGTTTGCTACATCAACAAATTAAGGACATTTTCACAAAAAGAAATAAACAGATATGCCAATTCATAGATGGTTTTACCTTATCCTTTGGATGTGACTTTTAAAATTAGAGCAGTGATCATATAGTTAATGCTGAACTTTAGGCATAAATGAACATACAGGTAAAATAATGGGGCTAAGTATTTTTATGTTTTTAGTGTTTTTTTAAAAACCTGTTCTGATCTTACAGCCTCCAGTAGCATTACTAGGGTTATGCAAATAACGCATTATAAAAATGTAACATAAACTTAGCCAAAACATTGATTTTTATAACTCATATAAGAGTTGAAATTTCTTATGTGTCTTTTGATAAACTGCAGTATTGTTTAAGTGTACTTTGTCTCTTTGTTTATTGCTACAATTTGAGAACTTTATTTAAAAGCAATTTGGGGAGGTTACTAGGAATAGTAACTATGCAACTGTAGCCAGATGGTTAACAAGTAAACTACATGACTTAAGAGTTCTTGTGCGTTGCGCATTTTGGGAAATCTAAAGTACTGTACTTTCATTGATTATAAATCTTCCTTTGCAGTTATTTTTATTCTTCTTTTGTAATCCCTTGTGATTACGCTTTTGATTGTTTAAATGTGTTTTAAAAGACTCATTATGAACTTTATCCAAATCTTAAAGTTAAGACTCTTCTGAACTACTCCAGTCTTCCTCCATCCAATCGAATGTTATAAAATATGAAAGACACATGGAAAGATGTAGTATACATCATATAATATCCTTAGGTATAGTACATGATTTATCATCTTATTAATTTATAAATTATGTCCCAATAAATATAATATCCATAATCAGTGAGTTTCCTACTGAAAGCAAACTCATAGGGAGATCATTCAGCTTTTATATTAAGCAGATAAAAAACATGTGAAAAACCATGACATAGTATCTTTGCTTAGGCATCGATACAGAAGCACTGAAGTTGGGTTTAATATTGTCTGTATTTTAGTAGTAGAACAAAGCTGCCTTTATAGGATCTATAAATGTAAGTCTTGAGCTTATTTCTTCCAGACTAGCTTAATATGGACTGTTTTTTCTGGAAACTGCAAAAACAATAAACAAAAGTAATTTTTCCTCTTAGAAAACATAAACACACTATCTGGCTTATTGAAAGCAGTTAAATATCAATTGCATATTGTAGAGCATACTGGTACATGTTTTAGCATAGAAGATTATGTATCAAGTTAAATAATTATATTCTGCTATTTGATGGCAAATAATGCCAATTATAAACCATAATGATTTCAAAAATGAAGGTGATAGCTGGAAATAAACCTTAGCTTTGGTTACTTATGTGTGTGATCCAGAAGTAACCATAAGTTTAAGACAATAAAATCTGAAACAGACTAGGTAAACCTGTATATCTTGCGGCAAATGGTACTTGCATGTTAATAAAGACTATTGACTGAAAGGAATGGATGGAACACTTGGTGTTTGCTCTTTTTAGCCTTAATTTTCTCTTTTCCTGGAGATTCACAAAACCCTGCTTCAGAAAATCATGCCATATGATTGAATAGCAGGGATTTTTATTTTACTGATTTTGAGAAAATTCTTTTATGTGTCATTGAAACCTTAACAGTGTTCTCACACTTTGTAGTTTGCTTACTTTTAAGTTAAGTATAACTCTCTTTGATATTTTTTCTTTCTGCATGGAAAATATTACCATATAGTCTTTTATGCATTTAATATTTTGTATTTGTACTGTCTAGATTATGCTTTCTAGATTGTTTATTTTTCGTGAAGTTTTTCTCAGTTGCTAACAGTCTCCCTACTTTTGAAGATATTGTTGGTACTGAGAAATTGAATTTATTAGATGCAGTAAATTCGGCTCATGCCAGCATAGAAATACATTGCGATGTCTTGCTATGCTTAGGTATGTCATCTTAGTATGAGTCATTTTGCTAAGCTAGACAGTTCTTTGGAAATAATGCAAATATTTTGAGAAATAATAGAGAATTGTTGATAAGATTTAAGTCTTCAACTTCAGTAATTCTTTTTTTTTTTTTTTTAAGATTTATTTATTTGAAAGGCAGAGTGGCAGAGAGAAGGAGGTCTTTCATCCACTGGTTCACTCCCCAAATGCCGCAATGGCTGGAGCTGTACCAGTCCTAAGCCAGAAGCCAGGAGCTTCTTCCAGGTATCCAACATGGGTGCAGTGGCCCAAGAATTTGGGCCATCTGTTGCTTTCCCAGGCTATAGCAGAGAGCTGGATTGGTCTCGAACCTGCTACACCACAGCACTAGCCCCAGTAATTCCTTTTTAAGTAGAGGACATTTCATCTAATTCATACATGTTAACAAGCTTAAATGTTTCCAGATTTAGTAGTGCTAAATTGAGCCTCTCATTGGCTGTATCACTAAGTCTGATAAAACATTTAAGGTCTGCACAAAAGATGCCACACATTTTATGTATATTATTTTATTTGCAACATATAAATCTTTTTTGATTCTAAGCCAGTCATATTTGCAGTAAGACTTTATTCATTTCAGGTTAAACTTTTTTTTTTTATAAAAATTTATTTATTTGAAAGTCAGAGTTACACAGAGAGAGGAGGAGAGGCAGAGAGAGAGAGTTCTTCCATCTGCTGGTTCACTCCCCAATTTGGCTGCAACAGCCGGAGCTGAGCCGATCAGGAGCCAGGAGCTTCCTCCGGGTCTCTCACATGGGTGCAGGGGCTCAGGTTAAATTCTTAAATATACTTAGTGGTTTGTTGATTTTAAACTTAACCTAGAAATGTTTTTGGAATATTAGAGCACTAGCTTGAAAGTTAGTCTAGAATTGTGTGGCAGCTAGCCATGTGACCTTGGACAAGTCACTAGAAATCCATTTCACATCTATAGAGTTAGGAGGTTCACATCCATAGGGTTATGTTCCCCTTTTTTTTTTCTTCTTTTCTTTTTGCAAAGTAGAAAGTGTACACCATCCACTGATTCAGTCTCCAAATGCTTGCAACAGCGCAAGGCTGACACCAGGTGCCAGGAACTCAATCCAGTTCTCCACATTGGGTGGTCGGAATCGAATTACCTGAGTCATCATTGCTGCCTCACTAGCAGGAGTCTCGGGTCAGGAGCAGTGCCTGGTATCAAATCCAGGTACTCTTCATATGATATGTGGGGAGCATCCTAACAGGTGTTTTAATAAGATTGCATTTGTGATGTTGCTTAAACCAAAGATTGTAACGTTATAGATGATCAGATTAAAAGAATTATGAACTAGTAAGAATAATAAAATTCCGCATCCAAAACTGTATATAATAGGTTAGTTGTGAATCTCTTTTTCATTGTCTGCTTTATGGAGAAAGCCAGGTTTAGTTCTGGTTATAAGTAGTTGCTAATATAAAGGGAAATTTATTGTCTATGATTTTATACACAGTATATTTAATATCAGATCAACTTGAAGTTCATTCTTCATTCATGCACTTGTTTTTCTAAATTAGGTGCTTGTATGATTTTGTTAACTACTTCATGTCCCTGCAGTTGAAAACAAAGAACTAACTTTTAATGCCCTGTGGAATATTCAGTTAGTTTGGCTTTCTTTCCTACCCCAAGAAAAGTTTTGTTCTTTTTATTTTTTTTTTAAAGTTATTTATTTGGAAGGGAGAGTGACAGAGATACAGAAAGGTCTTCCATCAGCTGGTTTGCTCTCCAAATGGCTGCAACAGCCAGAACTGGGCCAGTGTGAAGCCAGGAGCCAGGAACTCTATCTGGGTCTCATGTGGGTGGCAGGGACTCAAGCATTTGAGCTGTCATCTACTGTTTGCCAGGCACATTAGCTTGTGAGCTGTATCTGAAGTGGAGTAGCCAGGACTTGAGCAGGCACTCCAATATGGGATGCAAGCATCCCCAAGCAGTGGCTTAACAACTCACTGTGGCACATTGCCAGCCTCCCACAAAGTTTTGATAGACCTCATGTTCATAATCATCAGATTGTTAATGTCAGTTTTATATTTTTAGATGCTGTTACATAGGACATGGATTCATCAGAATTAGTTTGCAGTTGCTTTTTTTATTATTATTTTGACAGAGTTGGAGAGACAGAGAGAAAGGTCTTCCTTCCATTGGTTCACTCCGCAAATGGCCACTATGGCCAACGTGCTGCGCCGATCTAAAGCCAGGAGCCAGGTGTTTCCTCCTGGTCTCCCATGCGGGTGCAGGGCCCAAGCACTTGGGCCATCCTCCACTGCACTCCCAGGCCACAGCAGAGAGCTGGCCTGGAAGATGGGCAACTGGGACAGAACTGGCACCCCAACCGGGACTAGAACCCGAGTGCCAGCCCTGCAGTTGCTTTTAATATAAATATATTTGGCCTAGAGAGATTTTATATGCTGAGACTTTTAATTTGTGATAGGCTCTATTGTGTCATTATTTAGAAAAGCATGATGGATTAAGACTATAAAAGATCAAATTTGGTCACTTCAAATTAGAATTGAATCCTTTGCATTAGAACCCAACTTTATGTCACAAAGTAAAGCTTGTGATTAATCTTGCCTATACCAACTGGCCCAGATCCATTGTTAGAAATTTTTTTACATACCTCAGAAAGACCTTAACTGTAGGCATAATAATTTTCTTGGAATATTTACTTATTTGAAGAGGGGGAGACAGGTTTTCCATCCACTGGTTCACTCCCCAGATGGCTGCAGTGGCCAGAGCTGGGGTGATCTGAAGCCAGGAGCAGGGAACTTCTTCCAGGTCTCCCATGTGGGTGCAGGGGCCCAAGCACTTGGGCCATCTTCCACTGCTTTCCCAGGCCATAAGCAGAGAGTTGGATTGGAAGAGGAGCTGTCAGGACATGAACCAATGCCTATATGGGATGCTGGCACTGCAGGCGGAGACTTAGCATATTACACCACAGCGCTGGCCCCCCATATTAAATTTTGATGCAGACTCAACCAACTGTACTTTTTTTTAAAAGATTTATTTATTTTATTTGGAAGATTTATGAGAGAAAAGGAGAGGCAGAGAGAGGCTTTCCATCCGCTGGTTCACTCCCCAGTTGGCCCAAACAGCTGGTGCTGCACTGATCTGAATCCAGGAGCCAGGAGCTGCTTCCAGTCTCACATGGGTGCAGGGGCCCAAGGACTTGCGCCATCTGCTGCTGCTATCCCAGTCGCATTAGCAGAGAGCTGGATCAGAAGTGGAGCATCCAGGACTCGAACCAGCGCCCATGTGGGATGCCAGTGCTTCAGGCCAGGCGGCAGCTTTACCCACTGTGCCACAGCGCCAGCCCCTGTATTTTTGAGTCAGTATACTTTGATTTCTCTGCTCTACAACATTGCAAAAATCTGCATCAGGCTCACCTATAATTTGGAATTGAAAATGGATTTTCTTCAGACCAGCAAAGGCAAGTTTTGTCTTTCTACTATTATTCACCAATTTTTGAATATACAAGTTTCTTTGGTTTCTTAACAGCTACCATTCAAATCAGCTAATATGTTCCCTTTTGTCTTCTGACCTTAAACAAGTATGCAAGGCAAAACTTAAATGACAGTCCAAGGTCACGAGCTAACTTGCAGTGAGATTCTAGATCCAGATTGTAGTTCAAGTTAATTAGAGCAAACATGGTGCTTAGATTGTAGGGAACTACACAGAGAAAAGGTCATATTTATTGAAATAAGCATTATATCATATTGATTGTGGCATTTAGGTAGTCAATGCACTAATGTGCCAATAGTGCATAAGAAGACCTGTATAAGATTTCAAATGACTTACTTAGTAGACTTCATTGCTCAGAACATTTCTCCATCTGCTTTGGGAACTTAGAATGCTCTTTAGAACAGCCTCAGTGGTGTTAGATGGTTTTCTTTAAATGTTCTTGCAGCATGAAAACCTACTGAAGAAAGATGCCTGGCCAGACTGGATCAGGAAGAAGATACATGTGAGTAACAAGGAATTAGAGTAGCCTTCTCATGTAGCCAGTAACCTGACTCAAATATCCCAGAACCAAATTAAAAGCTGCAAGCTTAAGGGGCAGGCATGGTATAGCAGGTGAAGCCTCTGACTGCAAAGCCAGCATTCATGTGGGTGTTGGTTCAAGTCCCAGCTGCTCAACTTCAAATCCAGCTCCCTGCTAATTGCCTGGAAAAAGCAGTGAGAAGTGGCTTAAGTGCTTGGGCCCCTGCACTCACATGGGAGACCTGGAAGAAGCTCTTGGCTTTGGCCTGGCCATTGTGACCATTTGGGGAGTGAACAATTGGGTGGAGGATTGTCCCTGTCTCCCTCTCTGTCTCTGTAACTCTACCTTTCAGGTAAATGGATAAATTAAAAAAAAAAAAATGCTGCAAGCTTAACCTTGGAAAGTCCGTAGCCAAGGGCAAGTGTTGGGCCTAGTGGTTAAAGCGCCTTCATTCCATATCAAGAGTCTGAGTGCAAGTGCTGGCTGTGGTTCCCAGTTCCACCTTCCTGCTAACACAAACTCTGATAAGTAGCAGCAATGATTGCTCAAGCAGCTGGGTTCCTGCCAACCACGTGAAGACCTGGATTAAGTTCATGGCTCAAGGCTTTGGTCTAACCCAGACCCATCATTGCAGGTATTTGAAGAGTGGGCCAGTGGATGAGGGTTTGCTTGCTGTGTGTCTCACTACCTTTCAAATTTATATATATATTTTTAAATTGCTTTGTTTTTAACATGACTTCAAATATTCCTTTTCTGGTATTTTTGTGAAAACCCTAATTTCAGAGGGTAAACCTTAACTCCATTTCCTCTGTTAAGGCAGTCACCATACATTTCCTATTCAAAGGAAACAGCAGCAGCATGCATTTGGAATTCAAAGGAGTTTTGTAAAACTGCTGTCTTATGTCTGATACCAGGTTGAAACATTGCTCCTAGCATTTTTTGTTTGTTTGTTTGGCTTTGGTTTTTGCTACATAACATTGAAAGGCAATTTTGATCCTTCATTACTGAAGGTTCTCTCCAGTGAGAACCTTACTTATCCCTGAAGAGTTGGGTCCAGGAAGTTACACGCATTAGTGGAATGGCCATCCAAGAGTCACAAAAGGCCAAAAGTTTATGAAACTACAATTAAAATTATGTGTTTTATCTTCAAATACAACTTTTCTTTAAGATTTATTTATTTGAAAGGCAGAGTTGCAGAAAGGGAGAATCGGAAATCTTCCATCCACTGGTTCACCCCCCAAATGGACACAACTGCCAGGTCTGAGCCAACAGCCAGGCGCTCCAGCATGGTCTCCCACGTGGGTGGGAGGAGCCCAAGCTCTTGGGTCATTTTCCGCTGCATTTTTAGGTGCATTAGTAGGGAGCTGGGTCAGAAGTGGAGCAGGGGCCAGCGCTATGGTATAGCCGGTAAAGCCGCCGCCTGCAATGCCAGCATCTCATACAGACACAGGTTCGAGTCCTGGCTGCTCCACTTCCAATTCAGCTCTCTGCTGTGGCCTGGAAGAGCACTGGAAGATGGCCCAAGTCCTTGGGCCCCTGCACCTGCATGGGAGACCCAGAAGAAGCTCCTGGCTCCTGGCTTCAGATTGGTGCAGCTCTGACCATTGGGGCCATCTGGGGAGTGAACCAGCAGATAGAAGACCTCTCTCTCTCTCTGCCTCTGCCTCTCTGTAACTCTGACTTTCAAGTAAATAAATAAATGTTAAAAAAAAAAAAATGTGGAGCAGCCAGGACTTGAACTGGTACTCGTATGGGGTGCTGGCATTGTAGGCAGCAGCTTAACCCACTGTGCCACAAAGCCAGCCCCTAGATACCTTGTAAAGACTAGATTGTAAGCAGGAATGGGATTGCAGGGATCCTTTGGTTTTTGGGGTGATGTTTCTCTCCTTTCCTTCAGTCCCCACCACAGCACCTTGCATATAGCAAACATTGAATAAATGTTTAATTGAATCAAGCTTATCAGTGTGTGAAGGTGGGATCTTACACTTTACTGTGTCTTTTATGTCTTAATTACCCATGTATAAACACAGAAATAAAATATTTGTCTTGTCCCAACTGGGGGTATCTGTATGCCAACCAGTCCCAGGATGCTGAACTGGAAGGCAGGGAAGCTGAGTTCCAGGCTGTTTGCTGATCTAGATTCTTGATGTTCTGTGAAAATGGTAGTAGTCTTTGAATGGACTTCTCCAGAGAAGATAGACAATTGACCTCAAGCATGCACCACTTCGTACTTATTAGGAAAGCTACAATAACAAATGCAGTCTAGAATGTCATACCTTGCTGATGGGAATGTAAAATGCTACAGAAAATTTAACATTGTTTATGCTATATCAAAAAATGCTAAGTTTTAATTAAGTGGGTGATTTTTTTCAAGGTAAATGCTAATTGTAAAAACCCAAAAGCAAACGTGCAAGACCAATAACCAGGGAAGGAAGTAAATTAGTTGAGAGATTAATTCCAAAGAAATGTGAGATCACATTCTTGGAATGTTTCATTTTTTTTTTCAGTCTTCGAAAAACATGATCCCTACCCCAAACTGTTCTAGCATAAAGTAAAAGATGACAAATTCCAAGTCCAGGTTAAAGCTAGTATAACCTTGATATAAACTCTGAAGGAACAAATCACCCCCTAAAAAGAGAGAGCTCCTATAGGCCTATCCATGGACAGAAGCAACAACCCTAAATAAAATACTTGCAAATCAAATCCAAACTAGTCAAGGAATACTACACCATAATTAAGTGATGTTTATTCTAAAAGAGTGAGGATGGTTTCAACTGCGAAAACCTATTGAAACAAATTTATAAAGGGATAAAACTAGGATCATCAGTACATGTTTAAAAATTATTTGATAGGGGCCAATGCTGTAGCATAGTAGCTTAAGCGTCTACCTGCAGTGCCAGTATCCCATATGAGCCCTGGTTCTAGTCCTGGGTGCTGCACTTCTGATCCAGCTCCCTGCTAGTGCACCTTGAAAAGCAGCTGAGGATGACCCTCTTCTTGGGCCTCTGCACCCATGTAGGAGACCGGAAAAAACTCCTGGCTCCTGGCTTCAGATCAGCCCAGCTCTGGCCATTGTAACACTAGCATCCCTTAGTGCAGTGCTGGCTCAAGTCCCAGCTGCACTGCTTCTGACCCAGATTCCTGCTAATGTGTCTGGGAAGGCAGTGGAGGATGGCCCAAGTACTTGGATGCCTGCCACCCATGTAGAAGACCAGGATGGGGTTCTTGGCTCCTGACTTCAGCCTAGCCTAGCCCAAACGGCAGTTGTGGCCATTTGGGGAGTGAATCAGCAGATGGAAGATTCCACCCAACCCCCTTCTGTTGCTCTACCTTTGAAATAGATAATAATACTGAAATATTTGAAATAATACTGAAATATTTGAAATAGATAATAAAAATACTGGAAAGGAACAAAACATCTCCAATGTGATGTCTCAGAAAATTCCCCAAAGTGTGAACTAAAAAATTATGAAATCTAGAAGAGGGAGAAAATGTGGTAACATTTGTGAGATATTTTTGTTTGAGCTGCCCAGCATAGAAATCTCCATCTTTAATTTAGGAAATAACTCCATTATCTAAATCTAGGTAAAGGTAGAGTCCCAACATCCTACTACAGAAGCTAAAAATGAGACTTGATACCTGCCTCCCGACGACTACTGGGGCAAAGGAATACAACCAGGGAGTCCTCTATATCCTCCCAGTTATTGTCTTATCCTTGCCACATAGGAAGTTTCAGATGATTTCAGTTGCTTTCAACTGAGAACCATCACTCTTAAAGAAACTGATGGTGGCGCCAGCATGTGGCATAATGAGTTAAGCTGCCTTCTACAATACCAGCATCCCATGTGGGCACCGGTTCAAGTCCTGGCTGCTCACTTCTCTTCCAGCTCTCTGCTAATGCCCTGGGAAAGCAGTGGAGGACAGCCCAAGTCCTTAAGCCCCTGCATCCACATGGGAGACCCCAAGGAAGCTCCTGGCTCTTGGCTTCAGTCTGGCCCAGCCCTGACTCTTGCAGCCATCTGGGCAGTGAACAAGCAGAAGAAAAAACCCTGTCCATCTATCTCCTGCTCTCTGTCTCTATAACTCTGCCTTTCAAATAAATAAAATTATCCTTAAAAAAAAAAAAAAGAAAGAAATTGATGGTGAGGGTAGATTGTAGGCAACAAACCCTCAGACAAGCGGGGGAATCTGATTTTGATTACCTTCTCCAGCACAGACAAAGAAACAGCATCCCCAAATTATTCATAAATGGGAACCTGAGGGGCCAGTGCTGTGGCATAGTAAGCTAAACCTCCGTCTGCAGTGCCAGCATCACACATGGGTGCCGGTTCGTGTCCCGGCTGCTTCTTTTCCAATCCAGCTCTCTGCTTATGGCCTGGGAAGGCAGTGGAAGATGGCCCAAGTGCTTGCACCCCTGAACCCCAATGGGAGTCCCAGAAGAAGCTCCCATTGCAGCCATTTGGGGAGTGAACCCGTGGATGGAAGATCTTTCTGTCTCTCCCTCTCTCTCTGACTCTGCTTCTCAAATAAATAAATAATTTTTTTAATGGGAACCTGAACTCCAAGTGCTCAGGAGCATTGAATAACTATTGAATCTGTTTCTGAGGGCAGGCCTTTGGGTGCTTTCAATAAAACAGGCACAGGGGCCGGCGCCGCGGCTCACTAGGCTAATCCTCTGCCTTGCGGCGCCGGCACACGGGGTTCTAGTCCCGGTCGGAGCGCCGGATTCTGTTCCGGTTGCCCCTCTTCCAAGCCAGCTCTCTGCTGTGGCCAGGGAGTGCAGTGGAGGATGGCCCAAGTCCTTGGGCCCTGCACCCCATGGGAGACCAGGAGAAGCACCTGGCTCCTGCCATCGGATCAGCGCGGTGCGCTGGCTGCAGAGCACCGTCAGCGGCAGCCATCGGAGGGTGAACCAATGGCAAAGGAAGACCTTTCTCTCTGTCTCTCTCTCTCTCTCCCACTGTCCACTCTGCCTGTCAAAAAATAAAAAATAAATTAATTAATCAAAAAAAAAAAAAAAAAAAACAGGCACAGGGACCAGCGTTGCAGCACATCTGCAACCATCTGCAATGCTGATATCCTGTATCAGAGCAGAGGTTTGAGTCTCACCTGCTCCCCTTCCAATTCAGCTTCCTGCTAATGCATCTGAGGAAGCATCAGAAGATGGCCCAAGTACTTGAGACCCCGCCACCCACATGCAAGACCCAGATGCAGTTCCTGGCTTCTGGCTTCAGCCTAGCCCAGTCCCTGCCATTGGGGCCATTTGGGGAGTGAACCTCCAGAAAGAAGATCAATTTCTCACTGTCTTTCCCTTTCTGTCACTCTGTCTTTCAAATAAATAAAATTTTTTAAGAAAGCGGGGGGAGGCCGGCGCCGCGGCTCACTTGGCTAATGCTCTGCCTGCGGTGCCGGCACACCGGGTTCTAGTCCCGGTCGGAGCGCCGGATTCTGTCCCGGTTGCCCCTCTTCCAGGCCAGCTCTCTGCTATGGCCTGGGAGTGCAGTGGAGGATGGCCCAAGTCTTTGGGCCCTGCACCCACATGGGAGACCAGGAGAAGCACCTGGCTCCTGGCTTCGGATCAGCGCGATGTGCTGGCCGCAGCGCCTCGGCAGCGGCGGCCATTGAAGGGTGAATCAACGGCAAAGGAAGACCTTTCTCTCTGTCTCTCTCACTGTCCACTCTGCCTGTCAAAAAAAAAATTTAAAAAAGCGGGGGGAGGAGTGGGCATTTGGCCTCATGGTTAAGATGCCTGCATACCCATACCATAGTGCCTGTGTTCCATACCTGGCTCCAGCTCTTGACTCCAGTTTCCTGCCAATGCAGACCCTGAGAGGAGGTTATGATGGGCCAAGTATTGGGTTCCTGCATTCACTTGGGAGACCCAGATTGTATTCCCAACTCCTGACTTCAGCCCAGCCACTGCGGATATTTAGAGAGTGAAGCTGCAAATAGGTCTCTCTCTCTCTCTCTCTGCCTCTCCCTCTCCCTCTCCCTCTCCCTCTCCCTCTCCCTCTCCCTCTCCCTCTCTCTCTCTCTCTCTCTCTCTCTCTCAAATAAATAAATAAAAATTCAAAAGCAAAAAATTAAGATGCTGGACATGAAGAATTAACAGTGGAGTTTATACAGATTTAAAAAAGGGGACAACCTCAAATCCCTGAATCATTCCAGCCACAGTCATCAGAAATTGCTAGGGCTCTGCTTTTCAGCCACAGATGGCTTTCTGACAGTAAAACCAAAGTTAAAGACTGACCCAAGAAGTTGCTGAACTAAAGTATCAGTTTTGTTGACAGAGTTTGCCATGTAAAATTGAGGGCATTGATTGAGACAAGAATGGGAACCAAAAAAAATATTTTTTTTTTGACAGAGTGGACAGTGAGAGAGAGAGAGAGAGACAGAGAGAAAGGTCTTCCTTTGCCATTGGTTCACCCTCCAATGGCCGCCGCACTATGGCCGGCACACCACACTGATCTGAAGCCAGGAGCCAGATGCTTCTCCTGGTCTCCCATGCAGGTGCAGGGCCCAAGCACTTGGGCCATCCTCTACTGCACTCCCAGGCCATAGCAGAGAGCTGGCCTGGAAGAGGGGCAACCGGGACAGAATCTGGCGCCCCGACCGGGACTAGAACCCGGTGTGCCATCGCCGCAGGCAGAGTAGCCTATTGAACCGCGGCACCGGCGGGAACCAAAAAAATTAAAAGGAATTTTCTCAGACACTTGATGACTCTCCTCAACAGCTAAATTTGCTCCCTATTCTTGGAGTGAAGAAATAAGAACTCCTTTACCTGGAATTTCCCCGTAGGAAAAGCTAATCTTCACTTCCACCTGCCACCAGTTCTGACTAGGCATGTAAATGGAAACCTGGAGACTCCCTTCATCCAGCATTTAATTTAATAGAGGAGTACTGCAGCCCCACTAAGGCAGCATCACTGAGAATCCAAAGTTTAGGTCCTTACTCTAGATAAAGAACTCCAGCCAGGAGCCAACTGGCTAGAGACAAAGGAGATATGGTGGTGGCAGGGGAGATCAGACCCTTCTTCAGCCTTCTGATCAGCTGTAGAAATGACAACACACAGCCTCTCCTTCTGTGCTCTTCCCTGCAATGCCCTGTGGAAATTTACACCTGCTAGAATTCTCTTTGGTCCTCATCCTCTTTTCTCCCACCATCTTTATCTAGGCTTTATGGAGGTTTAACTTTATAATGAGCTCTTGAAGGGATCACAAGAGAACTAGACAAGAAACAGAGATCGTTGTAGAGATCCCTTACTTGTTTTTGAATTTTTTTTTAATTTATTTGATAGGTAGAGATATAGATAGTGAGAGAGAGAGAGACAGAGAGAAAGGTCTTCCTTCCATTGGTTCACCCCCCAAATGGCTGCTACGGCGGGCGCTGCACCAATCCAAAGCCAGGAGCCAGGTGCTTCTTCCTGGTCTCCCATGCGGGTGCAGGGCCCAAGCACCTGGGCCATCCTCCACTGCCCTCCCAGGCCACAACAGAGAGCTGGACTGGAAGAGGAACAACCAGGTCTAGAACCCAGCGCCCATTTGGGGTGCCGGCACCGCAAGGTAGAGGATTAACCAAGTGAACCATGGCGTCGGCCCCTTAAAAACAATTTTTGAAAAAAAAATTTTTTTTTACTTTATTTGAAAGGCAGAGAGATGGAGACAAAGACACCAATCTCCCATCCACTGATACACTCCCCAAATGCCCTCAAAAGCCAATGCTGGACCAGGTTAAATCTGGAAGTTCAGAACTCAGTCTGGGTCTCCCACAAGGGTGACAAGGACCCAAGTACTTGAACCATCATCTGCTGCTTCCCAGGGTGCACATTAGCAGGAAGATGGATTGGCTCTAATAATATGGGATGTGGGTATCCCAAGCAGCAATATAATTGCTGAACCAGACTTAGTTTTTGAATATGATGGTTGACAACACATTGGGTTGCTCCTCTTTAGGAAAAGCAGTGCATTTTTTTTTTCTTGTTTGGGAGAACAGTCATGAGATTAAATTGCTGGGAAAATGTCAACAATCCCCTTTGGTCCCCAAACTGAGAGACAGCTGAGGAAAGCACACATGTAGAAAGGGAAACAAGAAACAGAGGCCACCAAAGATCTTTAGAATGTCTTGTTTGCTACGTTTCAGAAAATGTAACATTGGTATTATAAAATAGTCATTTTCATATAAAAGATGGTTCTTGCAGCATCATTTATATAATATAATATATACATATTATTTGAGAGGCAGAATAATGGAGTGGAGGGGGGAGACAGAGAAGTCTTCCATCTGATGGTTCACTCCCCAGATAACCTCAATGGCTGGAGCTGGGCTGATCCAAAGCCAAGTGCCAGGAGCTTCATCTGGGCCTCCCACATAAGCACAGGGACCCAAGCACTTGGGCCATCCTCTACTGCTTTCCCAGGCCATTAGCAGGGAGCTGGATCAGAAGCAGAGCATCCAGGACACGAACCAGTACCCATTTGAGATGCCTGTGCCACAAGCAGAGGTTTAACCTACTATGCCACAGTGCCGACTCCAGAGCATTTTCTTTAATTAATTTATTTATTTGAAAGTCAGAGTTACACAGAGAGAGAAGGAGAGGCAGAGAGAGAGGCCTTATATCCACTGGCTTACTCCCCAGATGGCCGCAACAGCTGGAACTGCACCAATCCAAAGGCAGGAGCTTCTTCCGGGTCTCCCATGTGGGTGCAGGGGCCCAAGGACTTGAGCCATTTTCTGCTGCTTTCCCAGGCCATAGCAGAGAGCTGGATCGGAAGTGGAGTAGCCGGGATTCGAACCAGTGCCCATATGGGATGCCGGCACTGCAAGCGGTGGCTTTACCCGTTATGCCACAGTGCCGGCCCCCCAGTATTTTTTTATTACATTTTTAAAATTACAACAAGAATTATTGCATTATTTTAGACAGTAGTCTTTTTCTTTTTCAGAAGTGCAAGTCTACAAGCAGTGAACTCTACCTGATATTAGGTGGGATATTCTTTGCTATCAAGAAGCTGAATACTCTTCTTGGTTTGGGAGACTCCTCCAACTTGTGATTCTTGGTAGAGGTGGGACTCTGATTCCCATGACAAAAGCCAAAGCAAGGAGGTGAGGTCTCCCTGCCCTTTGGCACCCAAAGTGAAAGCTTCTGACCGGAGTCTGCCAGTTAGGTCTGGAATTAAGAATCTGTGCCAATAGCAGAAAGACATGAGCAAAGTCACGCTGCATACAGGGTGGTGGCAGGGGTCCATGCTTTCGGTGATTTCTGCTGCTCTGTGTGGTCTCACATCCGTCTGTCAGCAGCCTCCCCCAGGCTTATGTCCATCCTGTGAGCCTTTCCAGCACCCACCCATACTCCATATCCTTCCACTAAAAGTTTTTCTTGTTTACTAATAAAGCAGCCAGATGCTGGTTGAATGTTAGGTGATATTATTTAAAAAAAATCAAAATCAACAAAATTGGTGTTTTCACTGTCTTCGTTCTGTATGCTTGAAATCGTCTTTAACTCCTGGGTTCCTCCCACCCCTGTGTCTATTCAGTTACTAAATCCTATTGATTCTTCCACATCCATAATATCTCTGGATCCGGCACCTTGATTTCCACACCAGCTGTCATCAGTGTCTGAATTCTCATACCTGTTGCCTAGACTGTATGGGGCATTGTAAAAACCATTCTGCTGTTTTTAAACCTTGTTAGCCTGTTTAAAAAATTGACCTTGGCTTCATTCCAATTCTAGTTGTCAGCACAATTCCCAGAAAAGAGTAAACTCTTGTCTTATTGTCTTCTTTTTAAAATTTGGGACTTTTTTTTCCTATATGTATAATATACATATAGGAAAGTACTAAATCATAAGTACACAGCTCAGTAAATTTTTAGAAGCTGTCATAATTGTGTAACCATTACCAAGATCAACAAATAGAACATGACCATCACTCTAGAAATCTCTCTTGTGGGGGCTGGAGCGATGGCATAGTAGGCTAAGCCTGGTCCAGCCCTGGTTGTTGTAGCTATCTGGGGAGTGAATCAGTAGATAAAAGATCCTTCTCTCTGTTTTTCCCTAACCCCTAAACTCTGTCTTTCAAATAAATTTTTTTTAAAAGTGCAAAAACAAGTTTTCTTTCTTTTTTTAAAGATTATTTATTTTAAAGGCAGTGTGACAGAGAGGGGGAGAGACAGAAAACATCCACCCAGTCACTCCCCAAATGCCCCCAACAGCCAGGATTGGGCCAGGCCAAATCCAGGAGTCAGGAACTCCAACCTGGTCTCCCATTTGGCTGACAGGTTCCCAAGTACTTTGTCCATAAGCCAATGCCTTCCTAGGCTCATAAGCAGGAAGCTGGATTGGAAGCAGAAGGGGCCAGGATTCAAAATGGCTTCAATATGGTTTGTGGGCATATCAAGTGGCAGCTTATCCCACTGCACCACAATACTTGCCTCCAAAAACAGATTTTGTGGAAGAAGAAAACCTGTCTCAAGATTGCAGCATCAGTTGCTTCTTGAATTGCCATCCTGCTGGCTCCCACATTACATGAGCAATTCCTTAAAAATCTATAGATATATTGGGGCTGGTGCTGTGGCGTAGTGGGTAAAGCCACCGCCTGTAGTGCCAGCATCCCATATGGGTGATGCTTTGAGTCTCAGCTGCTCCACTTCCAGTCCAGCTCTCTGATATGGCCTGGGAAAGCAGAAGATGGCCAAGGTCCTTGGGTCCCTGCACCCACGTGGGAGACCTGGAGGAAGCTCCTGGCTCCTGGCTTCAGATAGGCCCAGCTCCAGCCGATATGGTCAACTAGGGAGTAAACCAGTGGATGGAAGACCTCTCCTTCTCTCTCTGTGTAACTCTTTCAAATAAATAAATATTTTTTTAAAAATCTATAGATACAGATTGAGATAACTTTACATAGAGACACAAATAGATGGTAGTATGGGTATAGATACTTCCTCTCGGAAGAGAGAGAGGAAGAGAGAGCACTTCCATCCACTGGTTCACACCCCAAATGGCCACAACAGCTGGGTCTGGTCCAGGGCAAAGCCAGGAGCCTGGAACTCCATACAGGCCCCTCCCCTGGATGGCAGGGGCCCAAGCACTTGGGCTATCATCTACTTCCTTCTTAGGCACATTAGCAGGAAGCTGGATTGGAAGCAGAGCAGCTGGGACTTCAACTGGCCCTCTAATACGAGATGCAGGTGTCACAAGTGACTGCTTAACCAACTGCACCATCTCTGGAGATTCATTTTTTTTTAAATTTGTTTATTTAGGGGCCAGTTTTGTGTCACACTTGGTTAATCCTCCACCTTCGGCGCTGGCATCCCATATGGGTGCCGGTTCTAGTCCCATTTGCTCCTCTTCCAGTCCAGCTTTCTGCTGTGGTCTGGGAAAGCAGTGGAGGATGGCCCAAGTGCTTGGGCTTCTGCACCCGCATGGGAGACCAGGAAGAAGCATCTGGCTCCTGGCTTCGGATCGGCGCAGCCCCAGCCATGCGGTCATTTGGGGAGTGAACCAATGGAAGGAAGACCTTTCTCTCTCTCTCACTGTGACTCTACCTGTCAAATAAATAAAATCTTTTAAAAAATTATTTATTTATTTGAAAGGCAGAGTTTCAAAGAGGCAGAGGCAAAGAGAGAGAGAGTGAGAGGTCTTTATCCACTGGTTCACTCCCTAGTTGACCACAATGGCTGGAGCTGGGCCTATCTGAAGTCAGGAGCCAGGAGCTTCCTCCGGGTTTCCCATGCAGGTACAGGAGCCCAAGGATTTGGGCCAACTTCTACTGCTTTCCCAGGCCATAGCAGAGAGCTGGATCTGAAGAGGAACAGCCAGGACTGGAACCAGCACCTGAATGGGATGCCAGCACTGCAGACGGCAGCTTTACCCACTACGCCATGGCGCTGGCCCCTGAAGATTCTTAACTGATAGAATACTGTAGACACAGGTATACATATTGTATACATATATGTGTATAAAGAGAGGAAAAGGAAATGTGCCAAAATGCTAATAGCTGATAACATTATACACATGTTTCTTGTACAATCCTTTAAATTTTTCTCCAAGTATGTAATTTTTAATAAAAAAAATCAGGGGAAAAGATTAAAATATACTTTAATGAATTTTTTAAAGATTTATTTATTTGAAAGGCAGAGTCACAGAGAAGCAGAGGCAGAGGTCAAGAGAGAATGAGATCTTCCATCCCATGGTCCACTCCCCAAATGGCTGCAACAGGTGGAGCTGGGCCAATCTGAAGCCAGGATCCAGGAGCTTCTTCTGGGTCTCCCATGTGAGTGCAGGGGCCCAAGGACTTGAGCCATCTTCTACTGCTTTCCCAGGCCATAGCAGAGAGCTGGATCAGAAGTAGAGCTGCCAGGACTCGAAGAGGTGCCAATATGGGATGCCAGCACTGCAGGAAGCAGCCTTACCTGCTATGCCACAGCGCCGGCCCCATGACAGTCTTAGAGGCAGAGGCAGAGAGAGATCTTTTAATCACTGGTTCACTCCCCAAATTGCTACAATAGCCAGGTCTGGGACAAGCTAAAGCCACCAGCCGGAAACTCCGCCTGGCTCTACCACAATGGGTGTGAGGCCTCTAAGTATGTGGATCACCAGCTGCTGCCTTCCCAGCTGCATTAGCAGGGAACTGGATCAGAAGCAGAGCAGTTGGGACTTGAACTGGTGCTCTGATAGGTGATTCTGGCATCACAGGCAGCAGCTTAAATCCCTGCACCCCAACACTGGCCTCTAATGACTTTTTTGCTAAAGGTAATACAGATCAGCCAGCCCAGAAACATATCCTAATGAAACTACTGGAATTTAAATGTTAAGAGAAACTCCCATAGATACTGCCTTTAAAAAAAGAAATCAATAGCACACCACTCTTGCCTCATAAGCCCCGATTTCCATGCTAGTAAACGATAGGTCAATTCACTAAAACTTCCTGAGGGGCAAAAAAAAAAAAAAAAAAAATGTGACCCCCAATTTTAAAACCATCTAAGCCAAAGCTCATGGAATTTAGTTCTCACAGCTCTTTCTCAACCAACTAAAATTTGAATGAAGAAGCTGCTGAGGCAAAAAGAGTGGTGGTGAGCGCTGAGTAGGTTTACAGTGTTTCTTGACTGAGCAACTAATGTGTGCCAGAACCATGTGGGGCTTAGGTGATCCAGCTGTAACCCAGAATACAGGCTCTCCTTCATGGCATGGAGACTAGACAGGGAAACAGATCAGACAAATAGGGATATAATCACAAGAGCCAGGTGCCACAAAGGAAACTTATCCAGAGCCTAGAAGCAAGCCTATTCGTTTTTATTCTAATAAATAAAATAGTGGAGAGTTAGCTGTCGGGTGGTACCTTATTCAGACACAGTGGCCAGAGGAGGTGACTGTGATTATGATATTCATGTTGGGACATGAACCTTGAGAAAGAATCAACCAGTAAAGAACCTGTGAAATAGAATCCTACATGGAGAATATAGCCAACTCAGACAGAACTAAGTCTTGACAGTGTGGGTAGTGTGGAATGCAACAGAATGTAATTGCAATAAAGCAGCCCCACTCTCGTTTGTGGTAGAATGTACCAACTTCCACTGACATTTCACTGGGTAAGAAAAATTTGCCTTGTGGGCTGGCACTGTAGAATAGTAGGTTAAGCCTCCGCCTGTGGTGCCAGCATTCCATATGGGTGTTGGCTGAGCTGTTCTACTTCCAATCCAGCTCCCTGCTAGTGGCCTGAGAAAACAGTTGAAGACTGCCCAAGTGCTTGGGTCCCTGCACCCATGTCGGAGACCCTAAAGATGCTCCTGGCTCCTGGCTTTGGATTGACCCAGCTCCAGCTGTTGCAGCAATTTGGGGAGTGAACCAGCACATGGAAGATCTCTCTCTCTCTCTCTCTCTCTCTCTCTCTGTAACTCTGCCTCTCAAATAAATAAATAAATCTTTAAAAATAAATAATTTGTCACTTCTTCTGAAATTAAAAAATAAAAATTTTCCTGTCCTATCATACCCTAATGTGCACCCTGGAAGGCATCAAATGATGGCTCAAGTACTTGGGTGCCTGTCACTCACATGGGAGACCTGAATGAAGTTCCGGACTCATGGCTTCAGCTTGACCCAGGTCCAGCCATTGTAGGCATCTGGGGAGTGAAACAGCAAGTGGAAACACTCTTTCTCTCCCTCCCTCCCTCTCTCTCTTACTGTCCCTCTGCCTTTCAAATAAAAATAAACTTTTTTTTAAAAAAAGTCTGTAGGTTCTGCAGTGATTTGAGATCTAAGGTTTTCACATAGTAAAATTTCTGTGGGTACTTGTATCTATTTTGGACCATTGAATCTGTTACACCGATCTGTCTATTCATATGCCATACTGGAAGGAAGCAGGTGATGGCTCCATTATTTGGGTTCCCACCCACCTAGATGGCAAACCTGGTTTTAAGTTCCTCCTTATGGGGAGCAACTGCGAGCAACTCGGACTAGACTAAGTTACTGGAATTAAGACTTATTCTATGCATCTGCTCTCCCACAATATGGCGCTGAGAAGGGAGTAACAGCTTCTACACAGCTGCCTCCAGTTCAACCAATAAACTGTAGGACTTGCTCCTGATTGGAGGAGAGCAGCGTACTCGGCGTGTGGGTAGCAGAGTTGGGATTGGAGGAAGAGGACTATAAAGGAGGAGAGAGACAACATGCACCAGGAACATCTAAGGGGAACATCTGAAGGAACACCTGTGCAGCCCCTGAGAAAGCCGGCCGGCGGTGTGCCGCTCCCCCGCGGAAGTGGGGAAAGTGGCCAGGGGGAACCGCCCTTCCAAGGAGGTGGAAGGGATGGTAGCCAACCCGGGAAGAACCAGCAGCAAACCAGGGGAGGGCCGAGCAGACAAAAGAACAGTGCAGGGTCCAGTGTCGTTCCTCCATGAAGACAGGGAGCGACACTCCTATTAGCTTTGACCTGGTCCAGATGCAGCTGTTGTAGGCATTTGGGCAGTGAACCAAGGTATGGGAGTTCTAACTGTCTCCTCTTTCTCAAATGAATAAGTAATTTTAAAAAGAGTAATTTCACTGTCCTTAAGATGTTCTTCTCCATCTATTCATCCTGTCCTCCCTCCCTCCTAACTCTAGGCAGGCACTATTATTATTTTTTTTTTGGCTCTATAGTTTTGCATTTTTTAGAATGTCATATGGTTGGAATCATGTAGTATTGACATCTTTCTCATATTAATATGAACTTACATTTTGTCTATGTCTTTTTGTGGTTGTTTGCTTGCTTATTAGAAAAGCAGAATGAGGGAGAGGAAGAGGGAGAAGAAGATGGAGAAGGAAAGAGGGAGATATTCTATCCTGTGGTCATTGTCCAAATGCCCACAACACCAGGACTAAGCCAAGCCAAAGCTAAGAGCCAGGAACTCCATCCAGGTCCTGCACGTGGGTAGCAGGAACTCAAGCACTTGCTTTATCATCTGCTGCCCCCCCCCCTTGTACAATAGTTGGAAGCTGGATCAGAAGCACATTAATTTAAAGATTTATTTATTTATTTGAAAGTTGGAGTTACACAGAGAGAAGGAGGGACAGAGAGAGAGAGAGAAAGAGAGAGACATCTTCCATCTATCTGTTGGTTACTCCTCAATTGGCTGCAACGGCTGGAGCTGTGCAGATCCAAAGCTAGGAGCCAGGAGCTTCTTCTGGGTCTCCCACGCAGGTGCAGGGGCCCAAGGACTTGGGCCATCCTGCAATGCCCTCCTGGGCCACAGCAGGGAGCTGGATCAGAAGTTGAACATCTGGGACTTGAATCGGCACCCATATGAGATGCCAGGACCCCTAGGTGGTGGCTTTATCTGCTACACCACAGCGCCGGCCCACTTTTGTCTTCTTTTTCTACTATCAATCATTCCCTTCATCTCTACCAACTCTTACATCTTTCAGTCAGAAGTCTGGCACTCAGTTTTCCCTTTTCTCCATCCCTGGCTTACAAAACATCTCTCAGTCGGGCTGCTCTCCTTCACATCTCTACGAGTCTCTCACATGCCTGAGTCCTGGGCCCTGACCTCAGCCTCTCAGGCCCAGGCAATAGCCTCCTGTTCTTTCTTTAGTGACTTTATCTGATCAAATCTGTTCAGCTACCATGGCAATCGTTCTAAAACACAAATCTGAGGGTGGGCATTTGGCACAGCAGTTAAGCTGTTGCTTGGAACACTCATGTTCCATGTCCCAGTGCCTGGGTTTGATCACCTCTGTTTCCCATTCAGCTTCCTGCTAACGCACACTCTGGAAGGCGCCAGGTGATGGCTCAAGTAATTGGGTCCCTACTACCTCCGTGAGAAACCTGGATGATTTTCCTGGTTCTTGGCTTCAACCCAGATGTTGGCGGGCATCTGGGAAGTAAATCCGTGGATGGGAGATCTCTGTCTCTCTGCCTTTCAAATAAAAAAAAACAGAAAACAAAATGTTAAAAAATAACATTTTCTCTTTGTCTTTTATTAGGAGAGACTCATGGAATGACTGGTTTGGGTTCAAAATTATATAAAATAATATATCCTTGCTTTGTTTTATTTATTAAATTTAAAAATTTTTTCCTGTGTTTTCTTAAACCATCATTCTAAATTATGAGTATGCAGTTTGAAATCCCATGTATACTTCAACTGAACTACATTAACATTTACAGTTTGTTCAATAAAGTCCCCCAGTATTTCTACATAAATTATAATAAAGTCAAGTTCATTCCTTGAATTTATAAGTGATTTTTTTAAAAAGTTTTTTTTTTTTTATTTGAAAGGCAGATTTACAGACAACAAGGGAATTAGAGCTAGATCTTCTATCTGCTCGTTCACTCCCCAAATGGCCAAAATGACTCCTCTGGGTCCCAGCAACATGGGTGGGCCATTTTCTGCTGCTTTCCCAGGCACATCCGCAGGGCAGGGAGCTGAATCAGAAGTGGAGTAGCTGGGACTAAACCCAGCACCCATGTGGGATACCAGCACCGCAGGCTGTGGCTTAACCTGTTACACCACAGTGCCAGCCCCACAAAAAGGATTTTTAGAATCAAAATAGTACATCATTCCCATTGCATTTTATCTTAGAATTTTAACTGTATTTTGTATAAATCATTTAAAATTTCAATTCTCTTTCATGGAATTTGGAATCTTGAAGAAACTGTAAAGATTGGTCAGTCTCAGTAGCTTGCTTTATTGATAAGGAAACAAACACAGAGAGATCGAGGGCCTTATCCAGGCTTGCAAATGACAAAGCTAGGTTAAGAACACTAGCCTTGGATTTTCTGGTACCTTTTCCAGCATCTAATAGACAAGTGGTCAGTTGCCAAACTGCCTCCATTTCTCTTGTAAGAACAGCACTAGGAGATTGTAGTAAATTTCTTTATGGAGGCAGAACTAGTAGGATGCATACAGAATATGAAAGGGGATTTATTAGGAAAGTGGCTCACATGATTATGGTGGCTCAGAAGTCCCATGACTGGCTGTGTTTAGGCTGGAGATCCTGAGAGTCCAGTAGCATGGCTCAGTCTAAATTTGAAGACCTCGGAATCAGGAAAGCCAATGGTATTACTCTCAGTTCAAGGTCAAAAGCTTCAGTACTCAGGCATGGAGCTGCCAGTGTCATTCCTGGTATTCAAAGTCTAGCAAGCCTGGAGTTCTGATGTTCAAGGGAGGGAATGAGCATGTTTCAGCTCTGGAGTTTGTCTCCAGGCCCTAAGCTGATTGGATGTTGCCCACCGATATTTGAGGGTGGTGGGTCCTGCCCACCTACTCTATTCAGACTCACACGCTAGCAGCCACCCCCCCCCCCAAATCCCCTGATGCAAAATAATGCACTGCCAGGTTTCTAGGAATACCTTACTTAATACAGTCAAGTTGACACCTAAAATTAACCATCAGAGAGTCATGAATACTCAAAAATAAACTAGTCCACAGAAACATAAGACTCAAGAAAGGTCTCTCGATTCAACTTGGCCTCTTCATGCTCCAACAAACAACTCCCCATAAGACTGTCCCTGACTTTCCAGTCCAGGGAATCCCAAGAACAAAAGCATTCATCAGTCACATGGCATGGTCAGAACTGCAGCATCTGCCCAGTGGTTCCTCTGCAGCTCCTTCAATGTTTCCTGACTTTTGGCTTCCCACGTTTTCTCCCCTTGACCACCAGAAAGTCCAGTTGCTAACTTAAGCCTCTGTGTCTCAGGCTCTCCCTTAACCTTGAAAGGAACGACCTCAGGCACATACGTGGCTTGTTATGCCCTGATTGGTCTTCCTTTCAAGGAGGTGGAGGTAGTTTGTGAGATGAGGGAAAACTGCTTCCTTGCCACCTGATGGTCATTTCTGATGCTGTGGGAAAATGAGTATCACTATAAAATCCAACAAAAATCATTCCTCAGTGCCATCTAATATTCATCCTATGCTTAAGTTCCTCGTTGTCTCAAACAAAATCTTTTGTGCAGTTACTTTGAATTAGGATCCAAACAAGGTTAACGTATTGTCTCTTAAGTATCCTTTATGACAAACGATGCTATTAAAAAGATTCTGTGAAGATATGGGAAACTTTAATTGCTGAGCTTTTTCCTGAGTGATTGCACCAGTTTCACTCTTGTATGTAGAGTTCATAAGGATTCTGCCTCTGACTTTTGGTATTGTCAGAAATGTTCTTTTGCCTATTTTACAGTCAGTTCCATTCTGGAAAGCAATGAGATGTGAGCCTGGTCTTCAAATATTGTATCATCAACTGTTTTAGATGTAAACATTTCTTACTCAGTGAGATAATGATATACTCCCACACAACCTGAAAGTCATTATGTTAGCTCCTGAGTATGTCAGGGTTTTTCTATTATATTTTAAAGAAGGAATAAAGAAGATAGGTAATTATGTGGTATTTATTTCCTAGGAAGGGTATGACTGGTACTGACTTTTTTCTGCTGAGATTCGTTTAATACATGTGAAACCCAAGGGACTAGAAATTGGTTTCACTCTGTCAGAATTCTTGTGACCACTTTTCTTCCTTATTAGTATCTGTCCTGGCATGTTTGCTCTGACGATGCCATAATGCTTTGTTTGTTGGGTCAGCTGATGTCACTTATTATACCTTTAGGAGATATCAGCTTGAGGCAAAGTGAAAAACTTAGATGGCAAATCTAATATTCTGGAACAATCTTCTGAAGTCGCAGGGATAAAGATCTCTGGATTTTTCTATAAGCTTTCCTCTTTCATTGGGATGTGTGGATTTTGCTCACTGTTGTAATATTAACAACACAAACAGGCTAACACCTGATATGCTTCTAGCTGATTCCTGGCTGCTAAGAGCATCCAAACATTTCTCAAGGACACAGTCATCCTGAACAAAAAGGGAGGGCCAGACCATTTCTGGCAGTAGAGTGGAAGCCTGGGAGACGGAAGCATATACCAGTATGACTTCCTTGTGAGAGATGAAGAGCAGTGTGTTTCATATTCTGCCATAAAATAACCGGCAAAAGATTTTAAAGACCTTTTCCCTTTTTGAACACATTTCACATAATGGAAGACCCAGAGAACAGAATGATATTTCTTAAGAGTGTCAAGAATAATATTCTACATTGCCTGTTAGAGAAATTTCTAAAAAGAAAGCCAAGGTCAATAAAACTACAGATTTTAAACTTTCATTCCTGTCAAGTAAAAACCTACTCAGTGTGTCAGCCACCTTAATATGTATCACGAGGTGCAAGCTTTTGGCTTCCATTTTCCTCTTATAAACCAATGACATCTTCGGTACCGGAATAGCTTTTAAAAACACAGCTTCTGATAAGTGTTGGCAGAACTGGTGCATTCCTAGAATAAATTCTGTATGCTCAGCTTTCCCCGCCCGAATTCAACCCTAAGTGGTATAATCACAAAACTCACGACCGCGAACTGGGCTGAAGGGAAGTCTAGACGTGACAGAAAGGATACGTGTTTAGCACAACGTGACACCGGTACGTGTGAAAAATACCTCATGCCTGAGGTCAAATCGCTCGTCAAATGTAGAGTGAGGTAACAACCGTAACTATTACTGATACACCTGAAGTTCAAAACCGAGGGGCTGGCGTAAAGAAGGGTAAACTGCACACAAAAGGAAAACTTCAAAATTCTTTTTTCTCTTTCAGGCAAGTTTCGGGCTCAACAAAACCAAGTGTCCTTGCCTTTAACGATCCGTGTTGCTCCGCTTCCCATTCTCATCCCACGGACACGGAAACTCGAGCCTCTCTTTTCCAAATTAGGAATGCGAGCAGCATTCCCGGTCCGCGAAGACCACAGACCAGCCAAAGGGGAAGTCTGATCTGGCCCCAAGGGTGTGAAAGCGGGTTTGGGGGTGGGGAAAAGAGATCTGAAGAGAAAAATCCGTAAACCTGTAGGTTGGAAAAACAAAACGAAACAGAAAACACACACACACACACACACGGACCCAAATATCATCAGAACCTCGCAGTACAGACGGGAAAATCAACAACCCAGGTCAAAACCGGAGCGGCGACTCCTTAGCAACTGATATGGGGGTGGCCCAGACGCAGACAGCAGCTGCGATCTAGGGTACCGACGAGCGCCATTTGCCGCGCCCCCATCCCTCCCTCGGGCGCCCGGCCCGCTAGCCAATCCCTGTACGCCATCCCCTTCCCAGCGGAGGCCCCGCCCCCGAGGCCGGGATGTAGGGCCCCCGCGGCGTGACGCGAGCACGGCGGCTCCGCCCCCTGCGTCTCCGGCCTCGCTGGCCTTGGGGGGATGGTTCCATCATGGCGTCAATGCAGGTGAGAGGAGTTTGCTGCATCTGGGCGGGCAAGGGAGCCGCCAAGAGGGTGCGAGCGTTCGGGCAGGGGCGGCGTCCGGGACTTGGGGACATCCGGGCAGGCTAGGGAGCAGGCCCTGTGGCCGGTTTTCCCCCAGACTCAGGGCGTTGGGAGGGGTGAGAGGCTGCGAGAGGAAGGGCGGGTTGGGGAGGGGGGAGGTCCTCGGTCGGTCGTAGCGGACACCAGCCGGCCGGGAAGTTGGGGGGATAAAGAAGGCTTAAGGGAAGAGAGGGCAAAGTTCGGCGTTGGCTCCGTGGTGGTGGTTTCGGAGTCGCCTGTCCGCTCACACAGTCACGGGGCCGCTGCCGGCCTGCCAGACAGCCCGAGGGATGCCTTTTCCACCCCGCGGTCCCCGGCCCCGCGGAAACAGCTGCGCTCGCCGTTGTCGCCTGGGCAGGGGCGGCCCCGAGAGGGGCTCAAGTGTAGGGGAGCCGACGAGGCGTTCCGGGGGAAGCTGGCTCGCTGCAGACTGCGCTTGGCGGCCTCTGCTCGGGCCTCCCACGCCCGGCCTCCGGGACTGCTCGGCCCCTTCGCTCTCTTTTCTCTTTTTGACCCTTAATCCTCCGCCCCGTGGGTATCTTCTCCTTGCATCGGCCGCGGCAGCCCCACGAGCATTCCGGCAGCAGCCCACTTCCTCGGACGCCGGCATCCTTTGCCGCCTAAGGTGCAGCCTCCTGAGGATCGGGTCCCTAGCTCCCTAACACCTCTCGGGATAGCTCGCCCTTTGCTTTTTTTTTTTTTTTTTTTTTTTTCCTACGATGCCCCACCCTTGCGGTCTCGAGGAGGCTACCGACAGCTCTTTGCCCTTCTTTCCCAGACCTTTGATGGAACCTTAATTTGCCGGGAGGCGGCTGTTAACCCGTGTCCTATCTACCTGACTTGGCAATGCGTGGTTTTCTGGTTCTGCAACTAATTTACTCCTTTTTCTAAATCAAGGGAGTTTTTTTTTTTTTTCCAGGCAAAGATGGCAACCACAATAGTAGTTTTGTAGCGATTGCCTGCATAATCTATAGCTCGCATTTAATTCACGGAAAAGATTAACAGTATCCAAACATGTAGGAAGCGAAGGCAGAACCATCTTCGGGAATATCACCTGAACTCTTTTTAGAGGTTTAATAACATTCCCTTAAGAAAGAGACCACGTTTTTCTTAGAAACATTTTTTTGGGGGGGGGCTTTTGTTTGTGGAAGAATAAGCCCATGTCTGTCTTCTCTGGTTCTTTTTTCTCATTTCTTTGCTAGTTGTGTTTTTCTGCCTTCTGTTTTCTGCATCTTCCTCTTTTTGTGAGTTTGTACGTGCGTGTGCCCCTCACATTTTCCTTCTATGCGTTTATGGTATCCCTTCCAGCGTGTTTTTCTCCTTTGCTTCTCCCTCTGGACTTTTCTGCAGAACAGAGAAGTTGTGTGTATTCTGTCTCATTGGAGAGGTGTCATGAAATGGGGTGTGTGTGTGTGTGAAAACAAGAACAATTTCAGGAAACGTTATACTTTACACTAGCCTCTGGAGAGACATTAGAGAAGTTTCGTCATTGGAGGCCAAAAAAGGAACTGTGGGACACTAGTTGAACAGTAGATGTGCTGTATGAATGCAGTAAGGTTTTTACTGTGTTAAGATTAAATATTACTTAAAATATTTAGATATGTTCACTCTAAGATTAAATATTGTTATGACCAGTTTAGGATTATTGTCTGAGGTGAAAATATTAAGATTAAACTCATGATACTTGTGATATATTTGACAAAGGATAGTATTAGTTGGTTAGATTTAGACTTGAAGTGTTTGGGAAAGGCGGATTCATTTTTAAGAGATGTTGATAATCTTGAATTTTTTATGGTGACTTATGCAATGGGGAAAAAAATAACTTGGCAGTGCAGTGGGGTGTTTTCCCATGCCCTATATACTATATCACATCACCTTTATTTATTCCTTTGTGCTTAGAGGAATGGAAAACTGATGCTTCCTATTTTAGTGAAAAAATGAAATTTTAACTTTTTATTTGTATTAAAAAATATCTGATACAGATTTCCTGGTAGTGTGTTTAACAGTATTGTAGTATGGTAAATCATACTTTTTTAAAGATTTATTTATTTGAAAGAGTTACACAGAGAGAGGAGAGGTGCAGAGAGAGAGAGAGAGGTGTCTTCCATCTGCAGGTTCACTTCCCAGATGGCTGCAACAGCTAGTGCTGTGCAGGTCTCCCACGTGGGGGGCCCAAGCACTTGGGCCGTCTTCTGCTGCTTTCCCAGGCCATAGCAGAGAGCTGGATAGAAAATAGAGCGGCCAGGACATGAACCTGCGCCCACATGGGATGCTGGCACTGTAGGCAGAGGCTTCACTAAATCATACTTTTTCAAACACCACACTCCTTTATGTGTGATTATTGGATGTACAAAATTTGTTTCCTGACCATATTAATAGCAAAGTTTAGCTCTTTGGAACAACTAGATTATGCATAAAACTACAACCAAATTACCAAATTTGTTCACTCAGCAAGTATTATTTGAGGGCTCGTTGTGTCAGGCATTTATCTGGGTGCTCGGGATACAAGATTTCTACCCTTGTGGATTCCGTAGTCTGTCTAGAGGGACAGAAACAATTTTTTTTTTTTTAAGATTAATTAATCAGAGCATCAGAGAGAGAAAGAGGGATATCCTCCATCCACTAGTTTACTCCCCAAATACCTTCAACAGCCAGGTCTTGGTAAGGCTAAAGCCAGGAGCCGGGAACTCCATTTGTGTCTGCTACATGGGTGGTAGGAATCCAAGCAGTTGGGCCATCTTCTGTTGCTTTCTCAGGTGCATTAGCAGAAAGCTGGATCAGATGGAAGCAACCAAGACTTCAGTTTCAACTCCAGTATGGAATACTGGCATCCCAGGTGTGGCTTATCCCACTATGTGCCAGAGCTGGCCCCAGGAACAGAATATTTAAGTTAATCATGTACTATAATAATATGATAGTGCAGTGGAGAAAAAGCATGGAAGGAGGTTAGGAAGTTGGTGTTTTGGGGATTTCAGTTATAGTGGTTAGGATAAAGTATGTAATAACACAGGATGCTCTGACCATGTCTTAATCTAACAAGCTTTTATTATTATTATTTTAAAAATTTACATCAGGATATTAACTGCTTCTGAAGAAGAGGTAATTTAAGCCCCAAGAGGAACTACATTTTTTAAAATAGGCCATGTCATGTGAATGTAACATGGGATTTGATTACTTGGTAAAAAGTCTTTAGGCAATGCAGTAAAATTAAATAAGGATAGTCTTTGAAATTCTTATTAGAGCATGTGTTTTTTTCACTCATTGTATTTAAAAGACAGAGACCTTTCATCTGCTATTTCACTCTTCCAAATACCCTCAGGAGCCAGGAACTCCCAGGTGGGTAGCAGGGACCCAAATACTTGAGCCATCATTTGATGCCTTTCCTGGGTGAGCATTAGCAGGAAGCTGGATAGGAAGCAGAATTATGACTTGAATCAGGCACACTGATATGGGATGCAAGGGTCACAAGGCATCTTTTTTTGTTTGTTGTTTAAAGAATTTATTTATTTGAAAGCATTACAGAGAGAGCTTCCATCCACTGATTCACTCCCCAGATGGCAGCAATGGCCAGAGCTGGGCCAGGCAGAAGCCAGGAGCTTCTTCTAGGTCTTATGTGGGTAGCAGGGCCCAAACACTTGGACCATCTTTTGCTATTTTTCCCAGGCTATGAACAGGGAGCTGGATTGGAACTGGAGCAACTGGGACAGGAACGGTGCCCATAGGGGATGCCAGCAATACAGGTGCTGGCCAGACCCGCTACACTACAGCACCAGTCCTAAGGCATCTTTTTTTTTTTTTTTTAAGTTTTATTTTATTTATTTATTTGAAAGGTGGAGTTAGAGAGGTCTTCCATCTGCTGGTTCACTCCCCAAATGGCAGCAACGGCCGGAGCTGGGCTAAGCTGAAGTCAGGAGCCGGGAGCTTCTTCTAGGTCTCCCATGTGGTTGCAGGGCCCAAGGACTTGGGCCATCTTCTACTGCTTTCCCAGGAACATTAGCAGGGAGCTAGATAGGAAGCAGAGCAGCTGGGACCTGTACCGGCTCCCATACAGGATACCAGTCCTCCAGGCTGGGGCTTTAACTCGCTTCACCAAAGCGCCAGCCCTCCAAGGCATCTATTTTTAATACTGACTTACCTGAAGGGCAAAGTGACAGAGATATCCTCTATCCACTGATTCGCTCCTCAAATGGCTACAATATCCAGAACTGGGCCAGACTGAAGCCAGGAAGTTCATCCAGGTCTCCCTAGTGGGTGGCAGAAGCCATCTTCTGCTGCCTTCTTAGATGCATTAGCAGGGAGATAGATTGGAAGCAGAGTAGCCTGAACTCAAATTGGCAGTTGAACCAGTGGCTTAACCTGCTGTGTCACAATGCTGTCTTCATCGTAACACCGACCCTGAGAGTGTACATTTTAAAGTTGAGGTTGTAGCTACTTTAATAGATTGCTTCAGTGCGTCTCTGCCTTCTTTTAGATAATGTCACACATAAATGTGGTTTTTGAATGGTGCGTTAGAGTGGATGTGATCACTGGAGGCTATAAGCATCTGGCCAGGCAATGCCTTATGAAACATGTGGGATGTCTGTAATGCCTGTGATGCTAGGGAAGCTCTCCTCCATAATGTTGCTAGGATTCTTCATTATACAGTTCAAGGTGGTGATTTTCAGACTTCAGTGAGTCCTTTGAGACTTCTTTCCCTTGTTTTTATCTTTTTTTTTTTTTTTTTTTTTTTGACAGGCAGAGTGGATAGTGAGAGAAAGAGACAGAGAGAAAGGTCTTCCTTTTGCCGTTGGTTTACCCTCCAATGGCCGCCACGGCTGGCGCGCTGCGGCGGGCGCACCACACTGATCCGATGGCAGGAGCCAGGTACTTATCCTGGTCTCCCATGGGGTGCAGGGCCCAAGCACTTGGGCCATCCTCCTCTGCCTTCCCGGGCCACAGCAGAGAGCTGGCCTGGAAGAGGGGCAACCGGGAAAGAATCCGGAGCCCCGACTGGAACTAGAACCCGGTGTGCCGGCGCCGCTAGGTGGAGGATTAGCCTATTGAGCCGCGGCGCCGGCCTGTTTTTATCTTTTTTTATTTCTTCCTACTGTTTCTTCCTAGAACAGTTCTGAATCACCAAGTAAGAGTTGTTGGATTATGCTTTAAGAAACCATTTTTTTTTTTTTTTTTTTGACAGGCAGAGTGGACAGTGAGAGAGAGAGAGAGAGAGAAAGGTCTTCCTTTGCTGTTGGTTCACCCTCCAATGGCCGCCGCGGCCGGCGCACCGCGCTGATCCGATGGCAGGAGCCAGGAGCCAGGTGCTTTTCCTGGTCTCCCATGGGGTGCAGGGCCCAAGCACCTGGGCCATCCTCCACTGCACTCCCTGGCCATAGCAGAGAGCTGGCCTGGAAGAGGGGCAACCGGGACAGAATCCGGCGCCCCAACCGGGACTAGAACCCGGTGTGCCGGCGCCGCTAGGCGGAGGATTAGCCTAGTGAGCCACGGCGCCGGCTTAAGAAACCATTTTTAAGAGAATGGTACACTCATGGTGACACTTAAAATTGGCAGGAGTTAGAGTGAAGAAATAGATCCACATTTCATTTTGGTGATTTCAGGAATCTTAAAATACTAAATGGAAAGTTGTTTGTAGCAAAGTTTAGTTTTGACATGGTAGACTGATTATTTTTTGGCCCAAACTTTAATCTCCAAATCGCAAACACATTATCCTATTAAAATGAATTTATGTTATTTAAAATATTTCTTAATAGTTTAGCAATATTAGAATGTTCTGTTTTCAGCTAAATCGTTCTTTTACTTTTGAGAGTTGGGGAGAAACAGAGCTCTTTCGTCAGCTAGTTCACTCTCCAAGTGCCTGCAACAGCTGGGGCTGAGCCAGGCCAAAGCCAGGAGCCCAGACTTCAGTCCAGGTCTCCCTTGTGGGTGGCAGGGACTCAAGTATTTGAGCTCCCACCTGCTGCATCCCAGGGCACACATTAGCAGGAAACTAGAATTGGGAACAAAACCACGGCTTGAACCCATGTACTCTGATATGAGACAGGCGTCTTAACTGCTGTACCAAACACCCAATCCTCAGCTAAATTTTTGAATTTTGCTTTGTGTATGATGTTTCTTTTTTCATTTTATAATTTTTTTCCGGTGACTCATTTCATGTTATGAAATACTTAAATACTTTGGTATCCTGGATTTGTTTTCCAGTTTTAGAATTTGGTTGTTTCATTTAGAGTTTTCTTAAGTTAGAAGTTTTAATGTATACCTGGTATACTTTTCTACATTGACACTCTGTAGATTTACTCACTTTAGATATGGACTACCGCTACATTTATTTATTTATTTGAAAGAGTTATGGAGATAGAGGGAGGGGGAGATCTTCTATCCACTGGTTCACTCCCCAATTGGCTGAAACGGCCAGAACTGTGCCAATCTGAAGCCAGGAGATTCTTCCAAGTCTCCATCTTCTACTGTTTTCCCAGGCAGAAGCAGAGAGCTGGATCAGAAGTGGAACATCTGGGAATTGAACTAGTACTCATGTGAGATGCCAGGACTGCTAGGTGGTGGCTTTACCTGCTTTGCCACAGCGCCGACCCCTACATTCTTTCTTAAGGTCTTAGAAATGCAGTGCATAATAGTTGATGTTTGTCAGCTCTGAAAGCAGTGACGTAATTGAGAGAAATATTTGAATTACCATCATGTGCTGCATTATAACATGTCCTTGACAGCCAAAATACAAAAGTGGTCCTATAATGCCTAATGAGGTTGATGTAGCCTCTTAGTTTGTATAAATACACTCTAAGATACTCTGTTAGCACAATGACAGAATTGCCTAAGGACTGAATTTTACATTGTATCCTCTTCATTAAGCAACACATAACCGCACTCTTGTGAATTCTATTGCTTACCTAAGTCTTAGACTTTTGATATAGGTAGATGCAAGGAGGTGGAGATAGTGAATGAATGTGTGCTTATTGTACAGAGGACTTAGAAATAATTATTTTGAATTATTTATAGCTCTACATTGCTTTTTACCTAAGTAATTGATAATAGTTATTGAGAGAGGTGGAATTTGGGCTCTTACTGACATTGCTTTTTTAATAGTTATGTTGCATTGACAATTAAATACTTTATAACTGTTAATGTTATGAAAGGTTGCAGTATAATCTGAAGTAGAAAAATGACTGTCATCTTGGAAACTGAGACCCACTGATTATTGGGAACCTGTGGAGTATGACTAGCTTTATATCTGAGAAGGCAAGCTACATTCTGAATAATATCTGCATCTGGCTGTCAGAGTTTTTGAAGCAAGGGAAAAGGGAAACAAACAGCAGAGGATGGAATTTAGGGTGGTGTTTTTAGATTTATTTATTTAAAAGGCAGAGTTACAAAGAGAGGAGAGACGGCAATCTTCACCTACTGTTTCATTCCCCAGATGGCCGCAGTGGCCTGGACTGGGCTAGACAGAAGCCAGGAGCCTAGAACTTCAATCAGGTCTCCCACATAGATAGTAGGGGCCCAAATACTTGAGCCATCTTCTGCTTCCCTCCCAGACACATTACTAGGGAGCTGGATTGGAAGTGGAGCAGCTGGGACTCCAAACTGGCGCTTATCTGGGATGCAGGTGTCACAGGTAGTGGCTTAACCTGCTGCGCCACAATGTCTGCCCCATTTAGATTTTTATTTAACTTTTCATATCTCTTCTACCACTGGGCCATAGATTTCATGCAAACAGGAAAAATACTTTTCCTTTGTCCCTTAACTGCATGTACTGAGTACAGTAAACATTTGTCACTTGACACTTAAGCATTCCTAACTAGGAAATTCTGCGTTTGTTTAATTTCATTTCAGGGAAATATGTTAAGCAGTTCTGCAATAGTAAGGTTGAGTACCTATAAGGGAATAATGTAAAATTCCTATTTATAGAGGCCGGTACTGTGGTGTAGGTAGCAGGTTCAGCCAACATCTGCAGCGCTGGTATCCCATGTGGGCGCCAGTTCAAGACTAGCTGCTCCACTTCCGACCCAGCTCCCTGCTGATGCACCCAGTAAAGCAGCGAATGGCTCAGGTGCTTGGGCCCCTGCACCCATGTGGGAGACCTGGGGGAAGCTCCTGGTTTTGGTCTGGCCCAGCTACGGCCTTTGTGGCCATTTGGAGAGTGAACCAGTGGATGGAAGATTTCTCTGTCTCTCCTCCCCGCTCAACTCTGTCTTTCAAATACAAAAAATTTTTTTTTTAAAAAAGAATTCATATTTATAGATCCCAAAAAGCTGCTTCTTTTCTTGATTTGTTTGCTGTAACTTAAGTGTTTTTCAAAGTATTTTCATATTTTCTCTGGATTTTTATTGCACCCTTGTGGAAAGGAAAGTCAGATAACCTTATTATATTCTGCTAGAGAAAGAGTGATTTTTGGTAAGTAATTATTTATTTGGGTAAAGACTTACCTAAATTTACATAGTAAGTGAGTAGTGAAAATGGAATTAGAACCCATGCTCTGAAATCTGATGCTGTAGGTAATAAACATGAAGATGTTTAGTGTTGGGGCCTACATAGCAGATAAAGCTGCCACCTGCAGTGCCTGCATCCCATATGAGCACTGGTTCAAGTCCCGGCTGTTCCACTTCTGATCGGGCTTTCTGCTATGGCCTGGGAAAGCATTAGAAGATGGCTCAGGTCCTTGGGCCCTTGCACCCACTTGCAAGGGAAAGCCTTGGAAGAAGCTCCTGGCTTCTGATCGGCACAGCTGCGGCCGTTGCGGCCATCTGGGGAGCGAACCAGTGGATGGAGGACCTCTCTTTCTCTCTCTGCCTCGCTCTACCTCTCCTTCTCCTCTCTCTGTGTAACTCTGACTTCCAAATATATAAATAAATAAATCTTAAAAAAAAAAAAAGATGTTTAGTGTTAAATAGAAATCATTTGGATAATTATTTAACATTTCAATCAGGAATTAAATATTTACTATAATTTATATTCCTTTAAGAAAAAGGAAGTTTTTCTTTGAGCTTATAATATAAAATGATATATCAGCTTTTACTTTATTTTTTAAATATTTATTTATTTATTTGAAAGTCAAAGTTACACAGAGAAGGAGAAGCAGAGAGAGAGAAAGGTCCTTCATCCACTGGTTTGCTCCCCAGTTGGCTGCACCGGACGGAGCTGAGCCATTCTGAAGCCAGGAGCCAGGAGCTTCTTCTGGGTCTCCCATGCGGGTAGAGGCCCAAGGACTTGGGCCATCTTCCACTGCTCTCCCAGGCTATAGCAGAGAGCTGGATTGGAAGTGGAGCAGCTGGGACTCAATCTGGCACCCACATGGGATGCCAGCACTGGAGGCGATGGCCCTACCTACTATACCACAGTGCTGGCCCCATATAGATCAGATTTTAAAAGGAGATTCTTTTTGTGCACTGAACAAAATTGTAATGATAAATATTTAATGATATTTTAATTTTAATGATAAATTTTTAAAAGATATTTGTTATTTTCTTTTAAAAAAAGATTATTTATTTGAAAGGCAGAGTTACAGAGAGGCCTCTAGAGGCAGAAAGAGAGAGGTTGGTTTTCCATTCACTGGTTCAACTCCACAAATGGCTGCAACTTTTGGAGTTGGCTGATATGAAGCCAGGAGCTTCCTCCAGATCTCCCATGTGGGTGCAGGGGCCCAAGGATTTGGGCCATCTTCTGCTTTCCCAGGCCATAGCAAAGAGCTGAATAGGAAGTGGAGCAGCTAGGACTTGAACTGGTGCCCATATGGGATGCTAGCACTGCAGGCGGCAGCTTTACCTGCCACGCCACAGCGCTGACCTCAAAAGATTTCTTTATTTTCAAGGAAAATTTTGTAAATGGAGTGATCTGGTATTTTATGGATATATGCTTCTGCTTAATATTTACCTAAATTAAAGCCGGCGCCGTGGCTCAATAGGCTAATCCTCCACCTTGCGGCGCCGGCACACCGGGTTCTAGTCCCGGTTGGGGCGCCGGATTCTGTCCCGGTTGCCCCTCTTCCAGGCCAGCTCTCTGCTATGGCCAGGGAGTGCAGTGGAGGATGGCCCAGGTGCTTGGGCCCTGCACCCCATGGGAGACCAGGAAAAGCACCTGGCTCCTGGCTCCTGCCAGGATCAGCGCGGTGCGCCGGCTGCAGCGGCGGCCATTGGAGGGTGAACCAGCGGCAAAGGAAGACCTTTCTCTCTCTGTCTCTCTCTCTCACTGTCCACTCTGCCTGTCAAAAAAAAAAAAAAAAAAAAAAAAAAAATATTTACCTAAATTAACACTTATTGGGTGAGTTTTATTGCACCTTTATATCAATGCTGTTTCCATTATGAATATTATCTGAAAAATACTTGTTTATGTTTGTCAGATGTTTTAAAAATTGGTAGCCTTTATTTGTGAATTTAGTTTTTGGATCGTAAACATAGTGCATGCCTTTGAATTGTTTTTATTCTGAGAAAAGACTCTAATTTAGTCATTTGCCTTTATAAAACTTCTGTAGAAATAACGCAAGATCTGGAATCTAAAGACCTGGGTTCAAGTCCTGTTTCACTACTTAAAAAGCTGTATTGTGGATCAGTCAGTGTTTAGTGTAGTGCTTAAAACAAGATCAGCAGAGAAATAAACATGTTTAAAATTTTTCTCCCCAAACCTACTTTATTTTGTTCAAAATATTTACGACTCTCTCTCTCTCTCTATATATATATATGATTGAAATACAGAGAATGAAATCTTCTATCCACTGGTTGACTCTTCAGATGCCCACACAGCTGGAGCTTGGGCAGGCCAAAGCCAGAAATCCAGAACTCAATCCAAGTCTTTTATGTGGGTGGCAGGGACCCAAGTACTTGAGCCATCACCTTTTTTTTTTTTTTTTTTTAATTTTTTTAAGATTTATTTATGTTGAAAGAGAAAAAAGGAGAGACAGATCTCCCATCCACTGGTTTACTCCCTAAATGGCTGCAACAGCCTGTACTTAGCCCGTTTCTTCTGGGTCTCCCATATGGTGGCAGGAGCCATCTTCCACTGCTTTTCCTGGACCATTAGCAAGGAGCTGGATTGGAAGTGGATTAGCTGGGACATGAACTGGCACCCATATGGGATGCTGGCATCCCAGGCAGTGGCTTAACCCACTGTGCCACAATGCCAACCCCAACTCATCACCTTCTTTCTCCTAGGGTGCTTGTTAGTAGAAAGCTGGGATCACGCGGATGTTTCAAGCTTTGTCTTAACCACTGCATCAAACAGCAGCCCCTGCCAAACCTATTTTCTGCATTATCCTCTATGTGGGGTGTGACAATTTCATTCTTCCCTTTTCTCAAGCAGAAACCTTGGGTTCATCCTACCCTGCAGTCAAACCATTGACGAATTCTGTCTGTTGTACCTTCAAAAATCTATCCAGAATCAACTCCTGGTCCACGCTCCTGGATTACTTTTTTTTTTTTTTTTTTTTTTTTTTTTGGACAGGCAGAGTGGACAGTGAGAGAGAGAGACAGAGAGAAAGGTCTTCCTTTTTGCCATTGGTTCACCCTCCAATGGCTGCCGCAACCGGCGTGCTGAGGCCGGCACACCGCGCTGATCCGATGGCAGGAGCCAGGTGCTTCTCCTGGTCTCCCATGGGGTGCAGGGCCCAAGCACTTGGGCCATCCTCCACTGCACTCCCTGGCCACAGCAGAGAACTGGCCTGGAAGAGGGGCAACCGGGAAAGAATCCGGCGCCCCAACCGGAACTAGAACCCGGTGTGCTGGCGCGCCACAAGGCGGAGGATTAGCCTAGTGAGCCGCGGCGCTGGCCGTCCTGGATTACTTTCTAAATCAAATCATCACTTACCTAGATTGTCTCAACAACTTCATGACTGGTTCCCTGCTTCTGCTCTGGTCTTTTGTCTTGTTTTCAACCCAGAAGATTCTTTTAAAATAGTCAAATGTCACTTCACTCAAAACCCAACTATGGTTTCCCTATCTTCTCAGATATTACCCAAAATCACTTTTAAGACTAAAAGGGCTTACTCAAAAAAAAATTATTTGAAAAGCAGAGTGGTGACAGAGAAAGAGAAACTGAATGGTTCACTCACCTAATGACCAAAGCAGCCAGATTTGGGCCAGTCCAAGCCAGGAGCTTCAAACTCTGTCGTGGTCTCACATGGTGATAGAGGCCCAAGTACTTGAGTCATCTGCTGCTGCCTGCACAAGGTTCATTATCAGGAAGCTGAAATGGAAACAGAACACTCCAGTGTGAGATGCAGCTGCTCAAGTTGCTGCACTCTTTCTTGAATTCCATGGAAACTGAAAGATCTAAAACTCTCCTGTGTCTGTCTTACTGGCCTCCTTGCTGTTCCTGCCTGAGAGCCTTTGTCCTTGTTTCTTTGCTCTTTTCTTATATGAATGGCTCATTTCCTTTTGTTACTCAGATCTGTGTTCAAGTGTGATTTTTTTTTTTCCCCAGAAAGGGCTTCTCTGACCACCTAATATAAAATGACTCTCCCATCTCAGCAGTAGCAATTCCTGTACCCTGCTAAATTCTTCATGCCCTTGACTTAATTAATTTGCTTATTTACTGTTTTCTGAATGTAAACCAAGGACTGACATACATGAATCTCTCAATAAAAGTTGAATGAGTGAAGGAATCCAGCCTTTGGGTCAGATAAAACTTGGATTTTAGTTCTTGTTTTGCCACTTAAGTGTATAGCCTTTCCTCCTCCTCCCTAACATAGGAATGATAAAACAATTGTATGGGGTAAGATTGCAGATTATTTCATTTTGTGGATCTTTGGAGTTGCTTGTGAATTATAATCTGTAGGTCTCCAGTTTAAATTAACTACCACATACTATTTTTCTGCCTGATTCCTAATCGGTCCGTTTGCAATCCATGGAAAAAAAAACCAGATTCCTTTTATCTTCGTGTGTCATATGAGGTCTCTCTGTATTTCCATACCATGGGGAAGAGGGTGGAAGTATGATTTCTGATTAATGTGTATTCTTTTCCAGTCCAGTGCTCATTAGCTAAGTAAAATCGGAAGCCTTCTAAATCAGTTCTAAAAAGCAATTTTTTCTTTCAGTTGAAATGTAATTCACATACCACAAAACTTAAGCCTTCTAAGTGTACAATTCCGTAGTTTTTAATCACTCAAAACTTCTGTTGAACATTCTCACCTCCCCAGAAAGAAACCCCTTATCCATTAGCAGTCTCTCCCAGTTTCCCCATTCCCCTAATACTAATGTATTTTCTGTCTCTATGGATATACCTGTTCTGGGCATTTTTTTTAATTGGAGTCATATGTGAGTGATTTATAACTAGCTTCTTTTACTTTTGGGGTCATTCATGTTGTTTGTATCAGCACCTAATTATTTTTTGTGGCCAAATAATAGTTCATTTTATAATTGTACCATACTCATAATTTGCTTATCCATCAGTTGACATTTGGACTTTTTCTTGAACCTAGTCATCAGTTGATAATTGGATAATTTTCACTTGGTTATTATGAATAATGTGTCTCTGCACATCCATGTACCTGTTTTTGTGTGGATGTATTTATAATTTGATTTAGCTATAAACCTAGGAGTGGAATTACTGGGTCTTATATATAATTCTAAGTCTATAGATAAAAAACCAGCTTTTTTCTCTTACTGTATACTCAAAACACTTAATACTTCTTTTTTAAAAATGTGTTTATTTGAAAGAGAGGAACAGGCAGAGAGAGAGAGAAAGAGAGATCTTGAATCCACTGGTTCACTCCCCAAATGGCCACAATGGCCAGGACTGGGCCAGGTCAGAGCCAGAAGCCAGGAGCTCCATCTGGATTTCCCATGTGAATGCAGGGACCTGAGTACTTGGACCACCCTTCTCTGCTTTCCCAGGTGCATTAGCAGGGAGCTGAATCAGAAGTGGAGCAGCCAGGACTTGAACTGGCACCCATAAGGGATGCAAGTACTGCAGGTGGTGGCTTAACCCACTATGCCACAGTGCTGACCCAATACTTCACTTCTGATACCAGATGTATGGGCTTTTCCCACACAAAGCAATTCTGGGTGCCCTATAATTCAGACACTAATCAGAGTTAATGCAGATACCACAGAAGAAGGCCTGAGTCCCCCAAGATTGTACTTTGCTTCAGACATCAGTCAGAAGTAGGAGGTTCCCAGTTACCACAACTTTTGTTCCAAGTTGGCTCCAAATTGGAGGTTTTCTTGATCCCCTTTCTTGGGTATGATACTTGTCTAGATGAGCTCGTAGAACCCCAGAGAACAATGTATTCATAATTGTCAGTATATTGCAAATGTTATTTTAAAGGGTCCAAATGAATAGCCACATGAAGCTTGTCATAGGGTAAGGTTCATTACAAGATTATATTTTCACTGGAAATTATTGACCTCAGAACAACAAAAATGGTGATAATAATGCTGTACATCTTTTAAAAAGTAAGTTGTTAAAATAATGTTCTGGGGCAGGTGTTAAGGCATAATGGATTAAGCCTCCGCCTGGGATGCCAGCGTCTCATATAGGCACCAGTTCAAGATCTGGCTGTTCCACTTCCAATCCAGTCCCCTGCTGATGGCCGGAGAAAGCAGCAGAGGATGGCCCATGTGAGAGACCCAGATGAAGCTTCTGGCTCCTGGCTCCTGGTGACCATTTGGGGATAGGGGCCAGCCTTGTGTTGTAGTAGGTAAAACTGCTGCCTGTGAGTCTGGCATCCCATATGGGCACCAGTTTGTGTCCTCACCACTCCACTTCCCATCCAGCTCTCTGCTAATGGGCCTGGGAATGCAGTGGAGGATGGCCCAAGTGTTTGCCACTCACATGGGAAATGTGGGTGAAGCTCCTGGCTTTGACCTGGCCCATCCCTGGCCATTGTGGCCATCTGGGGAGTGAAACAGCAGATGGAAGATCTGTCTGTCCCTCTCTGTAACTTTGACTTTCAAATAAAAAAAAAAAAAGGTAAGCAATGCCTTTATTTTAAAGCTAGGAGAGACCCTATTGAAGACCAATAAAGTTATTAGAAAGAAAATCAGTAATTATGACTGGATGCTGGATGAATTGATAGTACATAAGTTCCTGAAGAGAGAGATGAGAGAATTTCGAAAAGAGGAAAAGAACATACTTTGGCTGGGATTTAAGTGAAAAACCACAGATTGACCATAGGGACTGGGTGTGATAATGTTTTTGTTTTGGAGTTCAGCTAAAACTGAGAACAAGTTAGTAATTGAATTATATACATATTTAGAATTTTTGTTCTAAAAGGAAGTTTTTATTTTTAAAAAACTTTGGAGAACTTAGAGAACATGAGGTTGCATTTTATGTGTTTCAGCTGAAAGAAAAGTTGAAGATTTTTATTTAAAAATACTCCCCCAAAACAATTGAAGCTGATACAGGCTTAGATAATATTTTCATTTTCTTATACAGTTGTTCAAACTCTTTTAGGAGTTACCTTTAATTTCTTTTCATTTTTCATTTTTTTATTGTCATCTGAATTTTAATACTACCTTATGTTTATTTGTAACTTTAAACTTTCTAAATTATTGTTATATTTGTTGGCCTATCTCATTCTATTTTTAATAACAATCTGAAGTAGAGTTTAGTTATGAAGATACAGGTTATTTATCTAAAGTTGCATATTACAGGGGTACTTCATAAAGTTCACAGAGGAGCAGATGTTTAGCCTAGAGGTTAAGATGCCCAAATGTGGGGCTGGCGTTGTGGCATAGCAAGTAAAGTGCTGCCTGCGATGCCAGCATCCCATGTGAGCACCTGTTCAAATCTTGGCTGCTTTACTTCTGATCTAGCTCCCTGCTAATGCACCTGAGAAAGCAGCAGAAGATGGCCCAAGTAATTAGGCCTCTGCTGCTCACGTGGGAGACTTGGATGAAGCTCCTGACTCTTGACTTCAGCCTGGGCTAGTCCCGGCTGTTGTGCTATCTGGGGAGTGAACAAGTGGATAGAAGATCTTTCTCTCTGTGTCCTTTCCTCCTCCCCCAACTCTGCCTTTTAAATAAGTAAATCTTTTAAAAAGTAAATTTTTAAAAATGTCTGCATCACACATGTGAGTGCCTGGTTTTGCTTCCCAGTTCAGCTTCCCATGAACCCAGGCCCTGAAAGGCAGGGATGATGGCTCAGTAGTTGGATTCTTTCCACTCACATGGAGACCTAGATCACATTCATGGCTTCTGGTTCTGACCTTGATACAACCCTGTCATTGTAGGCATTTGGGAGTGAACCAGTCAGTGGGGGTGTACCTATGCTTTCTTTCTCTACCCCCCAACCCCCCTTTTTTTCTCTCTCATGCTCACAAAGAAAAGTTCATGGAAAAGCAGAATTAAAATATGAATTTGTCTTGGTGCAGAAAGTTTTTTAAATCCATGCATAGTTTTTATATAATATGTATTTTACTTGAACTTTTTGAAGACCCCTGTATTAACACCCATAGCAATCAAGGATTGAGGTTTCTAAGCTGCCAAAGCAAAATACCTTAGATTGGGTAATTTATTTATTTATTTATTTATTTATATTTGACAGGTAGAGATATAGACGGTGAGAGAGAGAGACAGAGAGAAAGGTCTTCCTTCTGCTGGTTCACTCCCCAAATGGCCACTACGGCTGGCACTGCGCCGATCCGAAGCCAGGAGCCAGGTGCTTCCTCCTGGTCTCCCATGCGGGTGCAGGGCCCAAGCACTTGGGCCATCCTTCACTGCCCTCCCGGGCCACAGCGGAGAGCTGAACTGGAAAAAGAGCAACCGGGACTAGAACATGGTACCCATATGGGATGCTGGTGCCGCAGGTGGAGGATTAACCCAGTGAGCCATGGTGGCAGCCCAGATTGGATAATTTATAAGGAACAGAATTTTGTTACAGTTCTGGAGGCTGCAAAGTTCAAGATTAAGCCATTGGCAGATCTGGTAGCTTATGAGGGTTGGGGCCTCATAGAGAGCACCCTTTTAAAAAAAAATTCACGGCCTGCACCGCGGCTCAGTAGGCTAATCCTCCGCCTGCGGCGCCGGCACACCGGGTTCTAGTCCTTGTCGGGGCGCCAGATTCTGTCCCAGCTGCCCCTCTTCCAGGCCAGCTCTCTGCTGTGGAGGATGGCCCAAGTGCTTGGGCCCTGCACCCACATGGGAGACCAGGAGAAGCACCTGGCTCCTGCCTTCGGATCAGTGTGGGGCGCCAGCTGCAACGCGCCGGCCACGGTGGCCATTGGAGGGTGAACCAATGGCAAAAGGAAGACCTTTCTCTCTGTCTCTCTCTCTCTCTCACTGTCCACTCTGCCTGTCAAAAAAAAAAAAAAAAAAAAAAAAAAACAATTGGAAGTCAGAGTTACAGAGAGGTAGAGGCAGAGAGAAAGAGATCTTCCATCTGCTGGTTCATTCCCCAAATGGCTGCAGTCACCGGAGCTGAGCCAATCTGAAGCCAGGAGCTTCTTCTCGATCTCCCATGAAGGTCCAGGGGCCCAAGGACTTGAGCCATCTGCTGCTGCTTTCCCAGGCCATAGCAGAGAGTTGGATCCGAAGTGGAGTAGCCCAGTCTCAAACCGGTGCCCATATGGGATGCCAGCACCGCAGGCAGAGGCTTTACCCGCTACACCACAGCATCGGCCCCCGAGAGCACCCTCTGTGTGTATCTTCACATAGTGGAAGGGACAAACAAGCTCCCTCCAGGCCTCTTTTATACAGGTACTAGTCTGTTCACCAGAACTCTACCCTTGTGACCTAATTACCTCCCAAAGGTCCTGTCTCTTAATACCTATGCACTGGGGATTAGATCTCAACATGGGAATTTTGATGGGACACAAATGTTTAGACAATACTATATTCCTTATAGTATCTCCCTTATACTCCTAATGTTTGCATTTTACTTAATTTTGAATAATATGTGACATGCCCTAGTGCACCAACACATATTGTTTCTTGTGTTAGATTTGAAGTTAAAATTGTAAGCCATACCAAACTTTTCACTGGCATTGAGGACAGAATTATCATTTTATCTAAGACTTGTTGTATACCAAAACCTGATTGTAGTCTACATTGCATATTTACGACATGTGATTTGCTTTAGTAACTTATTTATTCGTATTAGAATTTCCAAAGGTAGCCTAGCCAAACCAAATCTGTACATTATAATTTGAGATCTTAAACAAAGATAGAATGTTCTTCTGAAGTAAAAAAAAAAGAAAGAAAAAAGGTTAGCTTAAAAAAAATCAACTCCGTTAGACTTAGTGTTGATTACTTGCAGCTTTTCATCTGTGATATGAAATCAAGAGAAGAAAGTAGACACTGAAGTTATTTTACTTCATTCTTAATTAAGGTTTCTTGGTAACTTAAATATTTTCTTTGGAGTGTTAATTTCCAGAAACACCAAACACATAAGTTGTAGACTAGCTTAAGTAATTAAGTTGTGTGTGTGGTTTTTTTTTTTTTTTTTTTTTTTTTTGGACAGGCAGAGTGGACAGTGAGAGAGAGAGAGGCAGAAAGAAAGATCTCCCTTTTTGCCGTTGGTTCACCCTCCAATGGCCGCCGTGGCCGGCGCCCCACGCTGATCCGAAGGCAGGAGCCAGGTGCTTCTCCTGGTCTCCCATGCGGGTGCAGAGCCCAAGCACTTGGGCCGTCCTCCACTGCACTCCCGGGCCATAGCAGAGGGCTGGCCTGGAAGAGGGACAACCGGGACTAGAACCCGGTGTGCTGGCGCCACAAGGCAGAGGATTAGCCTATTGAGCCGCGGTGCCGGCCTACTAATTAAGGTTTGATTCTGGGTTGTAAACCCTTTGTCTACTGGAGTCAAGCAGGTTTAGGGTACATATGTATTGAGATCATGGAAGAGAGCATACGCACCTGAAGAGGGCAGCTTCGTGGACAGGGAATAGTCAGTTTATTTGAAAGAATGGCAAAGAAGGACAGAGACAGAGATTTTCCATCTGCTGGTTAACTCCCCAAATGCCTGCAACAACTAGAGCTGGGTCAGGCCAAAGCAGAGAGCCAGGAACTCAATCCAGGTTTCCCATGTAGGTGGCAGGAACCCAAGTACTTAGACCATCATCTGCTGCCTTCCCAGATGTATTAGCAGGAAGCTGAATCAGAAGTGGAGCACTCTATACTTGAACCTACACTTTGATATAGGACACCAGTGTTGAAAGTGGCAGCTTAACCTACTGTGCCACAACGCTAGCCCCAAAATGACTTTTTATTAAAAGAAATTTTATGCATGATAATTATTGAAATATTAGAAAATATCAAGTATTAAAAAGAAAAACGTCACCCTAAGAAGATCAAGGAATGGTGAGATTAAGCAATGATTTTCATTTTTAAATATTTTGCTTTGTATTTTTTTCACCTGTGTAAACGTGATGTTTACCATTGAGAAGACAATCCTTTGTAAAGTCTCTAATCCTAAATTCTAGATCTGACTGCTCTCCTTCAGTTATTTTGTATGTTTGCCACCTTCTTTTCTCCTTGATGCATATGCTTATGTTTTTCCTCAAAAAACCTCTTTTCCTTAAACACCACATTTATGCAATTACCAATGTGTTGCTTTGCCTCCCTTCATAACTAAATTCCAGTAGCTTAAAAAAAAGATGCAACAAGGATCAATATAGTTTTTAAGTTGTAAGTGAAAACTTTAAGGCTTAATGAATATAAGTTGCCATTACCTTTGAACCCTCCTATGTCATCTTCTGATTGTGTCTCACTACTTCTGTTTCACAGTAGATTTCTGTCCTGGATTTCATGTTTGTCATCCTTTATTTTTCTTTAGATATAGAGTGCTTTGTTTTTGTTTTTGTTTTGTTTTGTTTATTTATTTATTTGAAAGAGAGAGGTAGAGACAGGTCTTCCATCTGCTGGTTCACTTCCCAGATGGCCACAAAGGCTAGAGCCGTACGGATCCGAAACCAGGAGCCAGGAGCTTCCTCTAGGTCTCCCACGTTGGTGGAGGGACCCAAAGACTTGGGCCATCTTCCACTGCTTTCCCAGGCTGTAGCAGAGAGCTGGATCAGAAGAGGAGCAGCCGGGACTAGAACTGGCACCCATATGGGATCCTGGCGCTTCAGGCCAGGGCTTTAACCCACTGTGCCACAGCGCTGGCCCCAGAGTGTTTTGTTTTTGAACATTAAATAAGTGGAACTATACTGTTAGTATTCTTTCCTAACTTGATTTTTTTTTTAAGATTTATTTTATTTATCTTAAAGAGTTACAGAGAGAGGTAGAGACAGCAAGAGAGAGGTCTTCCATCTGCTGGTTTACTCCCCAGATGGCTGTAACGGCCAGAGCTACGCCAATTAGAAGCCAGGAGCCAGGAGCTTCTTCTAGGTCTCCCACGTGGGTGCAAAGGCTCAAGGACCTAGGCCATCTTCTGCTGCTTTCCCAGGCCACAGCAGAGAGCTGGATTGGAAGAGGAGCAACTGGAACTACAACCTGTGCTCATATGGGATGCCGGCGTTTCAGGCCAAAGCTTTAACCTGCTGCGCCACAGCCCCAGCCCCATCCTGACTTGATTCTTTTAACATTTTAAGATTAATCTTATTTTGATGGATGTAGCAGTACATTTTAAGTCTAAGTGGTATTTCATGGTATGAATCTATTAGTTTACCAATTTTACTTCTAACCTGTTGTGAACAGTGCTTCTTCAAATATTCTAACTCATGGGACCAGCAACGTGGGTCACTTGGTTAATCCTCTGCCTGTGGCGCCAGCATCCCATATGGGCGCCGGGTTCTAGTCCCAGTTGCTCCTCTTCCAGTCCAGTTCTATGCTGTGGCCTGGGAGGGCAGTGGAGGATGGCCCAGGTGCTTGGGCTCCTGCATCCGCATGGGAGACCAGGAAGAAGCACCTGGCTCCTGGCTTCACATTGGCGCAGTGCCAGCCGTAGTGGCCATTTGGGGGGTGAACCAACGGAAAGAAGACCTTTCTCTCTTTCTCTCTCTCTCACTATCTATATCTCTACCTGTCAAATAAATAAACAAATATTCTAACACATTTTCCTGGTGTGCATATGCATGGCTGTAGGAGTACAGATCATGGGTTATGGTCCATCTACTTAGCTTTACCAGATAATGCCATACTTTTCTAAAGTAGTTGTATTAGTGTGTATTCCAGGGATATCCTGTACTCTCCCAACACTTGGTATTATCTGACTTTTATCAAAGGTGGGATATCCTGTACTCTCCCAACACTTGGTATTATCTGACTTTTATCAAAGGTGTCATATTGTGGTTCTATTTTACATTTTCTTGAAAATAAAGAGTGCAATATAATTTTATGTGTTTGTGGGCCATTTATGTTTCCTCTTCTGTGAAGTGCTTATTCTTGACTTTCAATTTGACTCTCCTATATTGGTATATAGGAGTTACTTTATATGGTTCATTTCCCCATTTAAAGTTTAGGTTTTCTTCACTTTTTTAATGTGTCTTACAAATATATTGGTATTTTCTTTTTTTGATTGGCGCCTTTTGTTTCTTAAGAAATCCTTTTCTGAAATGGGTGTTTTGCCTAGTGGTTAGGATGCCCACATCCCTCATCATAGTACCTCAGTTCAGTTCCCAGCTCTGACTTCTGGTTCTACCTTCCTGCTAATGCAAACCCTTGGAGGCACTGCTGATGGCTTGAGTGATTATATTCCTTCCAACTGGGAGACCAGATTGTGTCTGACTCCCAGTTTCTGCTCACCCAACCCCAGCTGTTGCAGGAATTTGGGGAAGTGAACCAGCAGATCAAAGCATTCTCTCTCGTTTTTAAAAAACCTTTTCTATTCTGAACTCAATTTTTCTCCTATTTTAAAAATCTTCAAGTTGGACCTTTGATCTTTATGAGTTGAAGTAAAGATCCCTTTTCATTCTTTGTGAATACCCAATTATTTCAGTCCTGTTTCTAAATACAAGAGGGCTTCAGAAACTTCATGGGAAATTCACATTATCTTGTAATTCCATTCTTCCATGAACTTTTTCATTTTCTCTTGTATGTGTGTATTTCCATTTGGGTTTTCTTGTTTGTCCCATTGATGTATATGTGTCTGTACTTCACTGATTATTACAATTTATGATGTAATCAAGTTATCAAGCAGGGATATACTGCCACCTTTCAAATCTATGTCTTTTCTGAAGCCAAACATTAAAGAAAGTTAAAAATTTGCAACAATATAAAATAATGCCACTTTTCTCATAATTTTTGTTTTGAAAATAGTTACTTTCATAAAATATAGACTTCACTGTTAATTTGAAGCAATTATTAATAGGTTAACATTCAATAAAGATAATGTCAGTGGTATATATTAGGCTTTAGAAAGAGTTTTTGTTGTAGTCATTTCTTTAAATGTTACCCAAAAATGTTAATCTTTTTATTTATCCATTATAACTCATTTCTTGATCTTGCCAGGAAGGCCTTTTGGCATATTCAAACTTGGTTTGACTTTTTGAGTTTATATTTGTATAGGCTTTGGCATTTTGAGTTGAGGGAGCAGAAATCAACTGAATAGAATTTACAGTTAACCCTCTATATCTGTGGGGTTCCACATCTCATATTTAACCAGCCACATATCAAAAATACTAAAAATTAGAAATTGTGTCTTATCCCCTAAACAATCAATATAGTATAACAACTATTTGCATAGCATTTATATTGTATTAGGTTTTTTTTGTGTGTGTGACAGGCAGAGTTAGAGAGAGAGAGAGACAAGAGAGAAAGGTCTTCCTTTTCCATTGGTTCACACCCCCGAATGGCTATTATGGCCAGCGCGCTGCACCGAGCTGAAGCAAGGAGCCAGGTGCTTCTTCCTGGTCTCCCATGTGGGTGCAGGGCCCAAGCACTTGGGCCATCTTCCACTGCCTTCCTGGGCCACAGCAAAGAGCTGGACTGGAAGAGGAGCAACCAGGACAAAATCCGGTGCCCCAACCGGGACTAGAACCCGGGGTGCCAGTGCCGCAGGAGGAGGATTAGCCAAGTGAGCCGCGGCACCGGCCTGTATTAGGTATTATAAGTAATACAGAGATGATCTAAAGTATTCAGGAGTTACATGAGAATAGTACATCATTTTTCATAAGAGACTTCAGTATGTGGGGATTGTTGTATCCACAGTGGTCCTCGAACTAATCCACAGCATCTATGCAGGGCTGATGAAATGTTTCAGTGATTACATTTTTAGAGTGATTACTTTTTTTTTTTTTTTTTGACTTATTTATTTGAAAGTCAGAGTTTGTGTGCTGGTTCACTACCCAAAAGGCCACAACAGCCAGGACTGGGTCATATGGGAGCTAGGAGCTTCATATGGGTCCCCCAGGAACTCCATTCAGATCTCCCATGTAGGTGGCAGGGTCTCAAACACTTTTCCCAGGCCATTATCAGGGAGCTATGTTGGAAGTGGAGAATACGAACTGGCACCATGTGAGATGCCACTGTCACAGGTAGTAGCTTAACCTGTTGCACCACCACGCCATTCTTGAGTGATTACTTTTTAAATCGCTTGTTTTATTACTTTGTCCTTATGTTCCCACATTTCACCTTTTGTGGGAAACTACTGTAGTGGTGACTTGAAAAGGCAACAGGGGAAGATGGGAGCAGATAGTATATTAATCTGAGCAGCACTTTGATGTTGTTATCTCCTTAACAACCATAGGGAAGAATAAATCTTAGTAATCCCTCATGTGCACTGAGTTGGGAAAAAAAGTTTTAGGAGAGGTCACATATCCTTGGCTGTTGTAATGATGGAGTAGAGATTCTCAAGTAATATATAATGACATACTAGAGTGTTAATTCAGTTTTCTGATATGTCCTAAGACCTTGTCATTGATAATAGTAAACTGGATAATTTGTCAGGTATTTTTTCTAAATTAACATGGTTTCGTGTCTCTTCATTTTTGTAATGAGGAAGGAGAGAAGGGGAAGTACTAGCTGGACTACAGAGCCACTGAAAAGCTAAGCTAGTTTTGAAAGTGTTAAATGACCTGTCTTCAGTGGTTTTTAGATGTTAGGATCCTTCTTACTAAACAGGAAAACTCACATGGGTCTCCTATTAGAGCTCAAATTCCTGTGCACTTTCCAGAGTTGAGCCAACGTGTTGAAGATTAGGTGTTTTCAAGGTTTGCGTCAGAGTTGACATGCTTCAAAACATTGGCTTTCTAAGTCTGGCCATTTTTGATGGATGAGTGAGATAAAGAAAATAAATTCTTTTGCTAGTAACTTTAGGTCATTTTTTGCCTAGAAAGATAGATGTCTGTGTACTGCTGTGGAAATTCTGGGCATTAAGTGCACATTTAATAGATTGACTAAAGTCATGTGTTTTAGGGTAGATGAGATAAAATAGGAGATAAGAATCATTTCAGTTGTTACATTTACTGAAACTTAATTGAAATTTTATTTTTCAAGTTTTCTTGTACCTAAAGGTTAGGAAAGTTAATTTTATAATTCTATATTTTATAGATTTTTTAAATGCTTATTTTTATACTTTAATCTTTCAAATCAAGATATGTGCTATTGGGGCCGGCACTGGCACAGTGGGTTAACGCCCTGGCCTGAAGCGCCGGGATCCCATATGGATGCTGATTCTAGTCCTGGCTGCTCCTCTTCCAATCCAGCTCTCCACTACGGTCTGGGAAAGCAGTAGAAGATGGCGCAAGTCCTTGGGCCCCTGTACCCACGTGGGAGACCTGGAAGAAGCTCCTGGTTCCTGGCTTCTGATCAGTGTAGCTCTGGCCGTTACGGCCATCTGGGGAGTGAACCAGCAGATGGAAGACCTCTGTCTCTGCCTCTACCTCTCTCTGTAACTCTGTCTTTCAAATAAATAAAATAAATCTTTAAAAAAGATGTGTTATCAATGCATGTCATTGAATAATTGGCAGGAATTTTCCTTTTCTAGTGTTGTATAAAATAATGGCATATCTTAGAATTGATGGCATGTCTCAGATTTGGGAGACAGTGGCATGTTTGTGATTATTTGTAATTTTCCCATACCTCACCATCTTAGGGACTTGCAGGAAGGATACTTGGCTGTGAACCACTAGAACTAATATCCTCTTCCTTCTTTCCCCCCATCGTTTCTGGGTGTTTCTCCTGCTTTAGTTAGAGTGGTTCCCTTCTGCATTTATTTTCCATTGTGTAGTTACCTCAGTTTATAGCTGGCATTTTTACTACTGTCTGGGAAAGCAGAATGGTATTATCATGATTGATTTATTTTTTAATTTTCACTTATTTGAAAGGCAAAGAGACAGAGATATTCCAAGTGCTACTTCATTCCCCAGATCCTCTCAATATCCAGGGCTGAGCCAGGCTGAGCCGGAAACCCAGCCTGCCATCCAAACCTCCGACAGGAGTGGCTGTGACTTGAGCCTTTGGGATGCAAATCCAGGCATTCTGATGCGTGCATCCCAAGTGGTATAGTAACTGCTGCACCAAACACCCACCCTGCCACGATGGCTTTAAGAGCAGGTGGCTCAGTGCTTATGCTAGTGTTCTGTCTTAATGCTAGTGTTTCAGCTGCTTTTGTTTACACTTTGTCTTCAAAGTTAGAAGGTGAATATCTTCTCACAGTTAGGCTGCTTACAGTATGATAGCTAGATTTTTTCCAGGACAAATGCTTTGAGAAAGAGAATGACCAAGGTGGAAGCTGTAATGTTTTTTATAGTCTAATTACCTCTAAAACATTATAGTAGATCTTCAATGAAGATGAATTTTAATTTGTCTTTACATTCAATTCTTGAATGTCCACATTCAAGGAACTTAAACCTAGCTTTCCAGAAGAGCCAAAAGGATCATATGAGGCAAATTATTAGTTTCATTAGGAGGCACTCCTTAACTCAGAATACTAGCCCTGCTGTCATTATTGAGAATATGCAAGGTAGTTTACTCCCTACTTAGACAGCAAAGGGCTGGCATGAACTGTTTTTTTAAATGTAGTGACACCATTCCTTCAGTCAAAAACATGGTCCTGTGCATGCCTTAAATACTAGCTTGGTAATATTGAAATGAAGAATTGGAAGGTTGGCCCATCTCATGGTACTAATGGGAGGGGGCAGAGAAATTTGATATTATTACTGTCTAACAAACGCAAGGTGACATACCATCATTACAATATAGTGTAACAACTATTTACATAGCATTTATATTGTATTAGGTATTATAAGTAATGTAGAGATGCTCTAAAGTATTCAGGAGTTATATGAGAATACTACATCATTTTACATAATAGACTTGAGGATTGGAAGTGGAACAACCTGGACACAAACTGGTGCCCAAATGGGATGCTAACATCATAGGTGGAGTCTTAGCCTGCTATACCACAATGCTATCCCATAGTTACTTGGTTTTGAAGTCCATAAATTGGAAGCTGCTGTGGTTTTTGTTTTGCTTCATCATTGTACACTGAAAAAGAATACCCATCAATAACAAGGAAGAAGTGAATAATGAGAGTTGTGCAAATTAGAATGCAAAAAAGTTATTTTAGGCACCTAATATGTGGAAAATACATATTCTAGACCTTGATGTGTTATATTTTAATGTTGTGTAATATATACTGTCCATAACAATAACTTATCTTAAGTATGTACAGGTGATCCTATTTAAGAAATATGGGCAGTAGTTTGTAAACTAAAATTACTTAAAATTTTTCAAAGGCTTTCAAGTTCTCTGGAAAGCTTATTTGTGTATAATGACTTTCTTTTTTCTTTTTTTAATGATTACGGAGAGCTGTTTTTTGTTTGTTTGTTTGTTTGTTTTTTAAGTGGAAATAGCAGAGGAAGCACTCTAGGCTATTAAGACCTTGCAACTTCAAAAGATTAGCTATGAAGTCCTAAAGAAGCTGATGTTTTGTAGGTAACTAGCTACTCTTATAACCACTTTACAGTGTCAGTGTTGAAATATTTTGACAATAGATTGTGGGTTATAGGATAGACAATTTAAATTTTAAGAATTAGGCATATATGATAAGTACAAGATAACAGGGTTTGTAGAGGGAAAGGGATTGAGCATTGGAAGGAAGTTTAATCAGTGAGTTCATACTATAATTTATGTTATAAATTTCATGTTATAAAGGAAAAAAATTGCAAATAATTGTTGGTGGTCTTTTCTAGAAACGACTACAGAAAGAACTGTTGGCTTTGCAAAATGACCCGCCTCCAGGGATGACTTTAAATGAAAAGAGCGTTCAAAATTCAATTACACAGTAAGTGTTTAATATTTAAAGTACTTCTTTATTATTGACATAGTCTATGAATTTATGTTCAGATTTTTGAATTATGATATTTTCATATTGATCCCATTTTCGTACGTCAAGGAGTTAATATATTTAGTCCTTGCATTTACAGACTTAATTTCTTGTATCATGTATCATTATACACATTGTTGCAGAATTATAAAGCCTTTTTTTAAAAGCAGTATCTTTCGTAAGTTTTTGAAAATGACAGAGCAGCATTAAAAATTTTTGTCTGACTTTGTATGAAATAATCCTAATCTGTAATACAATGATTTGGTATGAGTTATTTAGCCACTTTTTTCTTCTTCTTTTTTTTTTTTTTTTTTTTTTTTTTTGACAGGCAGAGTGGACAGTGAGAAAGAGACAGGGAGAAAGGTCCGCCTTTGCCGTTGGTTCACCCTCTAATGGCCGCTGCGGCCGGCGCACCACGCTGATCCGATGGCAGGAGCCAGGTGCTTCTCCTGGTCTCCCATGGGGTGCAGGGCCCAAGCACTTGGGCCATCCTCCACTGCACTCCCTGGCCACAGCAGAGAGCTGGCCTGGAAGAGGGGCAACCGGGACAGAATCCGGCGCCCTGACCGGGACTAGAACCCGGTGTGCCAGCGCCGCAAGGTGGAGGATTAGCCTAGTGAGCCGCGGTGCCGGCCTAGCCAATATTTTAAAAATATTTATTTATTTATTTAGAAACAGTTACGGATAGAGATGTCTTCCATCTAATGAGTCACTCCCCAGATGGCCTTAAAAGCCAGGGTAGGGACAGACTGAAACCAGGAGCTTCTTCTGGGTTTCCCACTTGTGTGGCAGGGGCCCAAGTACTTGGGCCATCTTCTGCTGTGTTTCCCAGGCTATTAACAGGGAGCTGGATCAGAAGTGGGGCAACCTGGACATGAGTGGTGCCCACAAGGGTTGCCGGCATCGAAGGCAGCAGCTTTACTTCTATGCCACAACACTAGCTTCTGTCAAATTTTTAAAGAGACCATTTAGAGCTTTGAAGATAATAGCAATAATAATGAGTTATTTCTTCCCATCTTCCAAACATATTAACTGCATACTGTATAACTGCATACTGTATAGAAGGGTAACTATGAAGGTCTGACTGCGCAGTCTCCTTTAATAGATAAGAAATTTGAAATAATTGCTCCTCTATATTAACAACAACAACAAAATCTCTAAAAATATAAAAGGAGAGGCTGGCGCTATGGCTCAGTGGGTTAAAGCCCTGGCCTATAGCACCAGCATCCTGTATGAGCACCAGTTCAAGTCCTGGCTGTTCCACTTCCAATCCAGCTCCCCTCTTATGTGCCTGGGAAAGTAGTGGAAGATGGCCTAAGTCCTTGGGCCCTGGTTTCAGATTGACTCAGCTCCGGCCACTGCCACCATCTGGGGAGTGAACCAGCAGATGGAAGACCTCTCTCCGTAACTCTGTCTTTCCAACAAAGTAAAATAAATCATTAAATATATAGTATATATTTAATATATTATATATATGTATATATATATAATAAGGAAAAGAAGCCAGTAAGATAGAAATTTCTGTAAATCAACTTGTAACATAAATACACCAAGTGAAATATTTATTGAATTCTAGATGCAGGGAGTAAAAGTGACCAAAATTCACATAATAGTGGAAATATTTATCCTTTCAGAAGGAAGCATTTTGGTTACCTTTGACTTTTGACATTTGAGTCCGCACCTTAATGACTAGAGCTCTAAGAACAGGAGTGTTGAGAATGTGTATATTGAGTGGATAGACATATTGAATTCTGAAATTTTACTACAAATCTTTGGATATATAATATCTTTAGAATATTGATGAATCTCAAGTGATTTTTCATTTGTAGCAAATAAATTTGAAGCTATTTTAAAAGAGTATGATAATCTATAAAATCAAACAAAATAGAACAGTCTGACTCTGTTTTTGCCCTGGTGCAGATTGAATCTCATTTTAAAAATTTGTTAATTTGAAAGAGACAAAGACAGGTTTCTCATCCATTGGTTCGTTCCCCAAATGCCAGCAATAGCCAGGGCTCAGCCAGGCTGAAGCCAGGAACCAAGAACTCTGAGTCTTTCATGTGTTTGGCAGGCATCCAACTACTTGAACCATCACCTGCTTCCTCCCCTTAGCAGGAACCAGGAATTGGGAGTGGAGATGGAACTTGAAACCAGCCACTCTGATACAACTGCTAGACCAAATACCCATCCTTAATCCCATTTTTATCTTTTTTTTTTTTTTTAACCCCTCTCTGTGTTAATCCCCCTCGGAGTGTTCTGTAATAGTCAGGCCTTGTAAACCTCAATGAAGTCGATCATCCTCAGACTGCTTCCTTTTTTAACCTTTACTCTTTTTGAGGGAGTGAGGAACCACATTAACACAATGACTAACAAATTGTTAAAGCTAGGGCAGCATTTAGTCTAGCAGTTAAGATGTAGGTTGGGATGTTCACCTCAGGCCAGTGTCTGGCATCCCACGTGGAAGTGCATTTCAGATCCTGGCTGCTTTGCTTCCAATCCAGCTTCCTGCTAATGTGCCTGGGAAGACAGCAGAAGATGGGCTTCTACCACCTATGTGGGAAACCTGGCTGGAGTTCTTGGCTCCTGGCTTTGGCCTAGCCTAGCCCTCGTTGATGCAGACATAGGAGGAGTGAACCAACGGTTGGAAGATTGATCTCTGTCACTCTCATTTTCTCACTCTGTCACTTTGCCTTTCTAATAAATTAATTAAAGTTAAAAAGTCCACATCAGAGTACCTGGCTTCTGTTCCTGGCTCCGACTCCTGATTCCAGCTTTGTGCTAGACAGCAGTGATGGCACAAGTAATTGGGTTCCTCTCACCATGCAGGAGATCTGGATTTGAGTTTCTAGCTTCAACCCAGCTCAGTTCCAGCTGTTTGCAAGCATTTGAGTGAGTCAGTAGATATCTGAGAGCTCTCTCACAAAGAAATAAATGCAAAAATGTTTAAACAGTTCTCTGAAACACTGGTAGTCTGGTAGACTATATTAAGACCTTATAAAATGTGAATATCTTAACCTTTGAATTTATAAATATACCCTAAAACTCTTTTAAGAAGGGTACAAAGAGGAAAAGATTGACTTAGAACTAGATATATGCATATCAGTGTTACTAATTTTAAGGCTAATTTGGAAACAATGTAAATGTCAGTAATAGTTATAGTTAGGATATAAGGCAAAAATTTTATATAGTCATAATTACCTTGGCATGTCTCCTGTCTCAGTAAACTCAGTTTGTTTTCCAGAGTAAATTAGATAAATACTGAGGCTGGCATTATAGCAAAGCAGCTTAAGAGATGCTGCCATTTCAGAATGCTAGGTCAAGGCCAGCGCCGTGGCTCACTAGGCTAATCCTCCACCTAGCGGCACCGGCACACCAGGTTCTAGTCCTGGTCGGGGCGCCTGATTCTGTCCTGGTTGCCCCTCTTCCAGGCCAGCTCTCTGCTGTGGCCAGGGAGTGCAGTGGAGGATGGCCCAAGTGCTTGGGCCCTGCACCCCATGGGAGACCAGGAGAAGCACCTGGCTCTTGCCATCGGATCAGCGCGGTGCGCTGGCCACAGCGCGCCGGCTGCGGCGGCTATTGGAGGGTGAACCAACGGCAAAGGAAGACCTTTCTCTCTCTCTCACTGTCCACTCTGCCTGTAAAAAAAAAAAAAAAAAAAAAAAAGGAATGCTAGGTCAAGTCCTCCCTACTCCACTTCTGATTCAGCTCCCCACTGGTGCACTTGGGAGAGCAATGGAGGATGATCCAGGTACTCGTGTCCCTGCACCCACATGAGAGATCCAGAGGAAGCTCCTGCCTTCTGGCTTGGGTCTGGTCCACCTCTGGCCATTGCAGCCATGTGGGGAGTGAACCAACAGATGGAAAAATCTGTGTGTGTATGTGTATGTGGCTGTGTCTGTCCATCTCTCTTTCTCTTTAATTCTGCCTTTCAAATAAATATTAAAAAATTGAATAAGAGCTCTTTTTGTGTCAATACACCTGAGTTTGAGATTTTATGCTGTTTGTTTTTCGTTTTTTTCATGCCTGGATGAAAATTTGTCTCTGTCCTTTGCTAGTCATCTGATCTTGATTCTAGTGTCTTAACCCCTGAGTGTTAGAGGAGGGACTCAGGGTGTTAAAGCCCACTCAGAGTTGTTGGGAGGGTGAAGTATGCTCCTGTCCCACTACCTGCCCTAGAGGATGTTCTCTGTATTCCTTCTTCTGCTTCTCATCTTAATCCCTTTTATGTTAAGTTTTAAATTTGTTTTTTTCTGTTCTAGGTGGATTGTAGACATGGAGGGTGCACCAGGTACCTTATATGAAGGGGAAAAATTTCAACTTCTATTTAAATTTAGTAGTCGATATCCTTTTGACTCTCCTCAGGTAATTGCCTTGCTTTTTAAATTTTTATTTTTAGTAATAGCAAAATGCTAAATTAGTGATTTTTAAGTAAAAATGTACAAAAGAAAATCATTATAAATACGTGGAATGGATTTACTCATTCTCATTTGTAGTATAATAAAGGTCTTATGAATATTTCACTGTTGCTATTAGGGCTTTGTTGCACTGGTAGTTTCAAGAGTTTTAGATTGTTGCTTCTCTCTGGATATTAGCAGAAAAGGGTAAAAGTCTGACCTTGGCCTCTGATTTGTAGATGTTAGCATTTTGGAATAGCTGGAGGTACTTTGTGCTAGATATGGTGACAGAGTGACATGATAAAGAGGTGAGCACTCAGTTGGAAGCAGCACTTAGAATTTGCATTGACATGCTGTTTTTGCAGTCTTTTAGTATTGCAAGGACAGAGTGGTGCATTACCAGTGTTACATATTTGTACATCAACTCCAAATCTAATTATTGTAATTTAAGACGCAGTTTAGTCAATGGCTTAATACTCAGTTGATAATGGTACTAGAGGAACATTTTTGAGAAGTATTTAACTTTGGTAAATGAATAATCAGAAATTGGAGAAAGGGAGACTCTGGGATAACTCCCAGGTTTCTGGCTTGGTAGGTTGGGTGAATGAGTTACTAGAAGTACTTATTCTTTAGAGAATTATTACAACAAAGTACTTAATTTTTAAATTTGAGGTTTGTGACATCTTTTGGCTAAAATGATAAGACTTAATGCTAAATCTGGAGTATTGTTAATTAATGGGAAGTCTGAAAAATGAACCAAATACCTGAACTGTTTACCAGATACTTGAAATTCAGCTTGTTAGGTGCTAAAATAGGAAAATCATATTTCATTGCCATATTAAAGAATATATCAGACATAGCTGAATCTTTTTTTTTTTGATCATGTGGGAGAATAGTTGGATTTTAGTTTTTGTGATATGGATAGAGAAGAGAGATGTTTAAAGGCACAGGATTAAATGGATACTGACTCCTTGAGTTCTGAAGATTTCCTGTAAGCAGAAAACTGTTAAGGCTTTTTACCATTTTCATAAAAAGAAGTGAAGGGAGTTTACGCTGTCTATAATAGATCTCAGTCAACTATAATCAAAAGACAAAGCAAAAATCGTTCTTTCCTCCAGAGAATTACCTTCACTTGTTTCCTGCCTGCTTGTAAGTGTTATTTCTGGCTGTTAATACATGAAGTAATGAGGGTCTTAGACTCCATTGCCTTGTCACCTTCCATCTGTTTTCCATCTTACTTTCTGTTTGTTTGAAGGTATGTGAAGGAAGAATACAAAACACCAATTCAGAACTTTTGTCTAGGAGAATACTTGGAAAAGGTTACTCTAGGGGCTCACAAATTTTTCATCAGAGAAAAGATTTTTTTTAAAAAGGTGTATTTATTTTTATTTGGAAGGCAGAGTTTCAGAGAAAGAGGGAGAGACAGATATCTTCCATCTACTACTTCATTCCCCAACAGCCAGGAACCCCATCCAGGTGTCCTAAATGAGTGGCAGGGACCCAAGTACTTGGGGCATCTTGTACTGCTTTCCCAGGTGAATTAGTAGGGAACTGGATTAGAATTAGAAGAGTAGGACTTGAACTGGTACTCATGGGTTGCAAGAGGTGACTTAACCCACTGAGCTACAACACCGGCCCCAGAAGATAGGAAGTCAAGTCAAGTCAAAAAAAAAAAAAAAAAAAATCCTCTAAACGTTCTTAATAGCATTTAATTCTAAATCAAAAGTCAAATGTCATTTTGAATTTCATCTTTTTTTTTTTTTTTAAGATTTATTTATTTACTTGAAAGTCAGAGTTACACAGAGAGAGAAGGAGAGGCAGAGAGAGAGAGAGAGAGAGGTCTTCCATCCACTGGTTCACTCCCCAATTGGCCAGAGCTGAGCCAGTCCGAAGCCAGGAGCCAGGAACTTCCTGTGGGTCTCCCATGTGGGTGTAGGGGCCCAAGGACTTGGGCCATCTTCCACTGCTTTCCCAGGCCATAGCAGAGAGCTGGATCGGAAGTGGATCAGCTGGGATTTGAACTGGCACTCATACGGGAATGCTGGCACTGCAGGTGGCAGCTTTTACCCGCTACATTACAATTCTTCCCTTTCCATCACTATTTTACAATTTTTTTCCAAATATTTTTGCAAATACTTTAGTCAGTTCACTCCTTTTTTTTTTTTTTTTTTTTTAAAGGTTTATTTTATTTATTTGAAAGGCAGGGGTGGGGCAGGGAGAGAGAGAGAGATCTTCAGTCTGCTGGTTCACTCCCCAGATGGCTGCAGCAGGGCTGGGCCAGGCCAGAGCCAGGAGCTTCTTCGGGTCTTCCACGTGGATGCAGGAGCCCAAACACTTGGACAATTTTCTGCTGGTTTTCCAGAAGGATTAACAGGGAGCTGGATTGGAAGTGGAGCCGTCAGGACTCAAACCAGCACCCATTTGGGATGCTGTTGCCCATATGGCAGCTTAACACACTATAGCACAATGCCGGCCAGTGTTCACTCCTTTCTTACTTTACTATTAGTGCTGTAGTCCAAGCTTTTATCTTTCAGTTGGACTGTTATGTTAGCCTCTACTTATTTGTACTCCTTTATGTCTTCTCTCAGTGCCATTAGATGTCTTTGAAGACATAATTATCTCATTTTTTTCCTATACAACCTCCCTCCCAGCCCCCACTCTTAGCAGTAAAACATCGTAATGGTTCTTTATTTTCTGTTCAGTCATTGGCTTGACATTCAAGTTCCTTTATTGTCACCTCTGACGTAACCATTTCTACACACATTACCTCCATTTATAGTATTAATAATATTTATATCATTTTGTAATTTTTTTTTTTTGACAGGCAGAGTGGACAGAGAGAAAGGTCTTCCTTTTGCCGTTGGTTCACCCCCCAATGGCCGCCGTGGCTAGCGCGCTGTGGCCAGCGCACTGTGCTGATCCGATGGCAGGAGCCAGGTGCTTCTCCTGGTCTCCCATGGGGTGCAGGGCCCAAGCACCTGGGCCATCCTCCACTGCACTCCCTGGCCACAGCAGAGAGCTGGCCTGGAAGAGGGGCAACCGGGACAGAATCCGGCACCCCGGCCGGGACTAGAACCCGGTGTGCCGGCGCCACAGGCGGAGGATCAGCCTAGTGAGCCATGGCGCCGGCCCTCATTTTGTAATTTAACTGCCATTTTGATTTTATTGTCTAATAGGTTTCTTTTTTTTTTTTTTTTTTTTAAAGATTTGTTTGTTTATTTGAGAGGTAGATTACGAAGAGGCAGAGAGAGAAAGAAAGATCTTCTCAAATGGGCACAATGGCCAGGACTGGGCCAGGCTGAAGCGAGTAGCTTCTGGGTCTCTCACATGGGTGCAGGAATCCAAGCACTTGGGCAATCTTCCACTGCTTTCCTAGGCACATTAATGGGGAGCTGGATCAGAAGTGGACCTGCTAGGATTCAAACTATGCCCATATGGGGTGCCAGCACTGCAGGCAAGCAGCTTTACCCGCTATGCCACAGCGCGAGCCCCTGAAATATCCCTTTTTAAGTGATGACATTGAAGTTTTTTAAAATGAATTGTCTTGTTCATGGTTTAATAAACCCAAGGCTTTTCTCTCCCTTACCTCATTTTGCTAATTAGCTATAAGTACCAACATGAGGAAAATACCTGTTTATCCATGTAGCAGTTTTCTCTGAGGTAAAAGATGATATGTAGAACAATATCATTTAAGGCTCTGAGAGAGGTGGTTTAAGATTTAAAAGAGATTTAAAATTCTGTTTGAGACACCCATGTGCCATGTCAGAATGCCAAGATCCAAGTCCTGGCTCTGCTTCCTATTCCAGGTTCTTTTTAATGTACAACCTGCGAGGCAGCAGCTGATGGTTCACTACTTAGTTCCCTGATAACCACATGGGAGATTTGGATTGAAGTATCCCTGGAATTGACCGATTTCTTTTCTACATCACTATTTTTGTACCTGTAAATGAGATCTGTAAGACTTTTACACACCTTTATAGTTTTTCTTTCACCTTTACCAATTATTAATTTCTCATGTGATAGCTCCCTTACAGTAAAAAAGCTATCTAAATACAATGTTTCGCTCAGTGATTTGCTTTAAAAGAAAGAACAATAACAACAAACAGTTTTCAGTTAATATGGGAATAGAGATGAAACATTTTTTAATTATTTTTCCCATTAATGTTTATCTTCCCACGTATGTTCTATTCCATTCCCTTGCTAGGGTATAGGTATATGGTTGGTTAGCTCTACATGTATTGAGTATATATTGAATGTAGATACTGTTATCTGTATTTGAGAGATGGGGGAGAGTATAGGGATAAAAAAAGGACATTAGGCTTGCCTTTAAACAGCTTATAATCTTTTTTGACATTTGGATAGGCAGACATTTATTCATTCATTCTCTAGAAATTTATTGAGTAAATGTCATAGGAAAGACACTGTGCTCTACATACACTGGTAAATTCAGTGGTGACCAAAACTACAAAAACAACAAAAAGTCCTTCTTATTGAAGGTTTGCATTCTTGCAGGCAGATTCAGCCATAATAAGTAAAATAACTTCAGTATGGAAGATGGTGGGGGAAAAGGGAGGAAGAGAGATGAAGATGTTGAATATAGGGTAGAGTTGTCTGGAAAGGTTTCACTGACAAGGTGACATCGAAGGAGGACCTGAAAGGACCTGAAAGGACCTGAAAGGAGTTGAAAGAACAGGTGAAGACAAAAGCAAAGATCCTCAGTTTACAGCACACACAGGAGTAGGTCCCTAGAGTGATGTATAAGAATGGGCAGTATAGGGCATAAGTTAAAGACTTAATTTGGCCTGGAGTATCCACCACTGATTGTAAAGAACAATGATCGTTGTTGTTGTTGTTTCTTAAGATTTATTTACTTATTTGAAAGTCAGAGTTAAACCGAGAGAAGAGGCAGAGAGAGAGAAAGAGAGATCTTCCATCCACTGGTTCCCTCCCCAGTTGGCCTCAACTGCCGGAGCTGCGCTGATCTGAAGCCAGGATCAGAAGCTTCTTCTGGGTCTCCCACATGGGTGCAAGGGCCCAAGAACTTGGGCCATCTTCTTCTGATTTCCCAGGCCATAGCAGAGAGCCAGATTGGAAGTGGAGCAGCTGGGTCTCGAACCGGTGCCCATATGGGATACCGGCGCTTCAGGCCAGGGCGTTAACCCGCTGCATCACAGCGCCAGCCCCCAATGATTGTTATTGTAGTAATTTTTGACTTAGAGTAAATGGGGAAGGCTTTGGAAGGTTTTGAGCAGAGGAATGGTGTGATCCTATTGAAAAGGAACAATGTGGCTATAGCAGATAGACTGTTAATGCAAGGGCACAGGGAGACCTGACAGGCTAATTTGGTAATCCAGAAGAGAGATGCTAGCAGCTTTCTACAGAAGGGTAGCCATGGAAATTATGGAAGGTAGCCATATTTTGGACTTAACTTTAAAAATTGAATCAACATAATTGTTGATAGATTGATGTGGACTATGAACTAAGATCAGAGTCAAAGAAGACCTCACAATTCTTGGCCTATGAAATTGGGAGGATAATAAAAATAGTAATGTGCTTCGGGAGGAAAAGGAAAGGCAGTGACCAGTTTAGAGTAGACTAAGGTGACCTTTGAACTGCTTTAAAGATCAAGGGTAAGAGGAGTATGTGAAAAGTATGGGATAAAATATGAAAGGACCTGGCCTCTTCTGAGATATGTGAGCATATGCTCTTGTAGTTTTAAGTGTAAAATACATGGAGGACTGTAACTATAGCAGGAAATATGAGTGGAGGATTGTTTTGAGGCTGAGAGGGTCATGCACTCTGCGGGAGTTGGACATTGTCTCATAGGCATTGAGACGTGTGGTTAGTTTCCATAGAAACAGTGAAATCCTCAAGCTTAGTACTTTACCCTTTTGGTTTTTTCCCTTTCTGCCTCCTTCATATTAGGAGTTCTTCCTTTCCTTCATATATCTACTATTTATTCCTCTTTCTCCTGTCAAAACATTCTTTTTGAATGAGATAAATCTGAAATGCATCTTTATGGCCTTAAGTGGACCAGTTACACTTGGTTTTAAGCCTTTCAACTCTTAATTTTTGTTGAAGAAATTTTAGGTATTTTAGAAACGGAAAAATATTTATTTTAAAGGTCTATATTGATGCTAAAAGCAGTGCTTAACACTTGCCATGATTACAAAGTTTTAGAAGTATTAGGGCAATGGGGCAGCACTATAGTGCAATGGATTAAGCTGCTGTTGTCTGCATGGGCACTGTTTTGAGTCCCAGCTGTCCAGTTCCGATCCATCTCCCTGCTAATGTGCCCGGAAAGCAATGAAGATGACCCAAGTGCTTGGGCCCCTTTACCCATGTGGGAGACTGAGAAGAAGCTCCTGGCTTCAGCCTGGCCCAGCCCTTTTGGCCATTTGGGGAGTGAACTAGCAGATGGAAGATATCTCTCTCTCTCTCTCTCTCTCTCTCCCTCCCTCCCTCCCTCTCTCTCTGTCTCTCTCTCTCTCTCTCTCTCTCTCTCCCTCTCCCTCCCTCTCTCTCTGTCTCTCTGTCTTCTGTCTTCTGTCTCTCTCTCTCTCTCTGTGCTTCTGCCTCTACCTCTCTAACTCTGCCTTTCAAATAAATAAATCTTTATTAAAAAAAAAAAAAAAAAAAGAGGGGCTGACTCTGTGGCATAGTAGGTTTAAGTCACTGCCTACGACGCCAGCATCCCATATGGGCAGAAGTTCAAGTCCCAGCTGCTCCACTTCTGATCCAGCTCCTTGCTCTTGGCCTGGGAAAGCTAGGAACATGGCCCGAGTGCTTGGGCTGGCCTCTCCACCCATGTGAGAGACCCAGAAGAAACTCCTGGCTCCTGGCTTTGGATGGGCCCAGCTCCACTCTTGAGGCCATTCAGGGGGTAAACCAGTGGATGGAAGACTCTCTCTGTAACTCTGCCTCTCAAATGAATAAATCTTTTTAAAAGAACCAAAGAAGTACTAGGACAAAAAGTGCTATTTCCTGTATCCTCTCAGTTAATGTTTCCTATTCATGCTTTCTTAATATATTCCCTTCTTTTCTTCCTCAAAATTCCCTTCATTGGAAAGATCCATAACCTAATTTCATGATATCTTCATCATTGCTTTTATTCTTGGTCTGATTCTCCCTACTCTTTCATGTAATGCTAGTCAAACTTCACAAAGTCTTGAATAGCAATTTTTATTGCCTTAAATGGTCTAGCATCTAGGATATCTGATGAAGTGATAAACAGTTAACCCTTTTCATTGAAATCTTAGGAGTAAAGCAAAGGGAAAATAAAGGAAAAGACTGGTAGGCTAGAGAAACACAGGTATAAAGAAAATAGTTGACATCCAAGGGAATCTTAATTTTGGTTTCCTTGTGTTTAAGAATTTTTTTCAGGGGCCAGCGCTGTGGCTCACTTGGTTAATCCTCCACCTGCGGCGCCAGCATTCCCTATGGGCACCAGGTTCTAGTCCCGGTTGCTCCTCTTCTGGTCCAGCTCTCTGCTGTGGCCCAGGAGGGCAGTGGAGGATGGTCCAGGTGCTTGGGCTCCTGCACCCTCATAGGAGACCAGGAAGAAACACCTGGCTCCTGGCTTCAAATCAGCACAGTGCCAGCTGTGGCAGCTGTTTGGGGAGTGAACCAACAGAAGAAAGACCTCTCTCTCTCTCTCTCTCTCACTGTCTATAACTCTACCTGTCAAATAAATTTTTTAAAAAATGAATTTTTTCTTCAGGGCCAGTATCGTGGCCAAAAAGGTAAAGCCACAGATGCTCTGCTTCTGATCCAGCTCCTTACTAATGGCCTGGGAAGAGCAGCAGAGGATGGCCCAAGTGTTTGGGTCCCAGCCACCCTCATAGGAGATCCACATGAGGCTCCTGACTTTGGCCTGGCCCAGCCCTGGATGATGCGGCCATCTGGGGAGTGAATCAGTGGGTGGAGGCTCGATCTCTCACTCTCGCTCTCTGTAACTGACTTTTAAATAAATAAATCTTAAAATAAAGAATTTTGTTTTTGTGATACATATGTACATGGTGGTAGTGGTAATTCTGTAGTATTAGGGAAAACTATTAGTATTGCTGCTACTCATACACGTGTGAAGACTAACAGGGAGAATTGGATTGAAAGCTATGCGAAAATCCCAATCTCCAGTCATTTTGTCAGATATTTATCATTCATGCTATACTGGTCATACTATGTTCTGTACATAATTAAATACCTGATTTCATTTTTCAAACTTTCCTTGTGTACTCTTTTTCTTGTAGTTACCGTTAAGCACTGTCAGCTGCCTGTGATTTTAATAAATGAAAACATTTCCCTCATACTGTTGTTGGATGTATTATAGATTAGCATATATAATTAAAGACTTTGTACTGCTCACTGCATGGATATGGTGTTTTGACCTCACTTGACACAATCTTAAATGACTCTGCATCTCCTAATAGTCTAAACATAGCGGTAGTTTGCATTCTTAATGGTACAATCTTACCACGTCAGTGTAAATATCGGTAACTCTAAGATTGAACTATTCTCAAACTATGTCAAATTCAAATGGTATTCATCCTTATTCTAGATTTTTTTTTATCATTATGGTGACTTTCAGTTTAGATTTTAGTGAACACTACATTCAGGGTTCCCCAAAAGTTACCCAGGAGTTACCCTGCTTAGAATTTTAGATTGGTTATAGAATATGCATGCTTACTCCAGAATTATAAATGGGTGAGCATGGTAGTGGTTAAGATGTCTGCCTCCCATATTGGAGACTTGGCTTTGAGCCCTGTCTCTGCTCTCTGGTACAGTTTCCTGCTAATGTGTACTTTGGGAGGCAGTAGGTAATTCTTCAAATACTTGGGTCCCTGCCACCCATGTTGGAGACTTGATTGAGTTCCCTGAGACTGACTTTGGCCTCTCGACCACCCCCAGGCTGCTGCAGGCATTTGGGGAGTGAACAAAAGCAGATGGGCGTTCTCAGATCTCTGTGTCTGTCTCTCTCCCTGACTTTTCAGATTTATTAATTTAAAATAATTATAGATATGCTGAGCATAATTTTGTCTTAGCTCTCATTTGCTCTTTGAAATAAGCTGCACTGCTAAGGAGATGTTTGGAAATTTAGAGACATTTGAGGACTGATTCTAATGCAGACTCAGAACTTCAATATGATTCATGTACATTAGAGCTAAAATCCTTTTCTAAGTTTCAAACTTTATTTCCATAAAATAGTTTTCTTTTCCTCCAAGATTGTTTAGTTCATTTTACTCAGGTGGTTTATACACTGGGGAATGTGTGCAGTCTCTGGTTATAAACTGTTTATATGACAGTTTGAGTCTGAATTGGCAAAGTTCTTGTGGTTTAACACACAGTGGTCACGTGAGCTGATTGTTTTGTTTTTGATTTTTAAAATGAATACATTTAAATTAATTAATTTTTTTTTTTTATTTGAAAGGGAGACAGAGGTAACACCTGTCCTCTGGTTCACACTTCAGATGCCAGCAACAGCCAGGTGCCTAGAACTCAATCCATGTCTCTCACGTGGGTGGCAGGGACCCAAGTAGTTGAGCCATCATCTGCTGCCTCCCAGGGTGTGCATTATTAGGAAACTGGAATTGGGAAGAGAGCCAGGACTTAAACCCAGATCCTGGCATCTTAACCATTGCACCAAATGTCCAATCCCAGAGTTCTAGTTTTATTGCCTACTTGAGACTCCAAATTTTTTTTAACTCTAGAAACAATCTCTTTTTAGTTTTCAGAATCAATTTGGTTCCATTTTAAAAAAACTGAAATTTCACTTCTTCCTTTGGCTTCTGCTAAATGTTAAATAAATGGGAATGGAAATTGAGCTTGGTTACTGTCCCCCATAACATCAGGCAGAGAGCTAGAGCTACAAGGATTACTTTAAAACTGGCTGTGAAAACTGCCTACCAACCTTTAACATGAATAAACTGTTGAGAAGATTTTATTTCAGGAAGTTACCTCTGGCATGTAAAGTCAGCCTTCCCTTGTTTAGACAAACTTCTGAAATTCTATTTCTGGCAGGTTAGGCCCTAGGGGTTACTTATAATGTGTACAAACAATTAATTCCCTTGCTTTTGGTTGCCCAAAGTTTCAGACAGGCTGCATTTGCTTTGCATGAAGCATGTTGAAAAGCCTTTACTTTTTTATTTGTGATTGAAGTCTGATTTATTTCAGCCTCCTCCTACTTCATAACTTTTCTGTCTTGATTTTTGAGCTCTCTTCTCTGCTTATGTAGAATGTCTGCTACTTCTGCTCTCAGTGTCTTCCAGTGCCACTCTCTCTTTCCTTTCTCTCCTGATTTCCTTTAAATTCATGCATACTTCATGGCTCTGATTGCATGATTAAGTATATAATAATTTCTCTCCCAGAAAAATACTACTTTCCTTCTGTTCTGTGAATTGGTTAGTCAAAGCATGTGGTGATAACCTTTGCATTTGGTTGTCAGTGTATTTTTCTTGTAGCTGATGATCCATAGATTCATTTTTTTCCCAAAGAAGATAAGTGACAGTTCTTCATTTTTTGGACATTTCATAACAAAAGCCTCCTGGAAAAAGTATCCTTCAAAAAACAATTACAGCCAGGGAATAAACTCTTGGGTATTGTTTGTGTTCTTAATGAAAATGTCCAATTAGTCAAATGTGTTTTCATGGCAAATGAATACCCTAAAGTAGAAACATGTTCTGTGGTACTTATAAGCTCCCATCCTAGACATCCACAACACATTTTAGGAATATTTAATGGATACAGTGTAATAAATTGTAGTTCATATTTGTGAAAAGTAAAGTTTTATTTTAAAAACTGATGGACAGACTTAAAGCTTGGAACTGTAAGACCTATGAGCAGCTGTTTCCTTTTGCAGAGCAGCACATTTTTAGCACAAGGTGAAGAGAGCACCAGCATTCATGGATGCAGTTGAAAGACTTGGCATGGTTAGCACACAACTGGTCCAAAGTCAGGTTCTTTTTGGGGTGTCTTCTGCATTCAGAGTAGGACAAGTTACTTGATTTCTCTTATTTTGAGACTTGACTTTTATTTTCCAGCCTTGTTTTAGCATTTTATAGTGAAGATTTGGGGTGGATGGCCAGAATTAAACAAAAGAAATGAAGAATGTGCAAATATGGAAAATTCCTTTTGCTGCCTTATATTAGTGTCAGTCAAGGAAATGAGTTCCACATGTTAGTGTATTTAAGATATTAGAAGACTCTTAACTTGTATGAAAAATTGCTTTGTTAATATGTAAAGGTTTGTAAAATTATAAAATCAGAATTATAGCTGCATATTTTAATTATCTGTAAAACCTTAGCTTTCTGTGGCTTTCCATAATATGTTTCATATTAAACCAACTTACTCTGACCATACTTAGTTCTCTGGCTTTCTTTTCTGCTTTAGAAAGAGGAGGGGAAAGGGTATGCCTAGGAACAATATGTAATTTATCAGTTTCTGTAATAAAACAGGATTCCTTTTTATTGATACCCTATCTTCAGGTATGAGGCAGTTTTCAGGACTGAGTGGTACTTTCAGCCTAGTTTAGAAGCTGTTGCTATATATATATTTCACATTACCTACCTTTGAAAGTAGGACTCTGTGTGTGTGTGTGTGTGTGTGTGTGTGTGTGTGTGTGTGTTTAAAGATTTATATTGTTTGAGAGTCAGAATTACAGAAAAGGAGAGAGAGCTTCCAACTGCTGGTTCACTCCCTAAATGGCTGCAATGGCCAGAGTCGGGCCAAGCTGAAGCCAGGATCCAGGAGCTTCATCCAGATCTCCCAGGTAGGTGTAGGGGCACAAGGATTTGGGCCATCTTCGACTGCTTTCCCAGGTGCATTGGCAGGGAGCTGGATCAGAAGTGTTGCAGCTAGAACATGAACCAGATGGGATGCAGCCACTGTAGACGGCAGCTAACCCACTGCGCCACAGTGCTGGCCCCCGATTTTGTGTTTTTAACTAGACTATCAAGTGATTTTTTCTTTTTTCAAATGACAAGATCAGGAGTTAGGAATTACTGCAAATTGCAAAATAAATGTAGTATTGTGATATAAAATTTGAAAGACTTAAAGTAGCAATCTTTTAATTTTTCATGTAAAAATAATTATTCTGGAGAAGGATATATATAAAAACATTCCTAAACATAAAAGTTATTACTGTTTTCTTTGAATTATTTTTGACTATGCTTACAGATGCTTTATGCCTATTCAAATGCTTAGATAGATATTTGAGAAACACTGTTAACGGTTTTTTTCCCATTATTAGGACAAAGGAAAAGGAGTAATGGATTTATTACCATTCAAAACAGTGCTGAAACAAGATAGAGAAAGGGAAAACTGTTAGAAGAATTAAGTAAAAGGAAAAGCAGAGATGAACGTAATTAGGAGAATCAGTCAAACTGTGTTTTTCATCTAGGAGCTTAATTATTGCCAATTAATGACTAGTAAGTTGCCCGTAAAAATGGATATGAGTTTAGAGGATGTGGAATATATGTATTATAGTGGAATATACATATATGGAATATGTATATATATATGTATTGTCATTTTCCTTTGCTTAGGTGCTGGCGTTTGTAGCTGAGGTAGAGGTGATCCTAACCACCTGTGGTTCATATTGTTTCAAAATTGAATACTTTTTTGTTTGAAATTCTGGTGAACTTGGTTTTTGTATGCTGAGAGCAATGAGAGGAACCTGTAAAACTATTCTTATAAATGTAGTTGTCTTTCACTAGTCAAAAAATACCTAGTAATTTAGAAATTCTAATGGGAATTTATTAAAAGATAATTGAAATATAAAGTAACTTGGGATTTCCCCCGTACTACATGGTTATTCTTACAATGAAACCCATACTTAACTGAGAAAATGAGAATAAACAAATAGTTATTTATCTTGTTCCGGACACTGATTTTGGTTTGTTTTCATTTTGTTCTTAGAAGTCAATACTTATTACTTGTGTACAATATTTTCTTTTTTGGTAATAGAGAATATTTGAGTGTTAATAAAATTTTATTCTTTCTTAGGTCATGTTTACTGGTGAAAATATTCCTGTTCATCCTCATGTTTATAGCAATGGTCATATCTGTTTATCCATTCTAACAGAAGACTGGTCCCCAGCGCTCTCAGTCCAGTCAGTTTGTCTTAGCATTATTAGTATGCTTTCCAGCTGCAAAGAAAAGGTAGGACTTTTCAGAATTCCTACAGGTAATATTTCTTCTTTCAGTTTAGTTAGATAAACAGTTTTAATATAAAATTATTTTTATTTGATGAAAAAACTCATGCTTTTTATTTTATAATAGTAGGGAATGTCATGTTTAGTAATAAATTAGAAAATTATTTTGAATCTTTCATTCCAAATAGAAGTTTTAATGTTGAATGACTAGAAGTCATACTTAACTGTTTTACATTTTTAAAACAGGAAATGTCTGCACATGTTCTTAAATTATCTGAATTTTATTTTCATAGGCATGCATAGGGCAAAAGTATACAAGAAATTTTTATTTCCAGATTTCACAGTGGAAAGGCCCAGCCGCATCATAGCTTCCCTCTCTCATTTCCCAGCTCCTGCCCTGTCAGTTTCTTTTAGAAGATTTCCTATACTAATGGTTAGTTTGAAAGGAGAGCCAGTTTACCTGTAGAACTGTTAAGGATTTTCCTCCTGTTCTGCATTCCTAATCCACAGATTCTATGTCTGAGGGAGGTAGGAAAAAAGACCAGAAAGAAAAATCACATTAGTTAAATTTAGCATACCCTTTAATGGTGCCAGAACCCCTTATGTGTTTTTGGCATTCTTATTCCTACTTGAGGATTGGTGTAGCATAATATTCATGTATTTCTACATTTAATTTTTTTATAATTTATTTTGTTTATTTGGAAGGTAGAAAGAGATCTTCCATCCACTGTTTTACACCTCTGATGGCCACAATGGCCAGGGCTGGACCAGGCAAAGCCAAGAACCTGGAATTCCATGTGGGTGGCAGGGTCCCAAGTACTTGGAACATTTTCCTCTGGTTTCCCAGGTGCATTAGCAGGGAACTGAATTAGAAGTGGGGCAGCCAGGACTCAAACTGTGCACTGCAGTATGGGACACCAGTGTCTGAAGTGATGCTTAACCCACTGTGGCACAACGTGGGTCTCTAGTTTTTTTATAATTTATTTATTTGAAAGGCAGAGTTACAAAGAGAGAGGAAAAAGAAAAAGATATCTTCCATTTGCTGGTTCACTCCCGAAGGGCCCACAATGGCTGGGGCTGGGCCAGGCTGAAGTCAGGAGCTTCTTCCAGGTCTCCCACAAGGGTGGTAGAAGCCTAAGCATGTGGGCCATCTTCTGCTGCTTTCCCAGGCGCATTAGCAGGGAGCTGGATTGAAAGTGGAGCAGCCGGGACTCCAACTAATGTCCATGTGGGTGTTGGCGTTGCAGGCAGTGGCTTAGTCCACTGTGGCCACAGCACTGGCGCCAAGTCCCTGCATTTTAAATCCTCTTCTTAGGGCAGGCATTTGATGCAGCAGTGAAGACTCCACTTGGGATGCCACATCCCATATTGGAGTCCTAGGTTTGAGTCCCACTTCTTCTTAGCATGCACTCAAGTACTTGGGTCCCTGCCATTTCTCTGGAAAACTGCTTGAGTTCCTGGCTCTGGCTTCTGATTCTGGCTTCAGCCTAGCCCAGCCTTTGCTGTTACAGATATTTGGAAAGAAAACCAGCACTTAGAATATCTTATGCATTTGCTTTCGCGCTCTCAAATAAAATGAAGTAAATAACAAATTTTAAAAATAAAAATAAATAAAACCCTTTTTCCCATGAAGTTTTAGCTTTGTATTCTGTTTAAAGGAGAAAACAAATTTGCCTTAGAAAGGAACCTATGTTGTGTTTGTGTGTTTAGCAGGCCTTCTTTTTCCTTTGTTCTCCAAGTTGCACTGCCATTTTTTATTAAATTTGTGTTTAGAGAACTTTTAAGATAGTGATTCATTTTTATTATTGCTTTTTTAAAGATTTATTTATATGAAAGGCAGAGTGACAGAGGGAGAGACAGATCTTTCATCTACTGATTCACTCCCCTAAATGCCTATAACAGCCAGGGTGGGGCCAGGCAGAAGTCAGGATCTGGGAACTCCAGCTAGGTCTCCTATGTGGGTGTCAAGGATGCAAGTACTTCAGCTATCATCTGCTGCCTCTCAGATGTGTTAGCAGGAAGCTGGATCAGAAGTGGAGGCAGGACTCAATTTGCCAGGCATTTTGATAATAGGATTTGTGCATTCCAAGCATTGGCTTAACCTGTTGCAGCATAACGCATGCCTTGTAGTTCTCTTTTTTTTTTTGGACAGGCAGAGTTAGACAGACACAGAGAGAAAGGTCTTCCTTCTGTTGGTTCACCCCCCAAATGGCTGCTATGCCCGGTGCGCTGCGCTGATCCAAAGCCAGGAGGCAGGTGCCTCTCCTGGTCTCCTACGCGGGTGCAGGGCCCAAGCACTTGGGCCACCCTCCACTGCCTTCCCGGGCCGCAGCAGAGAGGTGGACTGGAAGAGGAACAACCGGGACAGAATCCGGTGCGCCGGGGACGGGACTAGAATCCCGGGTGCCAGTGCTGCAGGCGGAGGATTAGCCAAGTGAGCTGCAGCTCCGGCCTTGTAGTTCATTTTTAAATGATAGGTTATTTAGAATCTGAAACATTTAGACTCTATTTCAACAAGTGAGTGTCTTGGAAAAAAGCAAACAAAACAGTTCTTGTTCAAATAATCATGGAAAATAATGGATTACATTATATTTCTTCAAATTATAAGATTAAGAGCCCTTCATATGCAATTTTATGTACCATAAAATAAAGAAAAAAATAGAAAATTGCACTATTATTTAAAAGACATATCCCTAGTCAGGAATATTAAAATTTGCAGAAAAAAATGTACCTGTGTATTGTTAACATCACTTTTTAACTTTCATTTCCTCTTTATTGTTGGTGTTTTTCATGCTACATTTTCAGGCTGTAATTGAGCTCTTATTAATCCCAAAGACTTTAGAAGCAAGTCTTCCTCATTTATTCCTTCCATATTTTCTTTTCTCACTCACCCCAACACACTCATTTTAAACTTTTATATGTACTACAGTACTACAGAGCAGTTTGCTCATAGTTTGCCTGTGCCTTATGATTATTAGCTTTTGTTTATATTTAAATATAGTAATTTACTATTAAAAACTGGAGAATCGCTATGCTCTTTCTATTTGTGAGGGTACTTCGAAAAAATTGTGGAGGGAAGGCAGCAAATGATGGATGCCCCAAGTACTTGCCTCACCCTCACCCCCGATACCCCTGTAGTAGAGCTACATGGAGTTCCTGGCTCTTTTTTTCCCTTCAGATTTATTTTTTATTTATTTGAAAGGCAGAGTGAGAAACAGAGATCTTCCATCCATTGGTTCACTCTCCAAATGGCTGCAACAACCAAGGTTGGGCTAGGCGGAAGCCAGGAAGCTGGAACTCCATCTGGGTCTCCCATGTGAGTGGCAGGGGCCCAAGTACTTGGACATCATCTGCTGATTTCCCAAGACCATTAGCAGGGAGCTTTATAGGAATCAGAGCAGCCAGGACTTGAACCGGCATTCTGAAATGGGATGCCAACATTGCAGCTGTGGCTTAACTCATTACACCACAGTGTCAGCCCCCAGTCCTGACTTTTGCAGCCATTTGGGCAGTGAACCGTCCCTCTCCCTCCTCTCTCCCCCTCCCTCCCTCTTTCTTCACTCTCCCTCCCTTTCTCTCTTTCTCTCCTTTCCTCTTTCTCTCTTCTCTCCCTCTCTTCTCTCTGGAAGACTGAGCTCCTCTCCTCTTCTCCCCTCTCCTCTCCTCCCTTCCTCTCCCCTCTCCTCTTCTCTCCTCCCCTCTTCCCTCTCCTCTCCTCTCCCTCCCCTCCCCCTCCCCTCCCTTCTTCTCCCCTCTCCTCCTCTCCCCTCCCCCCTTCCCCTACCTTCCCCCTCCCTCCCTTTTTCTCCCCTCCCTCTCTCCTCTCTTCTCCCTCCCCTCCCCTCCCCCTCCTCCCCCTCCTTTCTCTCCCCTCCCTCTCTCCTCTCCGTTTCTTCCCCTCCCCTTCCTATGCCTCCCCTCTTCTCTCCTCTCCTCCCTCCTGTCCTCCTCCCTTATTCTCTCTTCTCTCTCCCTCCCTTTCTCCCTCTCTCCTTTCCTTTCTTCCCTCTGCCTCCTCTCATTCTCCTCTCCTCCTCTCTCCCTCTCTCCTCTCTGGGAGACTGACCTCCTCTCCTCTCTCCTCTCTTCTCTCCCCTCTACTTCCCTCCCCTCTTCTTTCCCTCCCTCCCTCCCTCCCTCCCTTCTCTCTGTTGCTCTGCCTTTCAAATAAATAAATAGTAAAATTAAGTGGTCCTGGATAGTCAATAAAAAGTCTCCAGAAAAATTGAATTAAAAATACTTATTTTTTGCAGAAAAATTTTGAAGTTCACGCATGGTTTTTCCATAATACACATTGAGAATCCATTGTGCCTCCTTCATCCTTCTAACCTTTGCCATTCTCCTCACATTGTATTTGTCTGCTACTAGTGTTTCTTGCATGATTAGTTTTAAGACTTGCCATGCTATATAAAGTATCAATAAATTTTTTTTTAAAGATTTGCTTATTTATTTGAAAGTCAGAGTTACACAGAAAGAGGAGAGGCAGAGAGAGAGAGAGAGAGGTCTTCCATCAGATGGTTCATTCCCCAATTGGCCACAACGGCCGGAGCTGTGCCGATCCGAAGCCAGGAGCCAGGAACTTCTTCCCGGTCTCCCATGTGGGTGCAGGGGCCCAAGGACTTGAACCATCTTCTACTGCTTTCCCAGGCCGTAGCAGAGAGCTGGATCAGAAGTGGGGCAGCCGGGTCTCAAACCAGTGCCCGTATGGGATGCCGGTGCTTCAGGCCATGGTGTTAACCTGCTGCACCACAGCGCTGGCCCCAATAAACTTTTTTTTTTTTTTTAAGACTTTATTTATTTTGGAGGGCAGAGTTACAGAGGGAAAGGGGCGGGGGGGGGAAGGTCTTCCATCCACTGGTTCACTCCCTAAATGGCCACAACAGCCAGGACCGGGCCAGATGGAAGCCAGGAACTTCATCTGGGGCTCCCATGTGGGCACGTGCAGGAGCCCAAGGACTTGAGCCATCTTCTGCTACTTTCCCAAGCACATTAGCAGGGAGCTGGATCTTAACTGGAGCAGCTGGGACTGGAATCGGTGCCCATATGGGAAGCTGGTGTTATAGTCAAAATGTCTGTTAAATATACGATTTAACAAACTTTTATTAGATGTTTGCTGTTTTTACTGTGCTTAGTGCTATGTTATAAAGATGAGAAGGAAATGTGCTTCAGACTGAGGAGATACAGCTCCAAATAAGCTTTCAAAGGTCTTTTAGGTACCCACCTTAAAGCTCTGCTGTTAAAACAGGTCATCTGTGGTAGACTTTGGTCTGTGGGCTGTACTTAAACTCTGAATATACACGTCAGTTTTCACTAAAGGTATTTAGGACTTTGATTCAGTCATTTATTTTGTTCTAGTTCCCTTTTACAAGAAATGGTTCCCTAGGCTGAAGGCTTTCATTTGTTTAAAATTTATTTATTTATTTTAAAAGTCAGAGTTACATAGAGACAGAGACACAGAGAGATCTTCATCTACTGTTGAACTTCCCAGATGGCTGTAATGGCTGAGGTTGAGCCAGGCCAAAGCCAGGAGCCAGGAGCTTCTTCCAGGTCTCCCATGTAGGTGGCAGGGGCCCAGAAAGTTGGGCCATCCTCTGCTGCTTTTACCAGGCACATTAGCAGAGACCTGGGTCAGAAGTAGACCAGCCAGAAAGTGAAGCAGCATACATGTGGGATGCTGGTGTCACAGGCAGTAGCTTTACCCACTACACCACAGTGCCAGCCCTGTGGAAGTCATTTAAATGAAGTCTGTATAAAAAATAATGAAATCTATCAGTAGATTTCAGTAGATTAAATACTGATAATGGGACCAATGGCCTTTTAGTAATCTATCCTTTATTGTCAATGCCCTTATAATATTCTTACACTGCCCAGCCTTCCCAGCCTTGTATTCCGTTCCTGAAACAATTTGATAAAAGATGCCTGTCTAAACACTATGAAACATTTAAGGGCAGGAAAAAAAAATATCCATCTCTTGGTAAAGTTACTTTTTTTTTTTTTTTTTTCAGAACTGTATCTCCCTGATCACTTAACAGATTGGTTATATTCCAGACTTAAGCAAATAGAATGAGTGTTTTTATTCCTTCTTAAATATTTTTTAAAGGCTGTTATAATTCTTGGCTTCTAAACAAAATAGATAAATTCTTGGCTTCTAAACAAAATAGATAAAATGAGTTTGAGATGATTTGCTATAATAATAGAAGTTTATTCCATTGTTCGAACCCTGGTTTAACTTTGCATGACAAACAACAGAGGACCATCTCTTCAAGGTAGTCAGGTATCTAATTACTAAATTTTCAGGAATTTTCTCAGATTATGCCAACAGAATAATCTTAGGATAGTTGTTGAACACCTTATGTGACAATGTTCCTTTTGTTAAATTAAATTACTATTAAATATTAACACAAACGTGAATCAAGTGTGTGAGTTTTAGTTACAGTCAGGTGGATTATTTACCTTCCTGCTATCTAGGTAGTCCTATTAACTTTGCTTTCTGGTTGGACCTTCCTGAAATAATATCTCCATTCCACTTCATTTTTTTTTTTTTTTAAGATTTATTTATTTTGAAAGTCAAAGTTAGGGGGAGACAGAGAGAAAGAGATCTTCCATCCACTGGTTCACTCCCTAGCCAGTGGAGATTGATTATTTGGGTCTCCCATGTGGGTGCAGTTGCCCAAACACTTCAGCCATCTTCTGTTTTCCTATGAACGTTAGCAGGGAGCTGGATAGGAAGTGGAACAGCCAGGAGTTGAACTAATGCGCCTGTGGGATGTCTGCCTTACAGGCAGCAGCTTTTCCCCCTTATGCCACAGTGCTGGTCCCCCATTCCATTTCTTTTGATTAGACTTAGAGGAAAGAATTCTCTTAGTCTCTTGTCTTTAGTAGGTTAGCTGAACAGTTGATGAAATCTGAAAAGATGCCTGTCTAAACACTATGAAACGTTTAAGGGCAGGGAAAAAAAATATCCATCAGAACAGTGCTGAGAGTAGATGAAAAGAAAACTAAAAGATAGGAATATCTATCATATTATCTCAAACCTTCCCTTGGTAGTTTTAATGTGAACTTAATATGTTTCCTAATCTTTGTAGAGTCATTTTTTTTTTTTTTTTAAAGATTTGTTTATTTGAAAGAGTTACACAGAGAGAAGGAGAGGTGGAGAGAGAGAGAGGTCTTTCATCCGTTGGTTCACTCCCCAAATGGCTGTGATGGCCAGAGCTGCACTGATGTGAAGGCAGGAACCAGGAGCTTCTTCCAGGTCTCCCACACGGGTGCAGGGGCCCAGGGCCTTGGGCCGTCTTCTACTGCTTTCCCAGGCAATAGCAGAGAGCTGGATCGGAAGTGGAGCAGCTGGGTCTTGAACCAGTGCCCATATTGGATGCCGGCACTGCAGGTGGCAGCTTTACCCGCTACACCACAGTGCTGGCCCCAAGTCAAATTTCTTGTGTCTGGTCAGTATCCAAGGGTTTTCAGAAAGAACTCTGTTGTATTATCTACTTTCAGTGTTGTTGGAATCATGGCTTCTAACATAATTCCCTTGCAGAGCTGTCTTGTTTCTTGTATTGTTCTAGTCCAGAAAGGCCAAAATATGTTGTCTTTTTTTTCCTCTTATATTTTGTTTAGGAATGGAATCCTTTGATCTTTCCTCAATAATACTTTATTACACTAAAACAGTAAGACTTTGGAGGTGTGGAGATTTTAAGTTGTTCTTAGTTCTTTAGACAAACCTAGTTAAGTAGACTTTTCCATTTTAATTAGCTCACAGAAGTAGTTATTATTCCTACAGAAATTATAAGATACATGAAACTAAAATTCCTTTATCTTAATGCCATCAATTTTGGTTGATAGTCATTCTGTTAGTGATCCCACTGACTGCAGCCTAACCAGGACCATACACATACACCACCATCTCCTTTTAAAAACAATTTATGGGTCAAAAGTATATATTTCTCTGGCTATATTTATAGTTCTTGTTCTTTTAGTCATGCTGTTAGTGTTGACAGTGTTTTTTATGCTTTCTGTAATAATTGTGCATGAGCTTTTCCTCAAGCTATCTCCCCTGCAAGTTTTCTATGTTACAACTTCTTAGCTGTTTAAACTCACTTCTTTTGTTTCAGAGACGACCACCAGATAATTCTTTTTATGTGCGAACATGTAACAAGAATCCAAAGAAAACAAAATGGTGGTATCATGGTAAGCAGATTTAATTTGGGATGGTAATTGTTTTTGCATTTTGACTTGATATGTATCTGTTAGGACTTAGAAAAAAAGAGCAGAAGATATAATTGATCCTGTTTTTATGATATCAGTATGGAAAAAGTTCTTGAAAACATTGTAGGATATTTTATGGATGAACTATATACTACATTTTATTTTTATTTTTATTTATTTGAGAAGTAGAGAGACAGAAACAGATCTGTTATCCACTGGTTCATTACCCAGATGCCCACACCCATAACAGCCAGACTGGACTGGGCTGAAGCCAGGACCTCAATCTAGGTCTCCGTGTAAGTGGCAGTAATTCATTACTTGTACTGTTACTGCTGCCTTCTTTCCACATTAGGAGAGAGCTGGGGATAGGAGTGGGAGCAGCGTATCTAACCCAGTACTGATACAGTTTCTAAATCACTATGCTAGATACCTGCCCTTCAGTCTAGATTTAGTGGGCAAGCAAAATCACATCCATCATACAATACAACTAAAATCTAAAATTACGTTAACATTATGAGACTGTACCACTTTTTTTAAAAAATAAATTATTTACTCAAAAGAGTTAGAAGAGACACAGAAATTGTCCATCTACTGTTTCACTCCCCATATGGCTGCAGCAGCCAGAGTTGAGCCAGGCCAAAGCCAAGAGCTTCGTCCACGTCTCCCACATGGGTAGCAGGGGCCCAAATACTTGGGCCATCCTTCACTGCTTTTCACAGGCCATGAATGGCAGGGAGCTGGATCAGAAATGGAGCAGCTGGGAAACAAATTGCACCCATATGGGATACTGGCATTGCAGGTGGTGGCTTTACTTGCTACATCACAATGCTGGCCCCAGTCTGCTGTTTTTAAATTTTTATTTATTTATTGGAGAGGCAGAGAGAAAGACAAGAGAGATAATGATAGCTTTATAATTCAGAGCTGCTAGCATCTTTTCTGAACTAACCTTACAGCTTCCTCAAAGAAGTATTTGAAATGAAAACAAAACATTTATGTTCCATAATGTTCATTTTAAAGAGGAAATAAAACCACCCTGTGTGATTTTGTATACATAGAAGCATCTGCCTGTGTTTTCCTGTTTGTTTTTGTTAACCCAATACAAATTAGAACGGGAAAAACTGAAGGAATATGACCTTTCTCCTTTTCTATCCAATATGAAACTTTCTGTATCCTCACTTAAACTGAATAAATTATAAACTTAAGAGTTCTCCAGGTATTGAAATAAAAAGTGACCAGAGTCAATGAGGTAGTAATGCCATGCCAGCTGATACATAGTAGAAAGAGTGAAAGAAGAATGGTATTCTTGGGGCCAGTATTGTGGCATAGCTGATAAAGCAGCCACCTGCATCTCCAGCATCTTGTATGGGTGCCAAATCATGTCGAGGCTGTTCCACTTGTGATCCAGCTCACTGCTAATGGTCTGGGTGAATCAGATGAAGATGACTCAAGTACTTGGGCCCCTGCCACCAATGTGGGAGACCGAGATGAAGCTCCTGGCGCAGGCCTGGCTGTTGCAGCTATCTGGGAAGTGAACCGGTAGATGAAAGGTATCTCTCTGTCCCTTTCCATCTCCCTCTCCCCTCCCCCCCTTTCTCTCTAACTCTGACTTTCAAATAAATAAATAAATCTTTTTTAAAAAACAAGAATGCTATTCCTGAGAGACACAAAATATGAAAATTTGTGAAGTTAATGAGATGTATGACCTAGAAGAAGAAAGTAAAAAAACCCTTGAAAAAATGAAAAAATATTGAGATACTTTAATGAGAAACTACTTTTCTTAGGTATATATTATTTACAAATTTGGGGTTTAATGTAATTCAGTAAAAATCCAGTGGAATGATGAGGAAAGGTGCTGGAAAAGTTGGAGGGGGCCTGGGTTGTTGCTCTGCAGGTTAAGCAGGTGTGGGTCCCAGCTACTCATCCAGCTTCCTCTTCTCGTTCACTCTCTGTTACTCTGCCTGTAAAATAAATAAATAAATCTTTTTTAAAAAAGAAAAGTTCAGGGGGCAAGCATTGTGTCACATTAGGTTAAGATGGTGCCTGCGACACCTGATTCCCTGTGGACTCTGGTTCAAGTCCTGGTTGCTCCACTTCTGATCCCCCTCACTGTGGTAATGTACCTGAGAAAGCAATGGAAGATGGCCCAAGTGCTTGGGACCCTGCAACTTGTCTGGGAAACCCAGCTTGGAGCTCTTGGCTTCAGCCCAGCCATTGTGGCTGTTTGGGGAGTGAACCAGCAGATGGAGTGTGTGTGTGTGTGTGTGTGTGTGTGTGTCTTTGTCTAACTCTGCCTTTCAAAAAAAAAAAAATGTTTGAAAAAATATAGATGAGGAGAGCAAAACTTGAACTACAAAGGGTAACAGAGAACAAAGTCTACCAGATGGTAAAACATATTAATGTAAGAGTACATCACTGAAAATAGAATTACTGTTACATAGGCCTTGTTGTATATAATATTTGGGAAATCCGTTGCAAGTCAGTGAGAAGGGGAAAGAAATAGTCATCATCTTAGAAAACTGGTAATTTAAGAAAGAAATTTATATAGTCACTTCATATAAAATGTTTCCTGTGGATTAGGTATTTAAGAAAAAAACAAACATTTTTTTTTAAAACAAACTTTAAAACACTGGACATTCTCTAGAGGGAGATTACTAAATTTAAAAGGAGCCACAAAAAATTTAAGTTATATGAAATTTTTAAATTTTTTTGAAAGCTTTTTTTTTTTTTTTTTTTTTTTTGACAGGCAGAGTTAGAGACAGAGAGAAAGGTCTTTCTTTTTCCATTGGTTCACCCCCCCCCCCCCAAATGGTTGCCACGGCCGGCACGCTGCGCCAGTTCCAAGACAGGAGCCAGGTGCTTCCTCCTGGTCTCCCATGTGGGTGCAGGGCCCAAGCACTTGGGCCATCCTCCACTGCCTTCCCGGGCCACAGCAGAGAGCTGGACTGGAAGAGGAGCGACCAGGAGAAAGCATTATCATTATAAAGTAGTTTTGAGATTTATTTCATTTGAAAGGCAGAGTTATAGAGAGAGAGATCTTCCATCCACTGATTAACTTCCCCACATGGCCACAATGACTGGGGCTTAGCCAGGCTGAAGCCAGGAGCCAAGAATTCCATCCAGCTCTCCAATGGATGGCAGTGGCAGAAGTACTTAGACCATCTTCTGCTGCTTTCCCAGATACATTAGCAGGGAACTGGATCAGAAACAGAGAAGCTGAGACTCAGACTAGCGTTCATAAGGGATGCCGGCATCTCAGGCAATGGTTTTACCTGCTGTACCACAACACCGCCCCCATATGAAGTTTTAAATACTTTGAAAAATATGTGTACCTTATTAAAATTAAGACTTATTTCAAAGTTATCTAAGAGTAAATAACAACATAGGCAAAAAGTGCAGCTCATTAAAATTGCAAATTTAAGATTTTTGGAACTGTGAATAATTGAATTGGTAGGGTTTTATAAAATGAATGCAATATTGAAAGATAGTAAAGAGTAGAATACAGCTTTTATATCTGCTGGTGTTACATAGAAAATTTAGTGTAATCCTTTTTGTTTTTGTTTTTTTAAATTGATTTATTTATTCTAAAGACAGAGTTATAGAGGGAGTAGGGAGAGATCCTCCATCTGCTGGTTCTTTCCCCAGATGGCCACTAAGACCAGAGCTGGGCCAAGCCAAAGCCAGGAGTCTGCAACTCCTTCTGGGTCTCTGGCCCAAGCTCTTTGGCCATCATCTGCTGATTTTCCAGGCACATTAGCAGGAAGCTGGATCAGAAGCAGAGCAGCTGGTTGCTCATATGGGATGGTGAGGAAATATTTTAGCAGTATTTAAGAAGCTGAAATTTCAAGATCAAATCCTTTGTCTCAGTAAACTGAGAATCCATTCTAAGAAAATAATTATTTTTTTTAAGATATTGGAATCTTTTTTCTCCCTCACCAGCCATGTATTGTGTTGTGATTTTAAATGGCTGAGTCTTAGAATTCCCCAGGAAAACAACACTACTAATGACTGTGGCATCCTATGAAGAACTTCGTCTTTGGTAATAGCATTAAGAGCTCCTGGTTTCACAGGAAACTAATACGAGAAACATTTTATTCATGAAGTGGTCAGTGGAGCACTATTTGTAATGTACACTCTATTCCACCATCTATTGCCTTTGCACATGCTGTTTTCATGGAATAAATCCTTCTGCACATATACACACACATACATTCACTCCATACCTGCCCCTCCCCCACACCTCTCTTGGGAGCTTCTTCATCAAAGTCTTGTCGAGTACTACTTTTTTGAGGAACCTGAAAAACGTTATTACTGTGCCCAAAATAGGGTTTTTAAGATATCCCCTCATATGGCTAGTCATTTAAGAGCTACTGTTTCAAGTATTCTTAGAAAAACAGGTTTCCAAATAGACTCATTAATAATCTAGCTTAAAGAATTCCTTGTAGGCACTGAGGATCCCCTAAAATATTTAATATGACCCTAATGCAATTAAATGGCTCTCTACTTCAATTTGCATTGAATACATACATTTATATTTATATTTACTTATATATTTGAATTTGAGAGGTGGAGGGAAACAGAGAAAGAGATCTTCCATCCTCTGATCCACTCCCCGAATGTCTGTTGGAGCTGGAGCTGATCCTGTCTGAAGCTGGGAACCAGGCCAGACTGAAGCCCAGTGGCAGGGACTGAAATACTTGAGCTCTCCCAGCTGCCTTCTGTTTTGCAGTAGTGGGAAGCTGGAGTCAGGAGGCTGAGCTAGGCTAAAACACCCACCCCCAGAGATCTTTTGAAAATGTCAAAATTGCTAACAAAGTAGTCATTCTGTTTCAGATCCATTCTCACTAGTAATAGAAACATTCCTCTTTTGTGTTTTTTTCCACAAATGTTTTTAAATCATCTCTTTTTTAAAACAAAACTTTGTAAGACATTGTCTTAGAGTGATGGATTTTTTTAAATCTTCCCATAGTTGAAGGTAACAATTCTTTTTTTTTTTTTTTTTTTTAAGATTTATTTATTTGAAAGCCAGAGTTACAGAGAAAGAGACAGAGAGAAAATCTTCCATCCACTGGCTCACTCTCCAAATGGAGTGACCCAATAGCCAGGGCTGGGCTAGGCTGAAGCCAGGAGCCAGGAGCTCCTTCTGAGTCTCCCACAAAGGTACAGGGTCCCAAGTACTTAGGCTATCTTCCGCTGCTTTCCTAGTCTCATTAGCAGGAAGCTGGATCAGAAGTGGTACAGCTGGGACCCAAAACAGCATCCATATGAGATGCTGGCATCAAAGATGGTGGCTTTTACTTCCTACGCCACAGCACTGACCTAGTAGATGTTTTGTTTTGTTTTGTTTGTTTTAGAGTTTTATTTATTAATTTGAAAGAGAGAGGAGGAAAGAGGAAGATCTTCCATCCACTGGCTACCTCCCCAAGTGACTTTAATGGCCAATGCTGGACCAGGCCAAAATCAGGAGCCTGGAGCTCTATCTGTGTCTCCCATATGGGTAGCAGAGGCCCATATACTTGGGCCATCCTCTGCTGCTTTCCCAGGCCATTAACAGAGAGCTGGATCCAAAGTAGAACAGCTGGGTCTCAAACTGGTGCCCATATGGGAGGCTGGTATTGCAGGTGGTAGCTTTACCTACCATGCCACAATGTCAGCCCCAGTTTTTTGTTTTTTTTTTTTTTGTTTTTTTTTTTTTTGTTAAATCAGAGAGGGAGAGAAAAACATCTTGAAAATCTGCTGGCGCTGATTCACTCTGCAGATGGTCCCAGTGGCCAGCACTGGGCTAGACTGAAGCCAAGAGCTTCATCTGGGTCTCTCATGTGGGTGGCAGGTGCCCAAATACTTGAGCCATCTTCCAGTGCTCTTCCCAGGCCATTAGCAAGGGGCTGGATTGGAAATGGAGCAGCTAGGACTTGAACTGGCATCCATATGGGATGCTGGTGTTTGCCCAGCTATGCCATAATGCTGACCCTGAGTAATTTATTTTTAAAATGCATGTTTTTTGAAAGTACAACTCTCTTACCCCACTGTTAGAGGGTATTCATAATTTTTCTTTCCTAACTCCCCAGTAGGAAAATTTGAAAAAGATAATCAGTTTTCAAGACCCTGTAATTCTGGCTTGTACAGTTGAAAGGATTTATGAAAAGCCCTTTATCATTTTGAATAACAAATGGGGGAAGGTCACATAGTGAGACCAGAAATAAGAACTAATTATTTAAAATAAAGTATAATTCATAGTAGAAATGGCTTTTTATACAGTTAGACTTTTTAGCTATTATGGAGAAATCTCTACTATTACAGATGGGGCAGCTTTTGTGGTATAGCTGGTAAAGCCACTGCCTGCAATGCCAGCATCCCATATGGGTGCTGGTTCGTGTCCTGGCTGCTCCACTTCTGATCCAGCTTCCTGCTAATGGCCTGGAAAAGCAATGGAAGATGGCCCTAGTACTTGGGTACCTGCTACCCATGTGGGAGACCCAGAAAGGGTTCCTGGCTTCCACCTGGCCCAGCCCTGACCATTGTGGCCATCTGCGGAGTGACCCAGTGGATGGGAGATAGCTCGCTTGCTCTCTTTCTTTTTCTTTCACCACTCCCTCCCTCCCTCCCTCCCTCTCTCTCTCTCTCTCTCTCTCTGACTTTCAAATAAATAAATAAATAAATCTTTTTTAAAGTAATTCTTTATTTTTTTTATTTTTTTTTATTTTTTGACAGGCAGAGTGGACAGTGAAAGAGAGACAGACAGAAAGGTCTTCCTTTGCCGTTGGTTCACCCTTCAATGGCCGCCGCGGCCGGCGTGCTGCGGCCGGCGCACCGCACTGATCCGGTGACAGGAGCCAGGTACTTCTCCTGGTCTCCCATGGGGTGCAGGGCCCAAGTACTTGGGCCATCCTCCACTGCACTCCCTGGCCACAGCAGAGAGCTGGCCTGGAAGAGGGGCAACCGGGACAGAATCTGGCACCCTGACTGGGACTAGAAGCCGGTGTGCCGGCGCCGCAAGGTGGAGGATTAGCCTAGTGAGCCACGGCGCCGGCAATAAATAAATCTTTAAAAAATAAATAAATGATTTGGAGAGAGTGAATCTCCAAGTAAGCCCAGAAGTACCAAAAAAATAGTGGAGCATTTCAAGCTAACATCTTACCTAAATTAGTCTGGAGTTTGTTCAGGAATTCATTTTCCCAATAAACAAATTTAAATATTCCCCCCCCCCCCATACAAGTAGTCATTTTTAGAAAGCCACTGAAATTTAATTCATCCTAATCATGAATTTCTTAGTCCAACCTCCAGTCCTAGGTACAGATAAATTTTTTTATTTATATATAATTCTGTTTAAAATATCCTTGGTTCAGTGACTTACTGTGAGAAATTCTTATCTTCTGATATACTCTCTGCTCTCCTTTTTTTAAAATTTATTTCAGAGGCAGAGAAACAGAGACAGACAGGAAAAAAAGAGAGAGATCCCATGTGCTGACACCCATACCTCAAATGCCTGTAGGATCTAGGGGACTAAAATACAATGTAGGTCTTCCAGTGTGGGTGGCAGTAAGCAAACATCAGGATCTCAGAATCCAGTCTTGATACTCCAGTGTGGGATGTGGGCATCCTAACTGGAGTCTTAATCAGTAGGCCAAATGCCCACCCCTCTGTTCCTTTTTGAACCCAAAATGCATGAATCATTCACTTCATCCATTCTCTCTTTAAGGGAAAACTTAGTTCCATAAGTGAATTTCATGGTCAGTCTACAGGGGCTATGAAACAGAATTTTTTTGAACTTTCCCTTCAATTTTAAACAAATCATTTTCACTTTGTAGCATATACTGTCTTCTCCTTCATACATGATCAGAATAGCTTTCACAAGTATATGAATAATAAATTATCTTGGCATTATAGGTGAACTTGAACAGTCTTATCAAAAAGGTAATTGGATGTTCTCTTGTATAATATTAACTCATCAACTATTTTTGTTAGAACTTTCCAGATGTTGGCTTATCTTTTTTCTACTTACCTATTTTTGTCACAGAAGATCTTTGTTGTGCATGTTCACCTTATATAAAACGAGGATACCAAGAAATATTGTTCTTTCTTAACAATTCTCAAAGGTTTGATACAGAGACCAGCTTTCACGTGATTTGCAAAGCTAAACAAAAAGATTAGACATTGAACAAAGGCTGACTTAGAACTGGATAAACTCAGTAGAACATGTAGCAGTTTGGTTTCTAGAAACCAAGTGGAATTTTATGTCTCAGGTATCAAGTTCCACAGTCCTCTGAGTGATACAATCAGAATACTTGGGTCAGTGTATTTGTCGGGTGTAAGCAGAAATGTGAGGGAGGTTTTGGTGTAGATTAGTGTTATTGTTATATGTATTTTCCAAGGGGCTTCCTGGATACACAGTGTATTCATAAAAAGCAAAAGATCTGAAATTTCACTTCATCTCTTTTTTTTTTTTTTTTTTTTTTTTTTGACAGGCAGAGTGGACAGTGAGAGAGAGAGAGACAGAGAGAAGAGAGAAAGGTCTTCCTTTTGCCGTTGGTTCACCCTCCAATGGCCGCCGCGGCCGGCGCACCGCGCTGATCCGATGGCAGGAGCCAGGTGCTTCTCCTGGTCTCCCATGGGGTGCAGGGCCCAAGCACCTGGGCCATCCTCCGCTGCACTCCCTGGCCACAGCAGAGAGCTGGCCTGGAAGAGGGGCAACCGGGACAGAATCCGGTGCCCTGACCGGGACTAGAACCCGGTGTGCCGGCGCCGCAAGGCGGAGGATTAGCCTAGTGAGCCGCGGCGCCGGCTTCACTTCATCTCTTATTACAAGAGAACTCTGCCAGCACACCAAAGCTAAGCTGCCAGATACCTGTGTTGAATTATTGAAAACAAATTTTCTTCAGCTTAAATTTGTGATCTTTCACATTATTTATTTACGTTCTCTTAAGAATTCAGTCACTGCTATCCTATTGTTTCTGTTTCATACCTTATATTGTTTTTGTAGATGTTTTCTTTAGCACATTCAAGTGTAAAAAAGTCACCCCATTCGTGTTCAGAGATCTTTGGATATAAAAAATTGTATTGATATGTGAGTAAACATTCCGTATTGTAAATTTGTTAGCAATGTTTTTTAGAACTATTTTAATAGTTTCTATACACTAAGGAATTAACATTGGGGTTGGCCCTGTAGCATAGAAGGTTAAGCCTCCATCTGCAGTGCCAATATCCCATATAGGCACTGGTTCAAGTCCCAGCTGCTCCACTTCTGCTTCTGATCCAGCTTCCTGCTAATGTGCCTTGAAAAGCAGCAGAGGACCGCTCAAGTGCTTGGGCCCCAGCACCCATGTGGGAGACTGGAGGAAGTTCTTGACTCCTGGCTTTGGCCCGGCCCAGCCCCAGCAGTTGCGGCCATTTGGGGAGTGAACCAGTGGATTGAAGATATTCTCGCTCGCTCGCTCTAACTCTACCTTTTAAATACATTTTAAAATTAATTAATTGATTAATTAAGGTCATACTTGCATTGGAATGGAAATACCTTGTGTGCCAGTTGAGGCAACAGTCCATTGCTTTGAAAAATCGATTAAGTTCAGAGAATACAGTTAAAAAAATTAAGGAACCTAAGCAAAATAGGTATATGAAATAGACAGTTCATCCTAACATAACAGATGGGCTGAGGGATTTGCCTTTGATTCAGAGCTAGAATCTCCCTTGTAAAATAGACCTGCCTCCAGTTCATTTCAGAAATTAATGAATGATGAAGTTTGACATAATAGGTAAAATACAGTGTTATCCTTTTAGGCTAGAGATTTGAGTATGATTAGTCTTAGTAAAAATTTAGGACCCAAGTGTTATAAAATGCTCTTATTATAGAGAAGTGATGTTGTAAGGAACTTCTTCATATTCCTAAGTTTGTTCTGTAGTCATAAAAAAATTCCAAGTTCCATGGTAATTTAAGATTCAGATACTTTCTTATGAAATTTAGGAGATATAAGCTCCCAGTGTTTTCTTAAAAATATTCTTATTTAAAGCATTATGATGAAATTAGGTATAATATTTAATTTATTATTTCAAATAGAACAAATAAACTACATCACTTTAAGGTTTGTATGAACTACTAATTTCCTTAAAGAGTAAAACTTGATTAGTTTATTCCTGTATAATAGCAGTTTGGAGTTTTTATTTCCAGGGATTGAGAGAGGCAATTATGTAAACCATATTCTTTTTGCTAGTGAAAATATTTCTACATTAGATTAATTTGTAGATTTTATTTATGCATGCTTAACTTTTTAATTCTCTTTTTTCTCCTTTTCTTAAAGATGATACTTGTTGATGATGCCACTGTTATCATCCTCCTAGCAGAAGATAGTCCTACTGAGAAAATGAGCACTTTGATCATTCAGTCTTTGAACTTTAACCTTTGACTGGAAGTGACCTATAGGCAATGAAGACTACTTCCTTTTACTGCATTTTTACTCGTGTGCATTCTGGGCGCATGTTGATCGCTGGTTCAGTCCAGGCAACTGACATGCTTTTATTAGTCATACAGTATCAATGCAGGTGTCAGGAAATGTCAAATATAATTCCATTTTTTATTTTTATTTTTTTAAGCTTTTGGAATAGTTCCAGGTCCTCATGTATTGTGCAATAACAATGACTTCCCTGGTGGTTTGAAGACGTTCATTGCCGGCAATGGACGTTGTAATAGGAAAAGTTTTCATTAGCTTCTGCCACTCGATGATTAATGCATGATAGGGCCTATGAAATGAACTTAGCGGTTATAGTGGGATTATAAATAAAGTGAGGGATCCAACATTACTTTGAAAGGCACCCCAACTGTTTATATTTGGATTCTATGCACTGTGATCCTAAGGTTAACAGCATGAATTAACATGCGTCTTCAAAGGACTGTAATGAAAGATCATTGCGTATTTATTTAATTGTTTATATCTGCTGTCAAATTGTTTTGACATGGAAGGTTTTCAAGTAACATTGGCAGAGAGGTACAATATGTTATCCCTATGGTGAAAATAAATTCATTTGTTGTATATAATTCCTCAATCTCTGAAGTAAAGGTGTGAGTAATATAGGGTATGAATGGTTTAATCAAGGCTTTATTTTGGAAGTAAGAGAAATGGCAGTGATGATTAAATTGCTGCAGTCCATAATTTGGGCTTGTTATTTGTACATTAAAGGTTTTTTTCCAAGTAGATTACACTCTGTTACTTCCTACTAGCCATCAGCATGAGCCCTACTGCCTAAACACTATTTCATTTATTTATGTTTGGAAAATCCATAAACATTTTTGTTTGCAATCTTGTTTCTTTTGTTATGTTTTAAGTTGTTTGAATGTTATAATACTTTAATTGAAAAACTTTTGTCAAGCTTTTTCTTGTAAATTTTCTTTACTTGTAAGTATCATCTTGTCTTCAATCCTGTATCCTAAAATAAGAAATACATTTTTGACAGAGGCTTAATGTTTTAACAAAAAGTGTGGACATTTTTATTTTAATTTTAGGCAAAAGTACACTATAAAATGGTGTGTTTGCTTATTTGTCTCCACAACCATACAGCTTTTTCCTGAAGGGATTTAGTTTGTTTTCTTGTTGAAAAGACTGTGCTTATAGCTAGATGAAATTTTTCTATAGAAAAAAAAGTTTGTTGAAAGGTCCAATTCTCAGTACCATGTAAGTTAATGATGCTACAACTAGGTTCTCTTTTTAAAAAGTGATTAATGTATTTTATAAATTACCTTTTCACATATGCAAAATCTGTTTCTACTACAATGTTATTTTTACTAATGCCTTATTGTTGCACTCTTTTTGAAATATCCTGCATTGAATATGTGGATCAATTTGGGCTTAACAGTAAAAGCCAATTGGCTGAACAGTTTGAAATATGTACCCCAGTAAAACCATCCAATCAATAATTGGTAAATAATATTTTAAAAATTGTTTTTAATCTCTGTATAGATGACATTTTGTAGCTTTGTACATGTTGTTAATTAAGGGCATATAATTTTACACTCTAAAAGTATAATTGCTGAACTCAGGGGTGGGTAGACTTCAAAATTATGTCTGCTGTAGAAATAACTTGAAAAAAAATTAAAACCATGGCCAGCCACCAAATTGTGGACACTGTTAGTTAATATTATCAGTTAGCAACTACCACTTTTTAAAAATTAGAAACATTTTTGTTCAATTTTGACTAGATATACATAAGTTCTCATAGTGATCTCAATCAATTGTATTAGTTGGCTGTTTAACCAAGATAGAAAATCTTGGAATTATTCTTAGTTTTTAGTTTTTAACTGCTTTTAATATGAAAATTGCAGCTATAAATTATATAGTTTCATATTTTAGAAAACTGGTCTAAACTACTGAGTGAACTTCATCTTTTTCCAGTTGGTTAGCGAGAAATCTCTCTCCACATTGCTGGTCCTCCTCACTAAAATCCTCTTACAAGGAAGTGACCTGTGACATTCATTCACCAAAGGAATTAATATACCAGGTCTACAATTAGCAATGCTATTAACTATAGATTAATAGGTCATATACAGCCTGAATTTGAGTTTTTTATAACAGTATTTTAACATACCTCTCTCTCTACATATAGATAACTATAAAATGAAGTAATGCAGAGGAAAACCAAATAATTTCAGTACATTTAATGTTTTAAAGAGAAGAAAATAAGATGAAATATCCTAACAGGAGTATCAACCATTCACAGTTCATAATCAGGTTAACATTCCTCCTTTGAAAAATAAGTCATTGAACACTGCTTTACACTTAGATTTGATTAATTTTATATTAAAATTATTAGAAGTCATCACATTATTAGAAGTCATCATTTATCTGACTCATTGCTCTGCAGAGGGCAGTAAATGGCTTTGTAATAATAAGCAGAATGTTTCTCTGTAATGTGTTGTTGAAAGACAACCAGAATACAAAGAAAATGTACATAGGAATATGCTACTTCCTCCTTCCCTGCTTTTCCTCCATGGGCACTAGGCCTACAGAGTTATGTTTTCATATCGAAAATAGGTATTCTCTTCTTATTTATTTATTTATTTATTTTAGGCCATTCTGCTGGTTTGCCAAATTCTGTTACAACAGTGATACATTCAGTTTCTTATTTATGCATGCTTAGTTCATGAACTTGGTGCCCTTTCAGAATTTTTCTTTTTTTGTCAAGTAGGGATTAATGCCATAGGTTTTAAAGAGAAAGATTGTTTTCAGTTTTTTAAGGAAAATTTTTAAAAATATATTTTATGGCCATTCTCAATCTTAAGGAGTTAATAATATTCACTTTTACTGGATTTACTTGTAATATGTAATTCTTCCTTTTAGCCCGCAGGGAAATAAAACATTTTTAATTCCCCAGAAGAAAGTGCTACAAATAGCTTTTATATAGTCAACAACACAATTGGAGAAAGATCTGAATCCTTGTTGTTTTGATTGGGTATATAAATATTTGGTATAAAGTAACTAGAGTAGTTTATTACACTCACCCTTCTGAAATTTTAAATATATGCAAATATATATCATTAGATTCCTGTGGTGGGTAATTCTTCAGATTCTAAAACAGTTATCTAGTGGCCGTTAATTGTCCCCAGATTGCATCGAAGATGAATTGACAAATAATGGAAATGAGTAGTGATAATGAAAATGGTGTGTAACTACATATTGTTTCTAGTAATCAAGTCTTATTTTTTAAAAAGTCTATTGTTTCTGAGAATTGAGATATTTAAAACTTGTTAAAACTTCTTCCTAAAAATAGAAGAGAAGAGGAGGTACTATGTGTTCAAAATTTTTTTAAATAAAGAATTCAGTGTCACTAGTTCTAAGCCTTTATGGTTACTGCTGCTTATATTTCTCAGATTCACTTTTATTCATTTTTTGTGCATACTTTAGCTTGAATGGCTATGGTTTATATTTATATATAATTGTGTTTGTAAGTTGGCTTTTAGAAAGAATGAAGGCTTAATTAACCATATATTACTTTTTGTTATCAAAATAGGTAGTGCACTATTTGGTATGTCAGTGCCTTTACTGCCTTTGCATGTTTGTGGCCTGTGGAAAAGGCGTCTTTTAGTCTGCAGCAACTAGTCCCAATCCTTTTCTGATTTGTTCAGTCACTGTGCTCTTTCTCCTTCCTTCCTATCTCTTCCCACAGATCTCTGAATGTGGATCAGTCTTCAGCGTTTTCCTTTTCTGACTTCTAAGTTGTGCTTTTTTTTTTTAAGTTGAGGAATCCAGAGAAGGAAGATTATTAAAATTACATCAGAAAGTTTTAAAAAACTAAAAAAGACTGTCCTACAAATAAAATACATTGAATTCCTGATATTCCCCTCATCAGTAGATTGTTAATTTTGTGAATAATTGACTCCTTCATTAATGAGCTGTTAGTTGTAATTTACTTCTAAAAAACTAATAAGAGAAATGTATTGACTTTTGAGTGGGAACTCTCCCAAAGCCTGATTATTGCTCAAATGAATTAAATTTTTTTTCCATTTAAAATTTTTAAGTCATTTTGAGTTGTGGAATTATTTTTCTTAAATTACTTGTAAAGAGTCTTGCTTTCTCAACATACATTTTGCATTAGTTTAAGCGTAGGATTATATACATTATCATCATTACAAACATGTGGGCTCTTAAATGTGTACTTCAAGCCCAGCCCTATCCTGAAAATTGAAAGTGTGGTTTTGACTGTGATACCCTGGGTAAGATGTTAATTGTAATTTTAATTCTCAAATGTTAGCACTGAGACTTGTATTTGGTAATGAGTTATCAGAATGCTATGACTTTTTTTTATATTGAAAAATGTTTTGTTGATAAAATAGGATCTGAAACTATTTTGAATGTATGGAAAGAACTCCTGAATAGAAGCTGTTGCAAGAACTCTGGTTTTACATGTTGAGTGAAAGAGTTCACTGGAAAACAGGATCCAGTTCTTGCTCTGTTTCTTGGCACATCCCCTATCTGATTTTCACAAAAGATTAATCCCATAATAATTCTAAACTGTTTTCTCAAAGTCAAAATCATGTTTTCAAAACATACTAGGCTTTGAGTTAATTGTGACATAACTTGTCAGATTTCAGGGCATATGGAAAAATTGAATAGACTTGCGTCTTCTAAAAGCTTGAAATAGGACTGTTAAGGAACTCAGTAGATTTTGTCAGGTATGAAAATGTGTCTTTTCGTAGTTAACCACAAATTGCTTATGTAAATTAAAATTGTCAGGTTTGAGGTAAAAAAATTATTTTAATGAATTGTTAGGTTAATTATATGGTAGCCAAGGATTAAGTACATGTTCAGGTCAAAATGAATTTTTCATTTCAGTTGGTACCATTTTTTTCTCTTACAATTCAGAAATAAAGATTGTGCTTGAGAATTTGAAATAGGGTGAATGTATGTATTTTATAAATTCAAGTTGCAAAATATGTAAAGCTATTACTTTTTAAATAGAATATAAATGTTAAGACAGACAAATCTGTTATATTTTTAAATACATGTAACAAACTTTTGTTAGTTGAATATAGATTACTTTGTGTGCTTTATGGAATTCAGTAACTTTTAATAATAAAGCAGTTGTCATTTGATTTTTTTCTGTAGACTTGAATACTAAATGGAATGGATACTAGACTTTGTAGTTTATAGTAATGTAAAATTATTTGCATAGTAGTTCCTCTTTATGAAAGATTTGTGATCCTTTAAGGATTATGGAAACATAACATGTCCATTTCCAAAATGAGTACAACAGAATGAAGCCTACAGCTGCTAATTTACAGATCCTGTCTACTTAATAGAATACCTGCTTTGTTTTAGTGGATCTTGATGCTCTAAGTCCTGAACATTTTCAATGAAAATGGTAATCAACATTTCAGAACTTCAAGTTGTTAATGAATGAGATCATTCTGTAAAATCTTCTGGTTGCTTTTCTGACAATACAAACAGATCAACTAATTTATTTCAGTGAATGACTTCTGAAGCTTCAAGAAAAGACAAGGAAATAAGCAGAGAAAGGGAATGTATCTGCAGCTGTTACCACAGCAGGAAGAAATTAAATACACTCTGCTATTTCTACGTTTTCTTTTCACAGGGACTACTTGCCTTAGGAGCACCTTAGTCTCATTTAAGCAGCCTTACTACCATAGAAACTGTTGTATCTGAGCAAGCTCTGTGCAGGTAGACTAGTGAGTGGTTAGATAAATGCAAGATCCATCTTCCTTTGTAATTTAATGGCACTTTTTCTTTTGATTATAATCCTTAAAATAATGTTTCCCTCACATAGTAGGTATGAATTTCCTGCTTATGGGTAAGTGATTGTGTTTCTAAAACTCCCCTCTATTCCTTAGTACTTTTCACACTAACATAACATCTTAACAAACAAAATATACATGAGCTTACTTGTAGGCTCGGATGACTCAGTAAGGGTTGTCTGTGTTTGTTTAATAATTTCCAAATAAGTGGTTCTGTATGTGCTCTGTTGGGAACCCATCTCACTATATTGTTTAAATTGCTTACGAGATTTTTTTGAAAATGTTTACCTGATAAATGGGAAATGTGTACGCTGGGAATACCACTGTGCCCTTAGTTCAGTGGAAATGTCTTCATAAAATTGAAATAAGAAACAGATTATCTTCTTGTGTCTATACCTTCAGAGACCTAATGTTGGTGGATATATATCATCAGGCAAGAAGCTAATATGGATGGTTATATCCTGTAGATATCCAGCTGAACAAAATTTTTATCGCCAGTCTTGCCCTGATAAAAGCATACTTCTCTTTCCCAGTTGTAGTTTAATGGTATTCCTAGCCAACATAGTTTATCCAAAACAAATGAGACTTTTTGCTAGTCCTCTCCCTGTCATCAGTTCCTGTTGAGCCCTTGTTTAAAAACACTCCTTATAGTTCTCCCTCCTTTCCAGTCCCCTTGCTGTCACACTCTTCACCTAGACCTGGTGTTTCCCAGGCTGCTCTTCAGCCGTCAGTAGATGTGACACAATCCACTTAGACTTGTTCTTCATCACTTAGACTGTTGTTCTTCCCTGTTTCTAAAAGTTTCACCATACATTTTTCTACCTGAAAGGTCTGTTCAGGTATGATTCAAAGATTATTATCCTTGTCCCTTCATCCCTCCTCACCCTGGACTAGCCCTCTATCCTGAACTCTAAGGACTGTGTCACTTTATATTTTTATCCCCAGTGCATAGCACAAAGGACCTAGTGTATAGCTTTAACAAATGTGTTTAACTTGATTATACCTGTATATTTATACTAGCTTTTTCAGAGAAACATAGTCAAGTGCCAGCCATTTCTTTTTAAAGATTGATGTATTTGACAGAATGACAGAGCTGGAGAGAGAGCTGTTCATCTGCTGATTTGCTCCCCAGATGCCTGCGACAGCCAGGGCTGGGCCAGGAGCCAGGAACTCCATCCCAATCTGCTGCATGGTTGGCAAGGGCCCAAGCACTTGGGCCATCTGCTTTCCCAGGTGTATTAGCAGGAAGCTGGATTGGAAGTGAAGCAGCTAGGACTTGAACCCACACCAATAAGGGATGCTGTATTGCAAGCTGTGACTTAACCTGCTGTGCCACAATGCTGGTGCCCCAAGTGCTAGCTGTTTTGAAACATTCAGACCATCATCTGAGTGAAATTTTATAGCAGAATGCTGTACCCATTTTGTCCCAGAGTTTGAGAAAATATCTTTTAAATAAAGCCATTAATCCTTCACTGGTTTTGGCTTTTTCATAGGTTTTTGTCATATCTTTACCTTATGTCTGAGCCAAATTGTTAAAAATATTCACAGATGAAGAACAGAAATGTTTTAAACTAGATACATCTGAGGAGCCATCAGGTCATGGAGGTGGTGGGAGGTGGCGGGGGTGGGGGGGGAGAGCAGCATATTCCCAAATCTGTATATATTAAATGCATGGAGTTGTATTCCTTAAACAAAATAAATTTTTAAAAGATGGACACTAATCAGGTACATTTCTGAATACTCATGCCAACAAAGAGGCAGATAAGGCAGTTTCTGGTTGTCAGAGAAACCTGTTTACAAACAGTACTTTCATGGCTTGAAAACTGTACTTTGTCAGTGGGTTTCAGGCAAAAACAAAGGTCTCAAGTACCAAAGAGCTAGGATGGGAGCTCAGAGGTCAGCTCAGAGGACGACATGACTGGTTCTGAGTGCACCAAGGGCAGGTGCTGTGAGTCAGGGTGAGGTAGAGGTTATTCAGTTTCTACTAGCAGAGAATGGACCCACCAGCACTGCTTTATTCTTGGGGCATTTTTTTTTTTTAACTGGGAGGAAATTGCTACAAAATTAAGAAGTCTGAACCACTATACCATTGTCCCATCAAGAAGATGAAGCTGGAATTCAAGTAGGGCCTCGCAATAAGCCTGATTCATATTTGCACCCTGGGGTTATTCAAGGGATATCAAGCCAAAATAAATCTGAGTACTAGAAGTGGTATTTTACAGAGCAGAAATCTGTCTCTAAAGTGTCCTTCTGAATTGAAGTGTGTCCTAAGAACTGGAGAAGAGACCCAAAACAAGAGGCCAACACCGTATGACAGTAGAGGAGTGCATCTGCAGGCCAAGGAGGAGCAGGTTGCTGGAAACCAGAAGGAGCTGGCAGAGACCCAGAAGGATTTTTCTCTAGAGAAGTTGGAGAGAGCATAATTCTGTTAACATTTTGATACTGCAGTGTAGCCTTCAGAACTGAGGTGGTTGTTTTTTTTTTTTTTTTAAGTGATCCAGCTTACGGTACTTTGGTACCACAACCTTAAAAAATAAATACCATCTCTTATCTAGATCAGCCTTTTGGAGGCACAAAGTCCTACTTTCTTTCCCAGATGCCCTGAGAGCATACTTAATGCTATAGTGAGGAAGTGCTCTCCCTCAACGTTTTTGCATGATACATTTCCAAAGCATTTTATCATTCTTTTGTAGGGTCACAATTTGCAGATTCTTTAAAATGTGATAATGAAAATTGATCTTACTGTTTCTAATAGTCTAATATACAGAGTAGAACTTGCTGTCTGATTGAGGTCAAGGATTTTCAAGCTGTTTGTCAGAGCTTTAGGAGTTTTTTGCTGGGGACATTTGACTAATGTTGATGTTCTTCATAAGTAGGCATTAGGAGGAAGGGTTCGCTGCTTAAGCTTGAAAAACATACCTAAGATTGAATTCACTTTGACCGCCACATCACAGATTATTTTGATAGATAAAAGCCATGTCCTTTGCTTTGGTCAAATCATGTGATTTTGTTTGTTTTGATCTTTAAAAAATTACTCTTAAAAGATTTCATCTTATTTGGTTCTTCCATTCTGTTGAGCATTTTCATTTATTTTCTTACTCCATCATGCTATACACTAACTCTCCCTCTCCTACTCAGTATCACAGCAAGGCATTTGTTCTGTTTTCTCAGTGTTTAAAGAAGCAGACTAGGCCGGCGCCGCGGCTCACTAGGCTAATCCTCCGCCTTGCGGCACCGGCACACCAGGTTCTAGTCCCGGTCGGGGCGCTGGATTCTGTCCCGGTTGCCCCTCTTCCAGGCCAGCTCTCTGCTGTGGCCAGAGAGTGCAGTGGAGGATGGCCCAAGTACTTGGGCCCTGCACCCCATGGGAGACCAGGATAAGTACCTGGCTCCTGCCTTCGGATCAGCGCGCAGTGCGCCGGTTGCAGCACGCTGGCCGTGGCGGCCATTGGAGGGTGAACAAACGGCAAAGGAAGACCTTTCTCTCTGTCTCTCTCACTGTCCACTCTGCCTGTCAAAAAAATAAATAAATAAAAGGCAGACTAAGTACGTGAGCCTATAGCAAACCACTTGGAATCCTCAGCTCAGCATGCTATTTAAATATTGTAACTACTATCTCCCTAATATTTCCCCATCAAACTTCAAACCACTGTCATGCAAGCCACCTTGCTATAGCACTGCATCAGAGGAAGGAGATGCTGGTTGTGGTACAGCTTGTGAGCCAAAGCAGGTCCCAAATGGTCATTCCCTTGGTTTCTATTTGAATCACTGAATCCCACATGATGCTTTAAATTTTCTGAAATTGGAAAGTACATATTCCAATCAAAAGTCCAGGGTAAGCATGGTGAGTATATAGGCACACCTCTCAGCTCTCCCTTCATGAGAAAGCTTCCTGTTCAGCCCCAAGCTCTGCTTTAGAGCCAAGGCCACACCTTTCCCAAGTAGTCCCCAAGCTATTTCTGCCTAGTGTGTGACTCCAATAGATCTACCCAATGCTTTAGCTCTCACAAACTTACCCCTCCCAAACTTCTTGCTTACCTAACCTCAGTGTATTGTTTACTGATTATCCAAACCCATATACTTGGCATTGGGTATGGTAGAAGAAAATGCCTTTGTGACAATGATAATGAAGACTCCATCCCTGGTGCATGTGGGGCATGGATCGTCCCTGCCAGCACTGTTACTATGGCTCAGTTGCTAAAACTTTTACCGACGGTGACTTGGAAGAATGCTGCATTGGAAGGGACCACCTTGGTCTCTGCAACAGACAATACAATGGTTCAGGCCTTTGACAAAGGAGAACAATAAATAATGAAATTGACAGTGACTTTTTAATAAATGGCATTGACCCCCAGTCTTATACTGCTTAATAATATTTTCCTTAATAATAATGCTGACAGAATTATTGTTGTAACAAAATACAATAGACTGGGTGGACAAAACAACCAAAATTTATTTTTCATGGTTCTCGAGGCTCCAAGTTTAAGAATGAGGTACCTACACGATTAATTCATTCTGAGACCTCTTCTAGTGTTGTATAGGTCATTGCCATCTCGCCATGCATTCTCCTAGCCTCTTTGTGTGCCTCTCCCTTACAAGGATGCCAACCTTATCATGTTGCCTCATCTAATTACTTCTCAAAGACCCCACCTTCAAACAGCACCACAGTGGGGATTAGAACTTTTTTTTTTTTTTTTTTTTTTGGATTAGAACTACATACGAATGGGGAGAGAGAGGGGACACAGCTAGTTCATAGCATCCTCTGAAAAGCTGAGGGCAATAGCAAACTGTAGAAAGCCAAGAGCCAAGTCTGAATACCATAGGGCCTCTTTGGTAGCTAGAAAAAAAAATCAAGAAAAAAAAAAACTCATCTGCTGTAGGACAGCAGGAAAAGTTGAAGACCAAACTCAGCATGTAAGTCTTGAGCTTCAAATAAGTTTGAAGGCACAGCTGAGGCAGGTCTGCTATGCCAGGGTCAGGCCCTAGGTTGGCAAAATGGACACATGGGACAGAGACATCTGGGTAGATGACTCCAAAGATTCGGGCTCTCTTGACTCCTCTGAAACCTGAAGAGTTTGTGGATGTGGCCCATTCCTTCCTCCCCATGAGAAGATCCATCAGCTGCCCCCCCCCCCCGCCATGATCTGCTTCTGCCTCGTTCCCTACCCTTAAGACACAGCACAGGGGACATTGTTGTGGTATAGTGGGTTAAGCCACCACCTGCAATGCTGGCATCCCCTGTGGGTACCAGTTCAAGTCCTGGCTGCTCCACTTCCAATCCAGCTCCCTGCTAATGTGACCGGGAAAGCAGCGGAGGATGGCCCAAGTACTTGGGCCCCTGCACCTGTGTGAGATACCTGGATGTGGCACCTGGCTCTTGGCTTCAGCCTAGCCCAGCCTTGGCTGTTAAAACCCATTTGGGGAGTAAACCAGCAGGTGAAAGATTTTCTCTCTCTCTCTCTCTCTCTCTCTCTGTAACTCTTTCAAATAAATAAGTCTTGGAACAAAGCATAACTCACCTGGGACACCCTGGGCCTAATTATTGGAGATGTCTTTGCCCATTTTCTGTTGCTATGACAATATTCCTGAGACCCAGCAACTTATATAGAAAATAAATGTATTGCCCACAGTGCTGGAGGCCAGGAAGTCTAAAAGCCTGCTCAGTGTCTGGTGAGGGTTTTCTTGCTACATCGCAACTTGGGGGAGAGCATCACACAGTGAGACAGAGAAAGCATGCATTGGCTTAGGTCTCTCTTCCGCTTATTAGTCATCCCCCATGGGGACACCACTCTGATAACAATATCTAATCCTAGCCGGCGCCGTGGCTCAATAGGCTAATCCTCCACCTTGCGGCGCCGGCACACCGGGTTCTAGTCCCGGTTGGGGCGCCGGATTCTGTCCCGGTTGCCCCTCTTCCAGGCCAGCTCTCTGCTATGGCCAGGGAGTGCAGTGGAGGATGGCCCAGGTGCTTGGGCCCTGCACCCCATGGGAGACCAGGAAAAAGCACCTGGATCCTGGATCCTGCCATCGGATCAGCGCGGTGCGCCGGCTGCAGCGGCGGCCATTGGAGGGTGAACCAACGGCAAAGGAAGACCTTTCTCTCTCTGTCTCTCTCTCTCACTGTCCACTCTGCCTGTCAAAAATAATAAAAAAAAAAAAAAAAGAAAAAACAATATCTAATCCTAACTTCCTCCCAAAGGCCCCCCCAAATGCCATCAATAGAGGAACTTGGGGGTTAGATTCTGACATGAGTTTGGGGAGGGATATTTAAACCATGGCAGGGGGAAAAAATACTCCCAAAGCGACTGCAATAATTACCAGCAGATACCTGCAGGAGCTGGGGGTATATTTGTGGGACTGGATTTTGGAGGTCCTTGGAATAGTAGGCTGGAGCAGGAGACTGGTAAGAAGAATGTGTTTTCTGGGGACATTTTCGTGAGCTATGGGATTTAATACCCTAGCAAGTTATCAGGGTACAAAATCCCTACTGAGGTGGGTTGTAGTAGCCAGGGGTGGGGGAACTGAGTCAAATTGCAATGCCTGAGTTGCCATTAGATAGGGTAGAGGAAGAGAATAGAAGCATCAGGAAGTGAGCACACCAGAGTAGAGGTTAGGTGAGATCAGAAGACTCCCCAGATCGTAATCCATGAGCAGGCCTACGGGACAACTGGTCATCAAGGCCATCAGTAAGGATGGCCTGGCTAGCAGTGGGGAAGGTGGAACAGGAGGTGGTGCATAACCATTAGATTCCAGGAGGTTTAATCATTGTAGTAACTGGCTAAGTCAGAGCTGCAGCCAAGGAGACTTGAGTTGCAAAGAATCCTCGAGAGAGTTAGAACACAGCTCACCAACAGAGCAACACAGAGGCAGCCAATGCAGGGACTTAGCACACTCAAAAGAGAGTGAGAATGGCTGCAGGGAGTCAGCTGAATAAAATTCCACAGTTGTACCATTTTCCCAGACATGAACAAATTTTTAGACTCAGAATCTATTGGCAAGAGAAGGTGCCATCCTCTGGAGAAGGAAACCTGCAGGCATAATCTATAATTAATGAGTGGCCAGTTCTCCCCAAGAGGTACAGATTGCTATGGACTTGGGGGATTATACAGTGAGGAAAGGAGAGCACGCATGCATTTCAAAAGCAGTTCAACACAGGGGACCTACAGTGGCAGCGTGGCTCCAGTATTAGAGAGAGGACAAGTGAGGCGCCAAGCAACGAAGTCCTTGGCAGTGGCCACCCGCAGTGGGTCTGCCAGCTCCATGGCCTCACTCCGGTTGTCCCTGCTCCTCCACACACCTTGCCTCCCCAAATACCTGGAGGTATCACTGGGATCCACATATACAGCATTTGAAGAAAACTTTACAGCAAACTCTTGGTCCGTGGGGTCAAGGCCATCATGTGAGGTAAGACCAAAAGGGAACCCTGGCTGTTTCTCCCCACTACTTTTTAGGTGCTGTGTAAATATGTTTTTAACTACAAACTTCTATATCTAGGCAAGATGAAGTAACAGGGACTGGATATAAGGAACAAAGAGGACTGAAATAGCTAAAAAGCCAGATGAACTATATGAACTCAGTTTCCAAAACACTGGCTGTCAGACGAGGAAGGACAGTGGCCTCGAAGGAAGACCAATGGAGTGGACCCTATGACTGCTCCCCGCTTCCTGCCACGCAGTGGGTAGGGACACTGGATGGTGTCCAGCAGTCTCCCGGCATTGGGGAGACAAGGCTGGAAGTCCTGGGAGGACAGCTGGAGCCGTGGAGCCTGAGTACTAACACACAGGGGCGTGCCATGCAGATGGCAGCCAGCAAGTGTGGTTCAGGAGAAAGAACCGCCTAGAAACAGCCATGTGCAGAGGAGTTGGGGCTGTCCCCAGTCAGAGCTGAAACATTCGTTCATGGGCTATAGGCTGCACGGTTCAGAAAGGCATCGCTTTAGTAGCGAGAAAAAAAAGTACTCTTCAACTAAGCACTGTTCTGAAACAGAAAGCGAAGCTCGAGAGGAACACCCTTTCCAGGTGACCGGCTTGTACTGCAGAACTGAGCTCTAGAACTCACGTGTACGCTAGCTACCCCGCCCCTGCGTCCGACTGACGGCAAATGGACTAGGGCGGGACCCTCGTGTCCCGGAAGGCAGTTACAGGGTGAACTGTGTAGCCCTCATATTCAAACACACCTCCAGGGATGACCTTATTTGGAGACAGAGTCTTTACGGAGTTAAAGTTAAAATGAGGTCCTTAGAGTGGGCCCTCAGGCAATCTGACTGATGTCCTTACAAAAGGGAAATTGGACACAGATACACACACACACACACACACACACACATACAGAGAGAGAACAAATGTGAAGTGAAAATACAGACCGGGTGGCCAGGGAACAGGAAGACAGCCTCCACAGCCCCCAGGAGAGCTCAGGAACCCCTCCTTCCCTCCCGACCCCGCCCACACCTTGATCTTGGACTTGTAACCTCCAGGACTGCGGGAAAACAGGTTTTCATCATTTCAGCTACCCAGTTCGTGGCGCCTGTCATGGCAGCTCCAGCACCTGCTCTGGGTGTCGGTTTGCCTTTCCTGTCTGCAGAGTGTATCAGCCAGCATTGCTGTCTGCAGTCTCACAGACCCCAGGGTTTCAGTTGCACAATGTTCTGAGTTGCAAATGCACCCTTTGTATGCTGCCTGTCCACTCCGCAGAGCACTGCTTCTGACCAGGAGACCCACTTCACAGCCAAGCTGCTGCGGGAACGCTCCTGGGGTCTACTGGCCGTATCACACACAGGGGATGTGTTCCAAGACTCCCAGTGGATGCCTGAAGCCACAAGGAATAATGAACCTTATTTAATGCCTTTTCCATACCAACTAAGCACTTAGCAAGCACTGTGGGTACGACTGTTGCAGTTAACAGAACTAGCCTAAGGGGTCGGGGTTGTGGCTCAGCAGGTTAACCCGCTGCTTGTGAGGCCTGAGTCCCGTATCCAGGGCCAAGTTTAAGGGAAGGCAGCGGAAGATGGCCCAAGTACTTGCGCCCCTGTCCACATGGGAGACCCAGATGAAGTCCCAAGCTTCAGCCTGGTCCAGCCTTGGCCATGGAGGCCATTCGGAGAACGAACCACAGGATGGGAGACTTCTGTGTGACTCTACCTTTCAAATAAATAAATAACAAATCTTTATGAAAAACTAGCATAATTTTCTGCCTTTCTTCACAATGTCACAAATAGAAGCCTTGTTCTTAGCACACATGGTTGCACCCTCGGCATCCCACTTTCATCTTTTCCGTTAAAGGAAGCATCTATGGATTCTTCCTTGTGTATATCTTAGCGAGCAGCATCACTACTCTCTTCATGCAGTAAAATCAGGAACATAAGCACAGTGATACTGACAACCAACCTGATAGCCAAGACAGCTACTAATTTACTAATGGGCAGGAAGCAAATATACAGTGGATACAAAGATGATTCATGGGGCTGGTGCTGTGGCTCGGTAGGTTAATCCTCTGCCTGCAGTGCCGGCATCCCATATGGGAGTCAGTCCCAGCTGCTCCTCTTCTGATCCAGCTCTCTGCAATGGCCTGGGAAAGCAGTGGAAGATGGTCCAAGTCCTTGGGCCCCTGCACCCACCTAGGAGACCCAGAGGAAGCTCCTGGCTCCTGGTTTCAGATCAGCTCAGCTCCAGTCTCTGTGGCCTTTTGGGAAGTGAATCAGTGGATGGAAGGCCTTTCTGTCTCTCCCTCTCTCTGTCTGTAACCATACCTCTCAAATAAATAAATAAAATCTTAAAAAAAAAAAAAAGAGATGGGGGCTGGCACCGTGGCTCACTTGTTTAATCCTCCGCCTGCAGCACCGGCATCTCAAATGGGCGCCAGGATCTAGTCCCGGTTGCTTCTCTTCCAGTCCAGCTCTCTGTTGTGGCCCCAGAGGGCAGTGGAGGATGGCCCAAGTGCTTGGGCCCCTGCACCCACGTGGGAGACCAGGAAGAAGCGCCTGGCTCCTGGCTTCGGATCGGCTCAGCGCCGGCCGTGGCGGCCATTTGGGGAGTGAACCAATGGAAGGAAGACCTTTCTCTCTGACTCTCTCTCACTGTCTATAACTCTACCTGTTAAATAAAAAAAAAAAAAAAAAAAAAAAGATGATTCATGTCCTAGACAGTACAGAGCAGAATGGCACAAGATTTCATCCTGCAATTTAGAATGATGTGCAATTTATTTTTTAATTTTTAAAGGTGCATTTATTTATAGTTGAAAGGCAGAGATACAGAAAGAGAGATCTTCCACCTGCTGGTTCACTCTCACAAATGGCCACAACAGCCAGGGCTAGGCCAAGATGAAGCTAGGAGCCATAAACTTTTTCCTGGTCTCTCACATGGGTTCAGGGACTCAAGGGCTTGGTCCATTTTCTGGTGTTTTCCCAGGCACATTAGCAGTGAGCTGGATCAGAAGTGGAGCAGCCAGGTTTCAAACTGGTGCTCATATGGGATGCCTGTGTCATAGGCAGTGGCTTTACCTGCCAGGCCATAACACCGGCCCCCTATATTAAATATTAATCTGAAACTTACAGATTTGTTTTTGACAGTTTCACTTTTGTTGGAATTGTCCAAAGCTCCCAGCTTTGGATTGGCCCAGCTCTGGCTGTTGCGGCCATTTGGGGAATGAACCAGCAGATAGAGGGTCTCTCTCTCTCTCTGACTCTCTGTAACTCTGCCTTTCAAATAAATAAATAAATCTTTAAAAATATATAAAACTATTTATGAGTTTGCAGAATAGGATAACGATAACAGGCCAGTTGCAATGAATTATTTCCAGAATCTAACAATTCAAAAACAAAGGGCTGGAGGTGAAGTGATTATACGGTAAAAACTACGCAGATGCTACTAAAGGCTAATTCAAATGCATTTTCAAATTTTTCCTACTCTGATAAATGTTGGACAAGACAGGTTAAACAGGATGGTAACTGAAATAAATTTTTAAATGTATTGATGGCTTTACTCCCAACCTGTGTACTGATGGTTGTATGATTGTTCAGAATTTCTCTACAGACAAACCCTGCTACCTGCAAAAGTTAAGTGGCCTTTTTTCCCAGTCTTGGCTGGGATCAGCTTTAAGCCACATCATCAAACTGTCCTCACAAGGGTCCAGAGACACCCCCCCCCCCCCAATTTCCTCTCCTCTATGAAATCCTCCCATTACCTGGTTAATGCTACTCTCAGGATCATTGGTTACTATTCTCACCCTGACTTTTATACTACAGTGTCTGTTTAAGTGTTTACAGCAGGTGATAATGGAAGGAACCAAGGCCTTCAGCAACGAGATGGTCAACCAAAGGCTGCTACAGGGATATACTCGGCTCCCCACCCAGGAGACAGCAGCTTGAGACATTGCCCTCTGCCAGCAGGGAGTAGCTCTAAAGACAGCTCATCCTCCCTCTACCCCTCCTGGACTTTTGGGACTAATGTAATTCCATACCACTCCTGCTTTATAAAAAACGAAGGGGTGGAATGTTAGGAAACTGGTGTAGTTTTATCTATGGTTCGATCTACACCCTGATTTACATCCTATGCCCTGGTTCAGTTGCCATGGCTGAAAGCCAGGTGGCCACAAGGCCCAACTACCTGTGCCAAGCTCCACCCCCATCCTAATGGGATTCCTTGCTCCTGCTTCCCTGCCTGCCCTCCGGCAAAGTTTTAAAAGGGCCTGTTCCTGAACACATGGCTCTCTTGGCTCCTCTCGTCTGCACTCCCCTCTCTCTTTCTCTCCTACTCTCCTTTTCCCTCTTTGTCCCTTTCCCCCCATTCTGCTGGGTTTCCCCCAATAAACCCTTTCCCTTAAAAAAAAAAAGGATGCTAAATACCAGAGTTTGTATAAAACATAGTTATACTGCAGAGTATACATTAGTGTACTATACATTACTTGAGGATTATTTCATTCTTTGCATCAACTTATATTTTATAAACAATAACTATATGACAGGATGTATATTAACTAGTAACAAAATAACTTCCAAATTATTACTGTCATAATTAAGAATCGTATTTCAATCAGCAAATATTATTGAATAAAATATTAGGAGAAAGTGATTATGCACATATCAGGAAAAATCACAAAATGTGAGTTCACTGAGTGAACGGCTGGTGGTGCTCAGAAAATACTCCTGTTTGATTTTCAGATCTTGTGTCCAGATTTTAAAAAGAATATTTCCAGACGTTATAAACCTTTTACCTTGGCATCAATATTTAGGAACTTTTTAAAAAAATTATTTATTTATTTGAAAGTCATGGTTATAGAGAGAAAGAAAGAGACGGAAAGAGATCTTCCATCTGCTGGTCCAGTCCCCAAAAACTCACAATGAACAGCACTGGGCCAGGCCAAAGCCAGAAGCCAGGAGCTTCTTCCAGGTCTCCCACACTGGATACAGGGGCCCAAGGACTTGGGATACCTTCCGTTGCTGTCCCAGGCACATTAATAGGGAGATGGATTGGAAGTGGATTACCTGGGACTTGAGCCAGAACTCATATGAAATGCGCCGGCTTTACCTGCTATGTCACAGTGCTGGCCCCTAAAATAATCTTAAAAATAATTTTCCTGCTGATAACTTTATAAAACTTATAAACTGCGCTGGTGCTGCGCCTCAGTAGGCTAATCCTCCACCTTGCGGCGCCAGCACACCGGGTTCTAGTCCCAGTCGGGGCGCCAGATTCTGTCCTGGTTGCTCCTCTTCCAGTCAAGCTCTCTGCTGTCGCTTGGGAGTGTAGTGGAGGATGGCCCAAGTCCTTGGGCCCTGCACCCCATGGGAGACCAGGAGAAGCACCTGGCTCCTGCCATCGGATCAGCGCGGTGCGTTGACCACAGCGCACCGACTGCCGCGGCCATTGGAAGGTGAACCAACAGCAAAAGGAAGACCTTTCGCTCTGTCTCTCTCTCTCTTACTGTCCACTCTGCCTGTCAAAAATAAAAAAAATAAAAAAATAAAAACTTATAAACTGCAACATGTACAAGGCAGCAAAGTGCAAAGTAGACAAAGAAGACAATAAAAGCCACCCTAATTCTACTTCTGGGAGATAACATTGTAAGTTTAGTATGGAGCCACGTATTTTTATATGACTATAGGAATAAATTTGGCATTATTTTGAAGTCAAGCACACACCAAAAAGCAACACCACATGTCATTACAACAACAATGAGATACCACCACCTCCTCATTGGAGTTAGCTCAAATCTCCCAGCATCGCAGACTTTCTGGAAGGTGGAGCAGCAGCTGAGGCATGACGGGCTCACGTGGGGTGAGCGTCCTGGGGCTCAGATCCCTGCCATTTTGCCTCCGCTGCAGTTACATTACTTACTCTCTGCAAATTGTTTCCAAATACTACAAAGACATAGCAACTATTTCTACTTACTTCATAGGATTTGTCATAAGATGTAAGTGAGCAGCAATGTATTAGAGCACTTACGGTAAGAGTATATGTTAGCCATTATTCATAAAGCACATTTCTCCCCCACCCGACACTCATAAAAAAGATTAATAAAAATTTCTCATTCTGTTTTATTCATCTTCTGCTTTAGTCTTTTAACTTCACTGTAATCATAGCATATTGCGGGGGCAGTGTTGTCACACAGTGGGTTACTGCACCTGGGAGGCAGCAGATGATATTCTGAGTACGGAAATCCCTGCCACCCAGGTGGGATGGACTTTCTGGCTCTTAGATTCAACCTAGTCCAGCCCGGCTATTGTGGTCATTGGGGAATGAACGTGTGGATGGAAGATCTCTCTCTCTCTCTCTCTCTCTCTCTCTCTCTCTCTCTCTCTCTCTCTCCCCCTCTTCTCATTTGGTGGGTCTCCCTCTCTGTCATTCTACCTTTCAAATAAATAAACTAATTTTTTAAAAGATTATCTGATTTATTTGAAAGGCAGAGTTACTGAGAGAGAGAGAGAGAGAGAGAGAGAGAGAAAGATCTTCCATCCTCTGGTTCACTCCCCAAATGGCCACAATGCCCGGGGCAGGGCCAGGCCAAAGCCGGGAGCCAGGAGCTTCTTCTGGGTCTCCCACAAAGGTGCAGGGGCCCAGGGATTTGGGCCATCTTCACTGCTTTCCCAGCGGAAGCATTAGCAGAGAGCTGGATCAGAAATGGAGGCCAGCGCCGTGGCTCAATAGGCTAATCCTCCACCTTGCGGCGCCGGCACACCGGGTTCTAGTCCCGGTCGGGGCGCTGGATTCTGTCCCGGTTGCCCCTCTTCCAGGCCAGCTCTCTGCTATGGCCAGGGAGTGCAGTGGAGGATGGCCCAAGTGCTTGGGCCCTGCACCCCATGGGAGACCAGGAAAAGCACCTGGATCCTGGCTCCTGCCATCGGATCAGCGCGGTGTGCCGGCTGCAGCGGCGGCCATTGGAGGGTGAACCAACGGCAAAGGAAGACCTTTCTCTCTCTGTCTCTCTCTCTCACTGTCCACTCTGCCTGTCAAAAATTAAAAAAAAAAAAAAAAAAAAGAAAAGAAATGGAGCAGCCGAGACTTAAGCTGGCACTCATACGGGGTATCAGTTTTGCAAGCTGCAACTTTACGGCTTACACAATACCAGCCCCAGAATAATTCTTAAAAAAAAAAAAAAGGTACCAGCTAATGAGGTGGGCATTGTGGCACAGCAGGTTTAGTTGCCCACATTCCATATCAGAGTGCCAGCTTGGAGTCCCAGGTACTCTGTGTCTCTGATCCAGCTTCCTGCTAATGTACATGAGAGCAGCTGATGATGGCCCAAGTACTTGGGTTCCTGCCACCCTCATGGGAGCCCCAGATGGAGTTCCTGGTTCTTGGCGTCAGCCTGACCCAGACCAGTGGATGGAAGATTCTCATTCTCTCTCCCCTGCCCCCACCCCATCAGTCTGCCTTTTAAATAAATAAATAAATAAATACAAATATTTTTGTAAAATATGCCAGGCAATGTATCAGTCAGAATATGCTGTGGTAACAGATGACCCCAAAACTCCACTGACTCACAAGAGCAAAGGGTTTCGTTGTGTGTGTGCTTTTGCTCGAGGTAGAAATCTATCGTAGTTTGGTGACTTGGCATCTCCACTTCAGGACCCACACTAAAGAGCAGCTCCTTTTGGAATATGGCTGGAATTGTGGCAGATGGAAAAGAGCACTTGGCAGACCACGCACTGGCCCTTAGAGCTTTTGCTAGAAAGTGACTCATCCCTGGGGGCTGGCACTGTGGCACAGTGGGTTAAAGCCCTGGCCTGAAGCGCCAGCATCCCATATGGGCGCCGGTTCTAGTCCTGGCTGCTCCGCTTCTGATCCAGCTCTCTGCTACAGCCTGGGAAAGCAGTGAAAGATGGTCCAAGTCCTTGGGCCCCTGCACCCACCTGGGAGACCCAGAAGAGGATCTTGGCTCCTGGCTTCTGACTGGCGCAGCTCCGCCCATTTCGGTCATCTAGGGAGTGAACCAGTGGATGGAAGACCTCTCTCTCTCTCTCTCTCTCTCTGCCTCTGTCTCCCGGTAACTCTGCCTTTTAAATAAATTAATTAATTAAAAAAAATAATCTCCAGAGATGGTGCAGCTGGTTAAGCAGCCACTTGTGACACCACATCTCATATTAGAGGGCCAGTTCAAGTCTCTCTCTCTCTCTCTCTGCCTCTCTCTATAACTCTCTTTCAAATAAATAAAATTAATCCTTAAAAAAAATTCATGTTCTTCAGATTGGAGAAATTTTCTTTTATCATTTCTTTGATAATTTCCTCACATTCTTTTTCTGTTTTTGGAATTTACAATAGAGAGAGATTGCACTTTATTGATTAATTCTCTAAAATTCTTTTCTTTTTTAAAAATATATTGTATGGGGCCAGCACTGTGGTGTAGCAGGTAAAGCTGCTGCCTGCAATGCCGGCATCCCATATGGGCACCGGTTCGAGTCCCGGCTGCTCCACTTCTTTTTTTTTTTTAACTTTTATTTAATGAATATAAATTTCCAAAGTACGACTTATGGATTGCAATGGCTTCCCCCCCATAACGTCCCTCCCACCCGCAACCCTCCCCTTTCCTACTCCCTCTCCCCTTCCATTCACATCAAGATTCATTTTCGATTATCTTAATATACAGAAGATCAGCTTAGTATACATTAAGTAAGGATTTCAACAGTTTGCTCCCACACAGAAACATGAAGTGAAAAATGATAGATGATTTTTTAAATGATGATGAAATCAGATCAGACCTATTGTCATGTTTAATCCCAGTGAGAGTCAAGTTGGGAATTGATAATTTCTTTTTTTACAGAAGATCAGTTTAGTATGCATTAAGTAAAGATTTCAACAGTTTGCACCCCCATAGAAACACAAAGTGAAATATACTGTTTGAGTACTCGTTATAGCATTAAATCTCAATGTACAACACACTAAGGACAGAGATCCTACATGAGGAGTAAGTGCACAGTGACTCCTGTTGTTGACTTTACCAATTGACACTCCTGTCTATGGCATCAGTAATCTCCCTATGCTCCAGTCATGAGTTTCCAAGGCTATGGAAGCCCTCTGAGTTCTCCGACTCTTATCTTGTTTAGACAAGGTCATAGTCAAAGTGGAGGTTCTCTCCTCCCTTCAGAGAAAGGTACCTCCTTCTTTGAAGACCTGTTCTTTCCACTGGGATCTCACTCACCGGCTGCTCCACTCCTGATCCATCTCTCTGCTATAGCCTGGGAAAGCAGTAGAAGATGGCCCAAGGCCTTGGGCCACTGTACCCACGTGGGAGACCCGAAAGAAGCTACTGGCTCCTAGCTTCAGATCAGCACAGCTCTGGCTGTTGTGGCCAACTGGGGACTAAACCAGCGGATTGAATACCTCTCTCTCTCTCTGCCTCTCCTCTCTCTGTGTAAATCTAACTTTCAAAATACATAAATATTAAGTGTTCATCAACAGTCAGGACAAGAGCTGATCAAGTCACTGTTTTGATTTGCATTTCCCTGATTGCTAGTGATCTTGAACATTTTTTCATGTGTCTGTTGGGCATTTGGATTTCCTCTTTTGAAAAATGTCGGGCTGGCGCCGCGGCTCACTAGGCTAATCCTCCACCTAGCAGCGCCGGCACACCGGGTTCTAGTCCCGGTTGGGGCGCCGGATTCTGTCCTGGTTGCCCCTCTTCCAGGCCAGCTCTCTGCTGTGGCCAGGGAGTGCAGTGGAGGATGGCCCAAGTGCTTGGGCCCTGCACCCCATGGGAGACCAGGAGAAGTACCTGGCTCCTGCCATCGGATCAGCACGGTGTGCCGGCCGCAGTGCGCCGGTCGTGGCGGCCATTGGAGGGTGAACCAATGGCAAAGGAAGACCTTTCTCTCTGTCTCTCTCTCACTGTCCACTCTGTCTGTAAAAAAAAAAAAAAAAAAAAAGAAGTCTATTGAGGTCCTTGGCCCATCTCTTAAGTGGGTTGCTTGTTTTGTTGTGGAGTTTCTTGATCTCTTTGTAGATTCTGGTTATTAATCCTTTATCTGTAGCATAGTTTGGAAATATTTTTCCCATTCTGTCGATTGCCTCTTCATTTTCCTGACTGTTTCTTTTGCCATACAGAAACTTCTCAATTTGACGCAATCCCAATTGTTAATTTTGGCTTTGACTGCCTGTGCCTCCAGGGTCTTTTCCAAGAAGTCTTTGCCTGTGCCAATATCTTGCAGGGTTTCTCTGATGTTCTCTAATAATTGACGGTGTTGGGTCATAGGTTTAGATCTTTAATCCATGTTGAATGGGTTTTTGTGTAAGGTGTAAGGTAGGGGTCTTGCTTCATGCTTCTGCACATGGAAATCCAGTTTTCCCAGCACCATTTATTGAATAGACTGTCCTTACTCCAGGGATTGGTTTTGGATCCTTGATCAAATATAAGTTGGCTGTAGATGTTTGGATTGATTTCTGGTGTTTCAATTCTGTTCCTTTGGTCTATCCATCTGTTTCTGTACCAGTACCATGCTGTTTTGATAACAACTGCCCTGTAGTGTGTCCTGAAATCTGGTATTGTGATGCCTCCAGCTTTGTTTTTGTTGTACAAGATTGCTTTAGCTATTTGAGGTCTCCTGTGCCTCCAAATGAATTTCAGCATCATTTTTTCCAGATCTGAGAAGAATGTCTTTGGTATTTTGATTGGTATCACATTGAATCCATAAATTGCTTTTGGGAGAAAGGACATTTCGATGATATTGATTCTTCCAATCCATGAGCATGGAAGATTTTTCCATTTTTTGGTATCCTCTTCTATTTCTTTCTTTAAGATTTTGTAATTCTCATTGTAGAGATCTTTAACGTCCTTGCTTAAGTTTATTCCAAGGTATTTGATTGTTTTTGTGGCTATTGTGAATGGGATTGATCTTAGAAGTTCTTTCTCAGCCATGGCATTCCCTGTGTATACAAAGGCTGTTGATTTTTGTGCATTGATTTTATATCCTGCTACTTTGCCAAACTCTTCTATGAGTTCCAATAGTCTCTTAGTAGAGTTCTTTGGATCCCCTAAATAAGATATCATAACATACTTTATCCCTTTTAGTATTTTTTTTGTTCTACTTAATACTATTGGTTGAACTCCTTAATTAACACACAATTATTCTTAGGTGTTTAAATTTAACTGAAAAGTGATCGCTGTTCAATATAAGAGTGGGAATAAGAGAGGGAGGAGATGTATAGTTCGGGACATGCTCAATTGGAGTTGCCCCAAATGGTAGAGTTAGAAACGTGCCAGGGGATTCCAATTCAATCGCATCAAGGTGGCCTGTACCAATGCCATCTCACTAGTCAAAGTGATCAGTTTCAGTTCACAATTAATCATAATGATAAGATTAAGAGTCAAAGGGATCACATAAACAAGAGTAGCATCTGCTAATACTAACTGACAGAATTAAAAAGTAGAGAACGATCCAACATGGACAGCGGGATATACAGCAGACTCATAGAATGGCGGATGTCCTAAACAGCACTCTGGCCTCAGAATCAGCCCTTAAGGCATTCGGATCTAGCTGAAGAGCCCATGAGAGTCTTTTAAGCATGGAAAGCCAAGACACTCTGGCAAAAAAAAAAAAAAAAAAAAAAAAAAAAAAAAAAAAAAACACCTAAATGAAAGATCTCTGCAAGTGAGATCCCAGTGGAAACAACAGGCCATCAAAGAAGGAGGTACCTTTCTCTGAAGGGAGGAGAGAACTTCCACTTTGACTACGACCTCGTCTAAATATGATCAGAGTTGGCGAACTCAAAAGGCTTCCATAGCCTTGGCATCTCATGACAAGAGCCTAGGATGATTACTGATGCCATAAACAAGAGTGTCAACAACAGGAGTCACTGTGCACTTACTCCCCATGTAGGATCTCTGTCCTTAATGTGTTGTACAATGTGAATTAATGCTATAACTAGTACTCAAACAGTACTTTACACTTTGTGTTTCTGTGTAGGTGCAAACTGTTGAAATCATTACTTAACATATACTAAATTGATCTTCTGTATATAAAGATAATTGAAAATGAATCTTGATGTGAATGGGATGGGATTGGGAGCAGGAGATGGGAGGCTTGCGGGTGGGTGGGAGGGAAGTTATGGGGGGAAAAGCCACTGTAATCCAAAAGTTGTACTTCGGAAATTTATATTTATTAAATAAAAGTTAAAAAATCATAAATAAAGAAAAATAAATAAATATATTAGTGTCCATGGTGTTGGTCTGCAGCTTGGGTCACGAGCATCCCATATCAGAGCACCTGGCTTAAGTTCTAGCTACTCTGCTTCTGGCTTCCTACTACTAGACATCTTGGGAGATAATGGCTCCCGTACTTGAGTCCCTGCCACTTATGAGGAAGACTCAGATAGAGTTCCAGCCTCCTGGTTCAGCCTGGTCAAGCTCTGGCTGTTGTGGATATTAGGGAGAGAACCAGTGGATGGGACCAGCTCTCTCTGTCATTTTGCCTTCAAATAAATAAAAATAAGTATAAATAAAATGACTATTAAAATAAATTATTGTCCATTTCTTTGCTCATGTGTTTTTCTTTCAATTATTCTTTTTAAATATTTAATCCAGTTATTTTTAATTTCTAAGGATTTATTTTATCTATTTTTAAAAGATTTACTTATTTGAAAGGCAGAGCAGAGGCAGAGAGAGGCAGAGACAGAGAGAAATCTTCCATGTGCTCGTTCACTTCTCATATGGCCACAACAGCCAGGGCAGGGCCAGGCCAAAGCCAGGACCCAGGAACTTCATCTGGGCCTCCCATGTGGGTGCAGGGCCCAGGTATTTGGGTCACCTTGTGCTGCTTTCCCATGCACATTAGCAGGGAGCTGTATTTAAAATAGAGTAGCCAGGATATGAACCAGCGCCAATACAGGATGCTGGCCCTGCAGGCCACAGCTATGTCATGGCGCCAGCCCCATAAGAACTTATTTTATTAAGATGATAACTTTTCACAAAAGGCAATTCTTTTTTTCAAGGGCACAATGCACAGTTTATGAAAAAAATGCAATTAGGCCGGCGCCGTGGCTCACTAGGCTAATCCTCCGCCTGCGGCGCTGGTACTCTGGGTTCTAGTCCCAGTTGGGGCGCCAGATTCTGTCCTGGTTGCTTCTCTTCCAGGACAGCTCTCTGCTGTGGCCAGGGAGTGCAGTAGAGGATGGCCCAAGTTCTTGGGCCCTGCACCCCATGGGAGACCAGGAGAAGCACCTGGCTCCTGGCTTCGGATCAGCGCGGTGCGCTGGCCACAGCAGCCATTGTGGGGTGAACCAACGGCAAAAAGGAAGACCTTTCTCTCTGTCTCTCTCTCACTGCTCACTCTGCCTGTCAAAAAAAAAAAAAAAAAAAAAAAGGAATTAAAAAAATTTAGATGCCCATGAGGTTTTCCCATTTAAACATTTTCCATGAACTTTTTTTTTTTCAAATATTTATTTATTTATGTATTTGAAAGGCAGTTACAGAGGGAGAGAGAGAGAGGGAAGGAGAGAAAGAGAAAGAGAGAGGGAGAGAAAGAGAGAGAGAGAGGTCTTCCATTCGCTAGTTCACTCCCTAAATGGCCACAACAGCCGGAGCTGCACCAATCCGAAGCTAGGAGCCAAGAGCTTCCTCTGGGTCTCCCACGTGGGTGCAGGGCCCCAAGCACTTGGGCCATCTTCCACTGCTTTCCCAGGCACATTAGCAGGGAGCTGGATTGGGAGAGGTGCAACCAGAACTCGAATTGGCGCCCATATGGAATGCCAGCATTGCAGGCAGAGGCTTAGCCTACTATACCAGCCCCTCCATGAACTTTTTGAAGATTCCTGTGTTCTCTCAACACAGATTAGTAAATTCTTTAAGTTTCATTTCACTTTTTTAAAAAAGATTTATTTTATTTATTTTAAAGAGTTACAGAGAGAGGTAGAGACAGAAGAGAGGTCTTCCATCCACTGGTTCACTCCCCAACTGACCACAATGGCTGGAGCTGCACTGATCCGAAGCCAGGAGCCAGGAGTTTCTTATCGGTCTCCCATGTGAGTGCAGGGCCCCAAGGACTTGGGCCATCTTCTACTGTTTTCCCAGGCCATAGCAGAGAGCTGGATGGGAAGAGGAGCAGCCGGTTCTAGAACTGGTGCCCATATGGGATGCTGGTGCTTCAGGCCAGGGCTTTAACCCACTGCGCCACAGCGCTGGCTCCTCATTTCACTTTTTAAAGCAAACTTTTATTTCTTGCATTGCCTGTCTTTCATGTCAGTCCTTGTTATAATCTGAATGTTTGTGTCTCTTCAAAGTTCATATGTCAAAACCTAATGTCTAAAGTAGTGGTATTAAGACATGGAGCCTTCAGGAGATGGTTAGGTTATGAGAGCTCTGCCTTCATGAGTGGGATGAGTGTCCTCATAGAGAGGCCCAATGAAGCTTGTTCCCCCCACTCCCACCAAGTGAGACAGCTAGAAGGCCTGACTGTGAAGGGAACAGGAGCCCTGAGCAGTCACCCAGGAGGCTCATGCATCGACCTTGGAATTCTCAGCTTCCTGCCCTCTGAACAATAAGTGCCTGTCATTTGTAAGTTGTCCAGTTTATGGTATTTTTTGTCATAAGCAGCCCCAATAGAGCAAGAGAGTCCATTAAAAAATCATTTTCACTTTTAGTCTTTGTTTTTTGTGTTAGTTGCTTTCTTCCTAGGCGCAGAGGCATTAAAGCTGACCAGAGTCCTCTGAGCTTGGGCATTGCTTTTTTTTAAGATTTATTTATTTGACAGTCAGAGTTACACAGAGAGAGAAGGAGAGGCACAGAGAAAGAGAGAGAGAGAGAGAGAGAGGTGTCTTCCAACTCCTGGTTCACCGCCCAATTGGCTGCAAAGGCTGGAGCTGTGCTGATCCGAAGCCAGGAGCCAGGAGCTTCTTCCGGTTCTCCTGTGCAGCTGCAGGGGTCCAAGGACTTGGGCCATCTTCCATTGCTTTCCCAGGCCATAGCAGAGAGCTGGATCGGAAGAGGAGCAGCCGGGACTAGAACCGGCACCCATACGGGATGCCAGCACTGCAGGCGGCAGCTTTACCCACTAAGACACAGTGCCGGCCCCCGGCATTGCTTATTAACTGTGGGGAGCAAACCGGACTGGACTGAGTTACTGGAATTAAGACTTATTCTATGCATCTGCTCTCCCACAATATGGCGCTGGGAGAGAAGTAAACAGCTTCCGCACAGCTGCCTCCAGTTCAGCTAATAAACTGTAGGACTTGCTCCTGATTGGAGAGCGGCGTACTCGGCGTGTGGGCAGCCGAGTTGGGATTGGCGGAGGAGGACTATAAAGGAGGAGAGAGACGGCATGCACCAGGAACATCTATGGGGAACATCTAGCTGAGGGAACACCTGTGCAGCCCCCGAGAAGAGCCGGCCGGCGGTGTGCCGCTCCCCTGCGGAAGTGGGGAATGCGGCCAGGGGGAACTGCCCTTCCACGGAGGTGGAAGGGATAGTAGCCAACCCGGGAAGAACCGGCAGCAAACCCGGGGAGGGCCGAGCAGACGAAAGAACAGCGCAGGGTCCTGTGTCGTTCCTCCACGAAGAGGGGGAGCGACATAATGGTGCCGTGACTCGGATAGGAAACCTAGGACGGATAGCAAACTTAGGAGGGAAGAAACGGGAAGAACTGGGAAAATATCGGAGAGAGAAACTAGAAAACAGCCTAGGGAAAATTTCGGAGAGAGAGACTAGCAAACAGCCTAGGGAAAAGCCGGACGATAAAGGTGCCGGAAGAAGCTATTGAAAGCCTAGGCATAGATTCGGATACGGACTACGGGGGGAAGCTGGGAGAAATCTCTAAGGTCGAAAGCGAAAGTGAAAGCTAGAACAAACAGACTCGGACACGGACTGTGGGGAGAGGCCAGGAGAAATGAGGGAGGAATATTGTTGGAAGAAAGCTTAGGGAAACATACCGGGTAGAGAAAAATGTTAGGGAAATTGAAGCCGCGGGGGGCAGGCCGAGGCGGATACGAAAGCCACTTTGGGGTTCTCAAGTTAGCCCGGGAATAGGGGGCGAAAAGTTGAAACCAGAAGCTGAAACGTAAGCCAGATTGGGATCCGTCTGATTAGCCCGGGGAGCAAAGGACGGGAAGCCAAACCGTGGGGCGGAGACGTATGCTGGGTTGAATTCGCCAGGCTAGCCCGGGGAACTTAAATTGAATGCTAGTGGCGGACACGTAAGCTACGCTGTGTTACTCGCGGAAGCCGCCGCGTGCAGAGAGCACGGGGCGTGAATAGATAGGGAACGGGGCTGGCGCGAGGCCGTGGTGCAGACGTGAAGGGCGTGGAGACCGCGGAGCGCGCGAAGCCAAGCCGCGCAGAGCCGGGAAGCAGCCTCGGGGCGGGCACCGGAAAGCCGCGCAGATGAGAGGCGCGGGCTGAAGCGGCTCAGAGCCGGCGAGGCGCCGAGAAGCAGCCTCGGGGCGGGGCGAGGCGCCGGGAAGCTGCGCGGAGCCCTGAGGCTGCCGGCAGGGCGAGGCGCCGGGAAGCCGCGGGGATAAGAGAAACAGAAGTTTAGAAGTAAGATGAGAGAAATAGGAATGCTGGAAGACAGAAGTAAAATGGGAGAAATAGGAATGCCCGGAGATAGAGAAATAGAGAAAGAGAAAGGCCTCCCTACAACACTGCAATGTGAGAGCTTGGATTCGGTCTGCCTGATTAAGTGAGGCGATGAGCACCTGGGCGGCTAGCAGCTTATGCGCCGCAAGTCACCGAAGACAGGCACGAATTAACATCAATAAGGCCTCCCCACAATAGGCACGAACCAACACTAATAAGTCTCCCCCACAATACGGCGATGAGAGGACCCGGATTCGGTTTGCCTGATTGATAGGACTTGTAAGAGCCTGTGGCAACTCTAGCAAGTAGAGCAGAGTGTGTGCCGCGGGACACCGAAGACAGGCGCGTATCAACGCCAAAAAATAAAAAGAAAGGGGGATCTGTGGGGAGCAAACCGGACTGGACTGAGTTACTGGAATTAAGACTTATTCTATGCATCTGCTCTCCCACAATATGGCGCTGGGAGAGAAGTAAACAGCTTCCGCACAGCTGCCTCCAGTTCAGCTAATAAACTGTAGGACTTGCTCCTGATTGGAGAGCGGCGTACTCGGCGTGTGGGCAGCCGAGTTGGGATTGGCGGAGGAGGACTATAAAGGAGGAGAGAGACGGCATGCACCAGGAACATCTATGGGGAACATCTATGGGGAACATCTAGCTGAGGGAACACCTGTGCAGCCCCCGAGAAGAGCCGGCCGGCGGTGTGCCGCTCCCCTGCGGAAGTGGGGAATGCGGCCAGGGGGAACTGCCCTTCCACGGAGGTGGAAGGGATAGTAGCCAACCCGGGAAGAACCGGCAGCAAACCCGGGGAGGGCCGAGCAGACGAAAGAACAGCGCAGGGTCCTGTGTCGTTCCTCCACGAAGAGGGGGAGCGACAATTAACATGGAAGATTTCCTGTGGTATGAGGAGGAGGAAGCCCGATTGTTGTTGCTGGGATACTCCAGAACTCATTATCTATAAACTGTTTCTCTGCAGACAACCAGGTTCTCCAGAGAAACCTCTAGCCTCTTGTCTAATTGTTAGCTACGCCTCCAGCAGCTGGGCAAGACTATTTATTGATTAGGATTGAATGCAATGTTGCTGAGTGCTGGTCTCTACCTGGTTTCCTTCTATGGAGGTACATTCCTAGAGCAATGGTTCTCACAGTAAGGTACCTGGGATATTGTTGGAAATTCACAGTCCCCAGGCTTGGCATTTGACAAAGAAGTCAATGCTTCTGATGCCTGCATCCTCGATCGGAACACCTGGTTCGAGCCCAGGCAACTCCATGTCCAAGCTTCCTACTAATGTGCACCCTAGGAGGCAGCAGAGGATGGTTCAAGGGCTTGGGTCCCTGTTACCCATGTGGGAGACCCAGATGGAGTTCCCAGCTCCTGAATTTGTGTTGGTCTTACTCTAGCTGTTATGGTCATTTGAGGAGAGAAGCAGTGGGTGGGAGATCTCTCTTGCTCTCTCACTCTGCCTTGCAAATAAAAATGAGAATACATTTTTAAAAAAGGAAAATAATTCCCAATTTCAGTTCTACCTAAAACTCAGTCAGAAGCTCTGAGGTGGGGCTTAGAATTTTGCCAGGTCCTCAGTGATTTGGATTTACATCAAAGTTTAAGAACCACTGCCCTGGGACATTGTCCTTTTCTGTGTGGTAACAACAGGGTCTCAAGGTTCCAGTCCGAGGAAAGAGGAAGAGCAGGGAGCGGTTGAGGTGCAGCCTGTGTTTATTTCCCTCTGTTCGGAGCTGAGCTGTGTGGTCACACTGAGCTGCTATGGGGCCTGAAATGTGTTCCCCACCTAACCTCCCAACTGCCCAGCCACTCCATGCACACAGCGGTCTGGAGAGTGGAGTTTGGTGGGCAGTGAGCAGTGGTGAGCAAAGGGCTCAGGGCACTTCCATGGGATCTCCAGCAATCAGGCCCTTCACTCTGCCTGTGTTCCTGGGCCCTGGCCTTTCTCCAGAGTCAGTTTCCCCAGGGAATTAACTTCTTGTCTCCTGGTGCTGGGTGAGTGGGGGAAACTGAGCAGAAGAGAATTGCGTGGCTCTTTTGCTGTAGGAGTGGAGACTCATCTCATGGCTTCATAGTACAGATGCTTTGATCAGTTCTTCTGTCGTCAGCCCAATGCCTGGCCCTTCTAACACTAACTGGACCTTTTGCTCATGAGCTGCGCTGGGCTCCTCTTGCAAGGTCAGCTCTGTTTTCATTGGTTACTTAGGCTTCAATTTCTGGGAACATTAGGTTAGTTACTACCTCTCTGTTCACTTCGTTTTTCTTCTCTTTGTCTTTCTGTGCTGCTGCCTTTATTTATTTATTTTTTAAAGATATATATTTTTATTTATTTGAAAGGCAAGAGTTACAGAGAGAAAGAGAGATCTTCCATCTGCTGGTTTATTCTCCAAATGGCCGCAATGGCGGGAACTGAGCCAATTAGAAGTCAGGAGCCAGGAGCTTCTTTTGGGTCTCCCATGTGGTTGCAGGGCCCCAAGAACTTGGGCCATCTTCTACTGCTTTCCCAAGCCATAGCAGAGAGCTGGATGGGAAGTGGAGCAGCCGGGATGAACTGGTGCCTATATGGGATGCCGGTGCTTCAGGGCAGGGCTTTTAACCCACTGCACCACAAGGTCGGCTCTTAGTGCTGTGCCTTTAAATTTTTGGGCTTCATTACCAGAGGATTTTGAAGGAATGAGAGATAAATGGATTTGTCCAGTCTGCCATTTTAAACAAGAAATACAATTTTTTTAAAAAAGATTTATTTATTTGTTTGAAAGTCAGAGTTACAGAGAAAGAGACACAGAGAGATCCTCCATCTGCTGGTTTATTCTCCCAGATGGCCACAATGACCAGGGCTGGGCCAGGCAGAAGCCAGGAGCCAGGAGCTTCTTCTGGGTCTCCCACACAGGTGCAGGGGTCCAAGGACTTGGGCCATCTTCTTTACTTTCCAAGGCACATTAGCAAGGAGCTAGATTAGAAGTGGAGCAGCTGGAACTTGAATTGGTGCCAATGTGGGATGCTGGTCTTATCTGCCAGGCTACAACGCTGGCCCCCTAGAAGTACCATTCTGAGAAAATAGTTTCTGTATGTCATTCACATTGAGGAGAGCGGTTTACATCTGCTAGAGGATCTCTCCAAGGAAAGAGAACGTAAACCCTTAAAGCTGCACTGAAATGGTTAAAGGGTACACACTACCATTAATCGTGTAATTTAAGCTTAAATTAACAAAATACACTGTGAAAAAGACACATTGGATACTGAACTAACACCATCTTTCATTTTATCTTTAAGTAAGGATCAGTACACTTTTCTAGAAAAAGTCAGATAGTAAATATATTATTCCTTTTTTTTTTTTTTTCTATTTGACAGGTAGAGTTGTAGACAGTGAGAGAGAGAGACAAAGAAAAAGGTCTTCCTTCCGTTGGTTCACTCCCCAAATGGCTGCTATGGCCGACGCTGAGCTGATCTGAAGCCAGGAGCCAGGCACTTCCTCCTGGTCTCCCAGGTGGGTGCAGGGGTCCAAGCACTTGGGCCATCCTCCACTGCCCTCCCGGGCCACAGCACTGGAAGAGGAGCAACTGGGACTAGAACCCAGCACCCATATGGAATGCTGGTGCCGCAGGCGGAGGATTAACCAAGTGAGCCACCGCACCAGCCCCTCCTTTTTTTTTTTTTTTTCAAAGATTTATTCATGTATTCGAAAGACAGAGCTACAGAGAGAGGTGGAGACAGAGAGAGGTCTTCCATCCGATGATTCACTCCCTTAAATGGCCATAACAACTGGAGTGGGGCTGATCTGAAGCCAGGAGCCAGTAGCTTCTTCCAGGTCTCCCACGTGGATGCAGGGGTCCAAGCACTTGGGCCATCTTCCACTGCTTTCCCAGGCCATAAGCAGAGAGCTGGATCGGTAGAGGAGCAGCAGGGACATGAGCCAGCAACCATTTGGGTTGCTGGTGCCACAGGCAGAGGCTTAGCTTACAACACCATAGCACCGGCCCCTAATCTCTTCTTTTTTTTAAAAAAATTACTTATTTGCTATTTATTTGAAAAATACAGAGAGAGAGAAAGAGAGAGAGAGAAAGAGAGGGAGAGAGAGGTAGACAGACATATTGCTCATCTGCTCGCTGACCTTCCAAATGCTCACAATAGTTGGGGTTGGGCCAGGCTAAAGGTAGGAGCCAGGAACTCAAACTGGGTTTTCCATGTGGTTGGCAGAGACTCAAGTACTTGAACTGCTGCCTCCCAGGGTGCACATCAGCAGGAAGCTGGAATTTGGGGCACAGCCAGGACTCAAGCTCAGGCACACTGATACGGAATTCGGGTCTCCCAAGCAGTGCCTTAACTGTTGTACAAAACACTTGGCTCAGGTCAGTGGTCAGTTAATTCTTCAGGAGAGGTGTGGGTCTTCTGCCTCCAGAGCTGGTGTTGAGACATCCTCCACGGTCCATTAACAGTTCTTTCAACAAGACATTTAAGAGTTTAGAATTAAGAAAACAGAGCTGCTAAACAATGGAGTTAAAGGCCTATACGATACGGTCAATGATGATGAAAGACAGAGAGGGATCTTACAGACAAAATCAATCATGCAATGATCTTTCTTTCTCTCTTTTTAAACCAGTAATCTTCCAATTCCTCACTGACTGCATGTTCTCTGTCGCATGTTACTTACTGCCTGGGTGTTTCCTCCAATTTCCACCTTATCTCTTCATCTCCTCTGCTGGAGCCACTGCTGAACTCATCTAAAGCGTTCCCTTTGACCTGGGAAGAGAGTAGAAACTGTTACTCTTAAATCTGATTTCTGCCATCCCCATAGCTCAGGTGTGTTTCTCTCTGCAGTTGGTAAGGAAGGTGTCAGGTGAATGAAGTCAGTGCTATGACTGCTGTAGATGCTGGCCTCACAGGAGCTGGCTGGTACTCTGCTGTGCCACAATGCAACCCGCAGACTCCCAGGCTTGGTGGTGCCCTATCTGATACTGCATGAAATAGAGACAATATTGAGTTTAAAGCAATAAATGTATTAGTGAACACATAAATATGTTAGGTATTTTCAGAATGGCAGCCTAATATAAGTAAAGTATTTGGAAGTGTTTATTTCATGTGTTTATCCATTTCTCTGTAAGCCTCTGAGGACAAAGACTGCAGATTTTTTTTTTTTACATTGCTATATAGCCTTCAGCCAAGAATAGTACTTGATGTATAGCTGATATTCAGTAAATGCATGTGAAATTCAATAATCCATTCATCCAATAAGTATTTATTGAGCACTGGCTATGTTCTGTATAAACAAAGATGAGGAAATCATTGTTGTTGCCTTCAAGGAGCTTAAGGCATAGTGGAAAAACCACATAAATAGTTGTAGTGATAAGAACGTGTTCAGATGGAGATATAATGGAGAGTCACTGAATGATGGATGCTGGAGGTTACATGCATTTTATTGGAACACAGATGTCAAGAAAACGATGTTATAAGAAAGGAGAGGACGTGGCTGCAAGAGGAACTGTAGTTTGAGATTCTGCAGTCTGTCCCATTCAAATTGCTCAGCCCTAACCATGATGAATTTGAAAGCATTATCTTTTTTTCCTAATGGTTGCCTGAAATGGTGCCTGGTGCGGGGGTGTTGATAAATCCATAGCTTTGTGTGTGTGTGTGTGTGTGTGTTTAACAGGCAGAGTGGACAATGAGAGAGAGAGACAGAGAGAAAGGTCTCCCTTTTTCCATTGGTTCACTCCACAATGGCCGCTGCGGCCGGCAGACTGCGCTGATCCGAAGCCAGGAGCCAGGTGCTTTTCCTGGTCTCCCATGGGGTGCAGGGCCCAAGCACTTGGGCCATCCTCCACTGCACTCCTGGGCCACAGCAGAGAGCTGGACTGGAAGAGGAGCAACCAGGACAGAACCCGGCGCCCCGACCGGGATTAGAACCCTGGGTACCGGCGCCGCAGGCGGAGGATTAGCCTAGTGAGCCGCAGCACCGGCCCCATAGCTTTGTTTTAACCTGCTGCTCATAGATCTACTGCTCTTTAAAAAGCCATGGTTTTCAATTCCTATACCAGTATTTTATCTTAAAGTAAATCCTAAAATCATCACAGATTCACGCGTAGGTTTCCAGGTAACTTAGGTGTTTTTTTGAGGTACTGATGCTACTCACCTTGAGCAATGGGAAGTGCTAACTTCCTCTTGAATAATTATGACTGGCAAAATTTCATTTGGAATTTACCAATGACTTAAACTGTGTTATAAGAAAAAATTGGGGGCTGGTGCTGTGGTGTAATAGGCTAAGCCTTTGCTTGTGGTGCCGACATCCCATATGGGCGCCGGTTGGTATCACGGCTGCTCCTCTTCTGATCCAGCTCTCTGCTTATGGCCTGGGAAAAGAGTAGAAGATGGCCAAGGTCCTTGGGTCCCTGCACCCTCATGGGAGACCAGAAGAAGCTCCTGGTTTCTGGCTTTGGATTGGCTCAGCTCTGGCCGTTGTGGCCATTTGGAGAATGAACCAGCAGACAGGAGACCTTTTTCTCTGTCTCTCCCTCCCTCCCTCTGTAACTCTCTCAAATAAATAAATAAAATCTTAAAAAAAATAGAAAAAATTACATGGGGTTGCCACTGTGACACAGAAAATTAAGACTCCACTTATGATGCCAGCATCCCATTTGAGAGTGCCAGTTTAAGTCCCAGCTGACCTGCTTCTGATCCAGGTCTCTGCTAATGTTCCAAGGAAGGCAGGCGAGGATGGCTCAAGTGCTTGGGCCCCTGCCACCCATGTGAGAAACTTGGATGAGGTTCTGAGCTCCTGGTTTTGGCCTAGTCCAGACCCAGCTATAGGAGTCATTTGGGGAGTGAACCTGCAGATAGAAGATCTTTCTCCCTTTCTCTTTGTTGCTCTGCCTTTCCAATAAATAAATATAAAAAATAATAGGGGCCTGTGTGTGGCGTAGCAGGTTAAGCCTGCGCTTGAGATGTTGACATCCCAAATGGGCGCCAGTCAAGACCTGGCTGCTCCACTTCAGATCCAGCTCCCTGCTAATGTACCCGGGAAAGCAGCAGAAGATGGACCACATGCTTGGGTCCCTACACCCACATTGGAGTCTCAGAAGCAGCTCTGGGCTCCTGGTTTCGGCCTGGCCCAGCCCTGGCCATTATAGCCATTTGGGGAGTAAAACAGCAGATGGAAGATCTTTCTGTCTTCCTTTCTCTGTAACTCTGCCTTTCAAATAAATTTTAAAAAATCTTTTAAAAAATAATTTAAAACAAGCCACAGCAGGGATAACATTTTTGATTCACTTTAATGAACTGAATTAAAGACAATATATCTGCACACTTTATAGTCACTTTCAAAAGCATAAACTCATTCACTTATTCCAAAATCATTTACTGTATATTTACTTGCGATTGGCTGCTGGGAGCACAAAAATGAACGAGACAGAGTTGTAGTAAGTTAGAGAGGAGAGTAACAAGAGAAGCGCACTGGCTTGCTCAGAGAAGTCAGGGAAAGCCTCTCAACGAGGGGATTTTTTTTAGTGATGTGAAAGATAATTTATCATCAGGTGAGAGGAAGATGGACTGCAGGGAGAGGGGATAGCCTACAGAAAGGACAGAGGTGAAAGGCTTGTCCCTGAGAGGGCCTGGTGTAAGGGGCTAGCATTTATTCAAAATACTCAAAAGAATTAGTCCACCAGGTGCGAGGCTTGAGCAGCTAGAATTCATTAATCAAGGAGCAATGGGAATTAGGGAGGGTGCCACAGTAAATTTGATGGAACTGACAGGGTGAAAAGGGGGAAGGAGCAAAGCCCAGTGCTGGGAGGAAAATGTAGCAAATAGCTCATGTGTACCACAGCCTGTCTCCCCGGCCTTAACAGGGGCCGGCACCTGTGGCAGTGGCTCAGACTCTGCTTGCGAGGCCTGAGTTACTGGCTGTGCTTCTGATTCAGCTTCCTGTTAAAGCACACCCTGGGAGGCAACAGGAGGTGGCCCAGGACCTTGGTTCCCTGCCACGCATGTGGGAGAGCCACAGAGTTCCAGGCTTCCAGTCTCTGCCTGGCCTACTCATTGCTGTTGCCAGCACTGGGGAAATGACTCAGTGGGTTGAAGATGTCTGTCTCTGGGCCTTTCAGATAAATGAAAACGTTTTTATTTAAAGGTTTATTTTATTTATTTGAAAGGCAGAGTTAGAGAGAAGGAGAGGAGGGAAGGAGAGAGAGAATATCTTTCACCCGCTGGTTCACTCCCCAAAGGGCTGGGCCAGGCTGAAGCCAGGAGCCAGGAGGTTATTCTGAGTCTCCCACACGGCTGCAGGGCCCCAAGCACTTTGGCCCCCTTCCGATGCTTTCCCAGGCCATTAGCAGGGAGCTGGATCAGAAGAGGAGCATCTGGGACTCATATGGGATGCCTGCGTTGCAGGCTTAGGCTTCACCACCATGCCACAAGGTTGGCCCCAATAAAAACATTTTTAAAGACCGCTTTCTGTGTACCATCATGTTTACCTATTATCCCATTCAGCCTCCTCTTGAACAAAGGAATAAACTGACAATAGGGCAAGAAACAGGCCTTCGGCCTTCCTCCCATTTAACAAGTAGTGAGGCTCCTAAACACTGTTGCGTACTCTCTGCCTAGGTGTAGATAGAGTTATTGGGCTGGTGCACATTTCTTGGGCAGTTAAGTGAAACTGAGCAGGAACCCTGGAAATAACATAAATGAATGTTAGTGAAAACATACAATGTAGTCTCTTTTAGACTTTTTTTTTCTAAAGATTTATTTTATTTGACAGGCACAGTTAGAGAGAGGGAGAGACGACGGGAGCTTCCATCAGCTGGTTCATTCCCCAAATGGTCAAAGCCAGGAGCCAGGAGCTTCTTCTGGGTCTCCCATATGGGTGCAGGGCACCAATCACTTGGGCCACCCTCCGCTGGCTTTCCCAGCTGTTAGCAGGGAGCTGGATCGGAAGTTGAGCAGCCAGGACCCAACAGGCCACAAGCCAGGTTCTTCTAGATTCCTTCTATAATCAGGTTATTTTTGCAATTTACTTACTTGAAATGATTAAGTTCTTTGAGCACAAGTGGGTTAAAGTTACCTGCACATAAACATCCCACGTCCAGGGAGTAATTGGAGTTTTCTGGCACCCACGCCTCAAAAACCTGATCTAGGGTACCGTGTGAAGATGGTTCTCCTTTTCAGTTACATTTCTCCTTCATGGGACCACGTACGACTGAGGGGCGGAGAGAGTCACGCCGCACGGCGACCTCGCAGATCACCCGAGTTTTCGAGGCGAGACACTCCACTCACCTCCTCCTCCCCCGCCCCCTCCCCCCGTCTGGAAAGGTGCAGGATCCGCTAAACCCTGCGTCGCACAGCGGCGGCCGGAGCAGACGCGGGATGGTCGCGCGTCCCCGGCGCAGCCCAGGGGGACAGCCAGAGCGACTGGGGAAGGTAGGTCTCAGGAACGGGGCCCCGACCCCTGTCTGCAAACAGCAGAGGCCCAGCCGGGCGGGGAGGAAGCTGCCGACTGCAGGTGTGGAAGGGGCTGCCCCAGGCCCACCCTTAGCAGCCGAAGGGGCGAGGAGCCGCGCGTGCGAGCAAGGGGCTGCGGACGGGGTGCGCTCCCCACGCACTAGCTGGCCCGGCTCCGAAGGCCCAGGAGAACGGCCTTCGCCCCGGGGCCCGCGACTCGCGGTGCCAGCCCCGCAGCGCGCGCTGCTGCGCGGGGCCGGGCGGCCGCCAGGGGGCGGGAGCGGCGTCGTGAACAATGGCCGCGCTCGGGCGGGAGGCGCAGTGGGCCGCGCGCACGCGCGTGCGTGCTGGGCGCGGGAGCGGCTGGGCAGGCGGGGGCGCGCGGCGCGAGCCCGGGAGGGCGCGGCGGGAGCGCCGGGGAGGCGGGCGGAGGCGGGGGGCGGGGAGCCCGAGGGGTGGAAGCTGGCGGCGGCGGCGGCCGAGCGGGGTCAGTTCTCTGTAGTGTTTGCCAATGTTGGAGCCGTCTGCTAAGTGTCCCTGGCAAGAAGGTAAATACCCTCGTGGGGGGCGCGCGGGAGGCCCCGACTTCCGCCCCGCTGGCGGAGGAGGCAGAGGGCGCTGAGGAGCCCTGCAGGTCCGCGGCGCGGCGAACCCCGAGAAGAGCGGCCCCCTTTGCGGCCTCCCCTCCCCCGCGCCATCCCTCCCTCCTGGGGCTCGCTGGGGCGGGAGGGGGGAGGGGAGGCCTAGGGGGGCAGGGCCGGGGAGGAGGAGGTTGGGTGGGTGGGGGGGCGTGTGTGCAGGGGGTGGGACAACACAGGTGTCCTGAGGGGAGGAGCTGAGAGGAAGGCGAAGGGACGCGGCCAAGGGGGGAGGGGGTGGGGGAGGGCGCAGCGGGGTGGGGGTCTGGGGACCCCGGTGGGACTCGCCGGAAGACGGAACGGCGGGTGTAGCGGCGGGGTGGGAGAGGGCGGGGGAGGCGAGGGGAGGCCTGGGGAGGGGGCGAGGCGCGGAGGCAGGCCCTGGGGGTCTGCAGGGGGTGGGCCTGGGGGCGGCGCGGCGGGGCCGGGCGCGCCGCGGGGTGGCGGCGGTGGCTATTTCTGTAGAATGGGCAAGTGGTAGAGACGTAACTCGCCGAAACGGGGAAGGTAGGTGGGGCCGAGGGGACAAAATATATCCTATGACAGGCGAGTTCTGCTGTGGCTCTCACGCACTACTACCGTGAGGGCTCGGCTTAAAGGGGTAGTTGGCAGTAGTGACCTTGCCGGGGTGAAGGGACAAAGCTCAGTTGCAGAGTGCACGGTGCGAGGCCGGGGGCCGGCCGGGGACTGCGCCGAGGGGGGAGTGTTCCGCAGAGCCGCTGAGGAGGGCGCAGAGCTGGCCTTCCTGGGCAGGGGGCGGGGATAGTAATGGCCGTGGGGTTCTGGAAGTCCCTGGAAAGATGTGCAGCGTTTTGCGTTTGTGATTAGTTTCGTTTGGAAGGGGACCGTATTTTGTACTGGTGTACCCCTCCCTCCGAAACAAACAAACAAACAAACAAACAAAAAACAACTACTTGGGCAGAGAAGGGTGTACCTGGGATTTACTGAAGGCTGTTCTCAAGTGGATCCTGCGAAAGGATGGAACCGATCCTGTACAGTACTTCACTGTTGGTTAAAAACCTTTATTACTCATATTTAACGCCTGACTTAACAATCTTGGGGAAGTTTTTCTGAGTTTTACTTGGCTTCTCATGCACGGTTGTATTGTAGAAAAACATGGTCCACACTTGAAATCAGAATTGTGATGGGCAGGCAGGATGGTAGCAACCTCATAGGAGAAAAGATTGCAACACTTTCCCAGCAGGAGATTTCTTCCCGGTCCTTGCTTTCCTAAGATGACTCAAATACACAGTTGTGAGTTGTGCCCTGCAGTGGAAAAAATCTTACTTCATAAAACCATCATAACCCAGACTTATTCTGCATCTTGATTGTTTTGTACTATGGCAAGTTTTTCATTGTTCAGTGTGTCTGTATTTTACTGAAAACCAGCGGTATCACATAACACTTGAATTGTAGATTTGCTGTGTTTTGCAGCAGGCCTGTATTAAATTTGTGAAGCAGTTATGCCAAACTATGTGGTGTATGTGCGTTTTTTTGTATGCTATGGTTTCAGCTGAAATCACCATTGCCTTACTTCACTGCACATCACTAAGTGATAATTAGCTGGTAGGCTGTGATGCATACTTCCTCACGTTTCAGTTTTTTCCTTAAAAACCAGTGTTTTGTATTTGTAAAAATGTCGCTGTATAATCCAGGTATGTATTGTTCATTTCAAATAGCATGTCATGTAGTTTTGGAATTTTAACTCTTTATTTGAAATCATTTAATTCCAAACTTACAGAAAAGTGGTGAGAAGAATCCAAAGAACATCCCTGTAACTTGTACTCAGATTCACCTGTTACCATTGATGGAACAAGGCTCTCTTCCTAACAGCCATTTTACTCATTTTTCATTTGCCCACTGTCACACATAGAAAGCATTTGTTTTTTTCCTGGACAATTAATGACACGGCCCTTTGCTCCCAAATACTTAAGCATGGAATACCATGTAAGTTTTACATTTTAACTTCTTGACTTGCCTGGAATGAAGTTCTAGGGAAGTGTGATCTTGAGAATAGAGGTGGGCATTTGGCACTTAAGACACCTGCATCACATATGAGAATGCCCTGGGTTCCAGTGTGGGCTTCTCTTCTGATTCCAGTTTCTTCCTAGTGCTCACCCTGGGAGGTATTAGATGACCTTGGCTCAAGTACTTGGGTCCCATAGGGGAGACCTGGAATGAGTTCCAGGCTTTTGGCCTTGACCTGACCCAGCCCTAGCTGTTGCAGGCATTTGGGGAGTGAATCAGTGGATGGTAGAGATAGCACTCTCAATCTCTCTCAAGTGTGTAAATTAAAAAAAGTTTAAGTAAGAATACAACAAAATCTACACTATTAAAAGTATAAACAAGAGAAGATGAATGATTTTCCTGTTTAGCCACTGAAGATTAGTTGGCTTTTTTTGTTTGTACTTAACTTCTTTACTCCTCATTAGTCTTAATCTCCTTTTCTTTTGTATTCTTTGCTAGGTAGCTGATTGTTTATATGTACAGGTTATAATAAAGATGGAAAATCTGGATACAGCAAAACTGAGTTCTTTGTTAATATTAGGTTGTATTTTGAGTTTGTAGTTTGAGACATGCACAATGTGATCACTCACATAGAGATGTATTTGTGCCTCTCAGGGATTCAATGAAATATTAGAGGGACTGGTATTGTGGCACAGCTGGTAAAGCCATAGTCTCTGATGCCAGCGTCCCAAATCGGACTGTGGGTTCAGGTCTCAGTTGCAGTGATCTGATCCAGCTCCCTGCTAATGTGTCTGGGAAAGTAGCTGATGATGGCCTGAGTTGCTTGGGCCCCTACCACCCAATGAGAGACCTGGATGGAGCAGCTGGATCCTGGATTCAGCCTGGCATAGCCCCAGCTGTTGTGGCCTTTTGAGGAGTGAAGCAGTGGATGGGAGATCACTATATCTGTCCTCTCTGTCACTCTGTTTTTCAAATAAATAAATAAATATTTAAAAAAAGGATACAGGAAATCTCAAAGTGAGTCTAGATTGCCTTTAAAGGCAGAGGTTAACTTTTAAAGAATATTAGGGGTCGGCGCTGTGGAACAACCAGTTAAAACCCTGGCCTGCAGTGCCATGGCCCTGCCGGTTGAGTTCCAGCTGCTCTACTTCTGATCCAACTCCCGGCTAATGTGCCTGGGAAAGCAGAGGAGGGTAGCCCAAGTCCCTGGGCCCCTGTACTCACGTAGGAGACCCAGAAGAAGCACCTGGCTCCTGGCTTTGGCCTTGTCCAACCCCAGCCATTGTGGCCATTTGGGGAGTGAACCAAGGGATGGAAGACCTTTCTCTTTCTGTCTCTACCTCTCTCTAAAACTCTTCCAAATAAATAAAAAGAATATTACATGAGAGCCTAGAATCCTTATCAATTACAATTTGTGTATATGTGTATATCATTGTTTGAGTTTGGATAACTTCCCAAAATTCAATATAGGAGTCTTCTAGTTTTTTTTTATCCAAGTGTTAAGTCCCAGACTTTGTTAAAAGAAACATTTTACCAAGGCTTTAAATCCAGCTTTACACTAATTTTTTTTAAAGATTTATTTATTGAAAAGTCAAGAGTTTACAGAAGAGGAGAGGCAGAGTCAGAAGAGAGTGAGCTTCTGTCTGCTGGTTCACTCTCCAAATGGCTGCAACAGTCAAAACTGGGCCAGGCCAAAGCCAGGAGCTTCATCCAGGTGTGGGTACAGAGGCCCAAGTCCTTGGGCCATCTTCTACAGCTTTCCCAGGTGCATTAGCATTAGCAGGGAGCTGGATCAGAAGTGAAGCAGCCAGGACACGAACCAGTGCCCATATGGGATGCTCAGGCAACAGCATCCCCAATACGTCACAACACTGGCCCCAAAGGCAAGTCTTTTTTTTTTTTTTTAAGATTCACCTGTTTCTTTGAAAGAGTTACACAAAGAGGAGAGGCAGAGAGAGAGAGAAAGAGAGAAGGAGGGAGAGTGAGGAAGGTAGATCTTCACTCCTCAATTGGCCATAACGGCCGGAGCTGTGCCAGTCCAAAGCCAGGAGCTTCTTTCAGGTCTCCCACATGTGTGCAGGAGCCCAAGGACTTGGGCCATCTTCCACTGCTTTCCCAGGCCACAGCAGAGAGCTGGATTGGAAGTGGAGCAGCTGGGACTCGAACTGGTGCCCCTATGGGATGCCAGACTGCAGGAGGTGGCTTTACCCCTACAGTGCTGGACCCTGCCCAAAGGCAAGTCTTATATAGTGAAGAGGACTTTGAAAACAGGTCAAACTGGATTTTAATGCTATCAATGTGTCCCAGCCCCTAGCAAAATGGGGATATATGACACCTGCATCTCAAGGTGATAAGGATTAAATGAGTTAATGTGAAAGTGACATACTATAAAACTGATAATTTTTGTTTTAGTAAATATTAGTTCCCTTGTTTTTCTAGACAAGTAGTAATATGGGGAGTTTTTCACTGGAATAGTTTGGGGGTAAGACTTCCTTCCTTATACTTAGGATCTTTGATAGGCTTTTAGAAGATAATAGAATTTTGGCTGAAATTTTAAAATTTTTCTGGGGTTGCTGCTTTAAAAAGTTAGAATGAAATACATTTTTAAAAAGCTTTTTAAAGGACAACTGAATTTATTTAGGGTAAGAAGTTTTGAATTGGTAGTTAGGGTCCCCCCCCCCCCCCTAAATTTTTTGTTTGAGAGGCAGAGTAAGAGAGAGAGAGGCTAGACAGAGAGAATTCCCATTCTCTTATTCACTTCCCAAATGCTCTCAACAGCTGGGACTGAGCCAGGCTGAAGCCAGGTGCTGGGAACTCTATCCTGGTCTCCCATGTGGAGTCAGGGACCCAGGGACTTGACACATCACCTGCTGCCTCCCAGGATGCATATTGAGAAACTGGCTTTAGGAGCAGACCTGGAACTTCAACCTGGGCACTTCAGTATGGGATGTGGGTGTTCCAAGTGGTGTCTTAACTGATATACCAAATACCTACCCTGATACTTGGTTTGGAGTAGCTGCTAGTCTTAAGAATAGGGATAGTAAATATTTTTTGTTTTTCATATTGTCAAATAAGACATTGAAGTGAGAATTACCTATCAATTGTGGATGAATGCAATTCTAAAAAATTTACAGTTATTAATAGTAATGCCATTTTATAAGTTATAAATAAATTGCCATTAATTATTGAGGATTATATATAGATTTGGCTTGTATAGCTTTTAATTTGTCAAATGGGCAAAATGTAATTTATAATAAGATCAGTGGGTTCGTTCTATCAGCAGATTCAGGTTGGACCTTTAACTTGGCATGAGCACAAGTCATCCTCAGTTTGCAGTGTCCTCTCTTCATCAACTGTCCTGCCCGTTTTAGTAGCTTGGATCCTAGAATTGCGTGTCCTTATGTGCTGAATGGATGTCACTGTAGGGCACTTTGGGGACATGTGAATAGGTTTCTCTAAAAGTACTTAATTGTAGTTGGAATAAACTGTTACTTGGAGCTCTTGTCAGAGGAGGGAGAGTGGACTTATGAAACCTCAGATAGTATGAAGCTGTATTTTGCTGATATGCTTTGATATTTTATCAGATTTTTAAAAATACAGGCCAGTAGATCTGACACATCTTCATAAAGAAGAAACAGGGTCCGAAAGTGCCACTGTGGGCATTCTAAATTGTCCACGGTGTGGTTGCAAATTATAATTTTTGCACTGACTGTAAATCTAACTTGTCTGATAAAAACGAATCTCAGAATGCTATCCAGTTACCTCTCAGTGCTGTTTATAGCTGTACTAGTGTCATATATTTTAACTTATACAGCTCCTTATACTTGTGAAGAAAAAGCTTATAGAATATTTAAAATTGTATGATCAATTTTAAGTGAATAGGTGTTCTTGTTTCTGTTGCTGCATAAATATCTTTTGTATATTAGAAGATTAGAACTCTAAGAAATGTACCCTGGTATCTTACTGTGCCTGCTTCTTGGAATCAGCCCCAGTGTTATCAGACTGTGATATGGAAAAATATGAGAAGGACTGTAGATGAGTACTTTTGACTTTTTGAGAAGCTTATGCTAAATACAAACAAAAACAAAACGATGCTTCGCGGAGAGATGGTGAATACTTAGAAGCAATGCTAAATTCTAAAAAGTAAGGGACGCTAAATTACTGAGAAACTTTTAGTGGTTTATTCATACTTCACCTTCCAAATGAATTCAATAAAAAAATTGGTTGGATTTGTATTTTTGTTTCCAATGTGTTTTTTTAAAAATATTTATTTTTGTTTGAAACAGACACAGACACCAACACATGCAGATCTTCCATCCTATGGCTCACTCCCTAATGCTTGCAATAGCTGGGGCTAGGCCAGGTTGCAGCCAGGAGCCTGGAACTCTATTTGGGTCTCAAATGAGTGGCAGGGGAGCCATTGTCTGCTACCTCCCAGGACTCCATTAGCTGGAACCTGGATTGGAATCAGAGGCACTCTACTATGGAATGGGGGCATCCCAAGTGGTAGTTTAACCTGTGCCACAACACCTGACTATCGTATTTTAACATTATTTGAATAAAGCCACACTTTTTAAAAAAGATTTTATTTATTTTAAAGATTTTATTTTGAGAGTCAGAGTTACAGAGAGGGAGAGACAGAGAGAAAGGTCTTCCATCCGCTGGTTCACTCCCCAAATGGCTGCAATGGCTGGAGCTGGACTGATCTGAGGAGCTTTTTCTGGGTCTCCCACGTGGGGACTTGGGCCATCTTCTGGTGCCTTCCCAGGCCATTAGCAGGGAGCTTGATTGGAAGAGGTGCAGCTAGGACAGGAACCAGCACCCATATAGGATGCAGGCACTGCGGGCAGAGGCTTAGCCTACTATGCACAATGCTGGCTCCAAAAGTTATACTTTTTAAAGACCTTAGCTCTGGAGTTAAAAATGTAAATGTTTGTTTCACAGTTTACAACATTCAAATTCTAGTGTTACTTATTTCCTCATGTCGAGTAGGGAATTGATTTATTTTTGACCTGCCCAAATATGTTAATTAATATCCAAAGCACCATAGGAGTATTGAATTTTTTTATTTCAATTTGCTTGTATTTGCTGTTTATTATCTAGCCAGATTACAAAAATACCATAGCAGAAACATAGAGTTACAGAGAGAGGGAAAAACAGAAAAAAACTTCCATCTGCAGCAATGCCTGGAGCTGGGCTGATCTGAAGCCAGGAGCCAGGAGCTTCTTCTGGGTCTCCTATGTTGGTGCAGGGACCCGAGCACTTGGGCCATCCTCCAGTGCTTTCTGAGGCCATTGCAGAAAGCTGGATTGGAAGAGGAGCAGCTGGGACATGAACAGGCACCCATATGGGATGCTGGTGCCATAGGCAGAGGTTTATTAATTAGCCCATTATGCCGCAGCATGGGGCCCCAGGAGTATTGAATTTTAGAGTTGAACAGGGTTGTCTTATTTATTGTTGTATGACAAATTACCCCAGAACTTAGGCCTTAAAACAGCAAACATTTATTATCTCATTGGTTCTGTGGGTTAGAAATTTGGGTGCAGTTTGGCTCGGTTCCTGTGGCTCAAGGTGTCTAAGGAGGTGGCAGTGACATCAGAAAGCTTGCCCGGTGAAAGATCTGCCTTCAGATTCATGTGGCTCTTGGCAGAGTTCTGTTCCTTGGGGCCTCAGATTGTACTGGCTGCTGTCCGGAGCTTCACTCAGTCCTCTGCCATGTGGGCCCCTCCAAAGGGAGGCTCACAAGATGGCATCTGGTTTCCCTCAAAGCAGACAAGAGAGTGGGAGAAGGCGATATTCAAAACTTGATAGCCTAATCCTGGCATTGGGGTCTTGGTGTTTCTTTTGTATTCTACTTGTAAGAGGCTGCCCACCGCAACAACTTGAGTTTAATTTTGAATGATTAAAAAAAAAAAAAGAAGAAAAAGAATTTAATGATACACAAAGTAATTTGACCAAGGAGCCTGAAGAGCTTGGACTAAAATTTAAATTCACCATTACTCAGGCCTTGTACATTTTCTAAACTTCCCATTCCTTTAGGAGGTGTGAAAATAACTATAAAAGAAAATAAAAATTAATACAGGTACTGAGGACACTATTGTAAGAAGTATACTAAAAATGTTCAAAGTCATTTTGAATTGCTTTCGGTCTCATATTGAAAACATTGTAGCCAAATATTTCTCTCTGTGTGTGTGTGTGTGTGTGTGTGTGTCTTTATGTATGTATCTGAAGAATACTTGCTTCTGAGGGAAAATTCAGTATTTTACAGCATTCTACACAAGTGATAGAATTTAGTCCTTTTGGCGTATGTCCAGACTGTTGTTGCTTTGCAGATAATTTTTTGAGGAAATGTATAATTTATATTTTTATGTATTTTTTTTCCTCATTACAAGATCTTTGGATTTATTTGTCAATTTAGGTTTGCCTGCCCTGGTTTGGCATCTTTAAGGCTAGGAGAGATTTAATGTGTGAGAATAGGGGCTGGTGTTATGGCCTAGTGAGTAAAGCTGCTGTCTGCAACTCTGGCATCCCATATGGGTGGCAATGGCAGTTTGATTCCTGGCTGCTCCACTTCCTTTTTTTTTTTTTTTTTTTTTAAAGATTTTATTTATTTATTTGACAGGTAGAGTTACAGACAGTGAGAGAGAGAGAGAGACAGAGAGAAAGGTCTTCCTTTTGTTAGTTCACTCCTCAAATGGCTGCAACGGCCGGAGCTGCGCCGATCCAAAGCCAGGAGCCAGGGGCTTCCTCCTGGTCTCCCATGCAGGTGCAGGGGCCTAAGGACCCGGGCCATCCTCTACTGCTTTCCCAGGCCATAGCAGAGAGCTGGATTGGAAGAGGAGCAACTGGGATGAGAACCGGCGCCCTTGGCTACTCCACTTCCAATCCAGCTCTCTACTAATGGTTTGGGATAGCAGTGGAAGATGGCCCAAGTGCTTGGGCCCCTGCACCCATGTAGGAGACCTGGAAGAAACTTCTGGCTACTGGCTTCGGTCTGGCCCAGCCCTGGCCATTGTGGCTGTTTGGGCAATGAACCAGTGGATGGAAGTCTCTCTGCTTCCGCTCCTACCCCCTCTCAACCACCCCCACCTAACTCTGATTTCGAATAAATAAAAATAAATATATTTTTTTAAAAATGTGAGAATAAACAAAACCAAGGGGAGAGTGTCAGCTTAGAAGGAAACAAGCTCAAGTATAGCAACAGGACGTACGTACAGGATTGTGACTTTTTTAGAATGTTGCACATGAAGGGTGAGTGTTTCTTGTAGTTATTGGGATGCTGCTTAGGAGGCTGCATCACATGTTGGAGTGCTTGGATTCAAGTCCTGGCTCTGCTCTCTCTCCAGCTTCCTGCTAATACACACACACACTGGGTGGCAGCAGATGATGGCTTGAGTGTTTAAGCCCTTGCCACCCTCGTGGGAGACCTGGATTGAATTCCAAGCTCTTGAGCATTTGGGGCATAGATCAATAGCTGGAAGAATCTTTCAAGTAAAAATTAAATAAAAATAAAGTTTTATGTGAAATTTTAATGTGCACACTATTTTTATACTGATGACAATAGACTGACAACAGAGAAAAATAAAACAGCTAGGTAATCTTACTGTGTACTTTTTTCTATACCCACTAAAAGAGTACTTGTGTGTATTACATTGTTTTTAAAGTTTTTCAAGATTTTTATTTATTTGGAAGAGTTACAGAGAGAGATCTCCCATTTGCTAGTTCATTTCCTAGATGGCAGCAATGGCCAGGGAGCCAGGATCCAGGAGCTTCTTCCAGGTCTCCCACATGGATGACAGGGACCCAAACACTTGGACTCTCCTCCAGTACTTTTCTGAGGTATTAGCAGGGAGCTAGACTGGAAGTGGAGCAGCCAGGACATGCATTGGTGCCTAGGTTGGATACCAGCATTGTAGGTGGCAGCTTTACCCTCTATGCCACAGTGCTAGACCTGTATTTCATATTCTTTAAGAGTAATTTTTATTTATTTATTTATTTTTTTATTTTTTATTTTTTTTGATAGGCAGAGTGGACAGTGAGAGAGAGAGACAGATAGAAAGGTCTTCCTTTTGCCGTTGGTTCACCCTCCAATGGCCAGTGCGGCCGGTGCGCTGCGGTCGGCGCACCGCGCTGATCCGGTGGCAGGAGCCAGGAGCCAGGTGCTTTTCCTGGTCTCCCATGGGGTGCAGGGCCCAAGCACCTGGGCCATCCTCCACTGCACTCCCTGGCCACAGCAGAGGGCTGGCCTGGAAGAGGGGCAACCGGGACAGAATCCGGCGCCCCGACCGGGACTAGAACCCGGTGTGCCGGCGCCGCTAGGCGGAGGATTAGCCTAGTGAGCCACGGCGCCGGCCTCTTTAGGAGTAATTTATCATATGGAAGGTGGGAACAAAACTGTTGAAACTATGACCTGAACAAGGAGAGTTTCTGTGACTTTTTTTTAAAGATTTATTTAGTTATTTGGAAGTAACAGAGGAAGAGAGAGAGAGAGAGAGAGAAACATCTTCCATCTGCTGGTTCACTCTCCAAATGGCAGCAATGGGCGGGGCTGAGCCAGGCCAGTCAGGAGTTGAGAGCTTCATCCAGGTCTCCCACATGGGTCAAGGGCCCAAGCACTTAGACCATCTTCTGGTGCTTTCCCAGGCACATTAGCAGTGAGCTGGATCAGAAGTGGAGCAGCCAGGTTTCAAACTGGTGCCCATATGGGATGCCTGTGTCATAGGCAGTGGCTTTACCTGCTAGGCCATAACACCGGCCCCTATATTAAATATTAATCTGAAACTTACAGATTTGTTTTTGACAGTTTCACTTTTGTATGAGTTGTCTTTGAACTTCAGAACCAAAGGGACCTCATTCAGCAACCTAGATCTACTTTATTCTGTAGGGTAGCCACTAGCCACATGTACTAATTTAAGTTCACCTTAAAGAAAATTCAATATTTTCTCTCTTGGTTGCACCAGTCACATTTCAAATGTTTAGAATCCATATGTTGTCGGTGGCTACTGGGTTGCATGGTGCAAATAGAAGACGTATTCATCCTCGTAGGAAGTTCTATGAGGATCTGGATCCAATTCTGTTTTATATTTGATTTTAATCAAGAGCATGTGTTTAAAGTGCTAGTTGTTGAGGTTTCTAACTAACTTGACTTTCTTTCTGTTTTATTTTCCAGTTTTTGGAGCTGTGAAGGATACAACAGTTTAGGCACTATTGTCTTAACATGCTTCAAATAAATCAGGTGAGTTTGTGTTAAGATGTGTCTTGTGCTGTCATAGTGCTTTGGCCTTAAATTATGCAACATTTTAACTTAGCTTTCCTGTAACCAAAACCTGACCATTGCTTTATGGAGCAGTTACATACTATGTCATCTGTGAAGATCTGTGCAGGGCAGATTGTTTAAGAATTACAGTGATAGTCCTGAAAGTTGGTAACTTCCGAGTTTTTTCTGTTCTTGATGCCACATCCTTCCAAGACTTGATGTGTTCAGAAGGCTGGTGATTGTGATACAGCCTCAGTAGATGGCAGTTGCTCAGACTCAAAGAATTTCTAGGGAAGTAATTGTATCAGTGTGTTAAAAAAAGATTCCTTTTCTAGGGCACTGGAAAAGGCTGGAAGAAAGGGCTCTGCTAAATAACCTACAGCCCATAATATTCAGACTCCCTGAAAGATGTATTTTTCTTAGGTCTTGGTATTTTTCCAAGAACTTTATAATTTAATTTTACCTTTTCCGAACAAATAAGAGATTGTATCATAACTTTAATATTCGGAAATACTTCATTTTTTTGGTTGCAAAGAGAGAAGTCACTAAAATGGTTTTCTATAATTTGAGGAAGTAATCCTGCCCACCTGCTTCCCGCCCCGACATAGTCCTGCTCACCTCACCTTACCTGAGAAATGTCCAGTTCCTGTGTATCACAGACCATCTCTAAGCAATGACTTCTAGCTTTATACTTGATGTGCGCCTCTTTTTTGATCTTTGAACTCATGTAGCAGTTACCAACTTGACCTCTTAACTTGGATGTTTTTGTGCATCCAGACTTGATGTGTGCCTAAGGAACAATCTAAGTGCTTCAGTTATTTTGGACTTTAAATTCCTAGTTGGGCAAGGTCATTCTGGCTGCTGAGGCTTTGTGCAGATTACCTCTGCCTGCATCTCTCTTCTACCCTGTGCTTGGCTCGCCTGACTCCAGAAATAACATACGTTCTCATAGCTCCCTGCCCTTTTATGTAATGACATCATGGCATTCACAATTACAGTCAAATATGTAGTTAGGAAACAGTCATTCTTGTGTGTACCTGTGGGTCATGCATCTGTGGATACAACTATCCATGAATTGAAAATATTTGAAAGAAATTGTGTCTGTAGTGAACATGTACAGACTTTACTTTCTTATCACTGTTCCCTAAATAATACAGAATAACAACTACTTTTTTTGAGATTTATTATTTAATTGAAAGGCAGAGCAATCGAGAGAGAGAGAAAGAGAAAGAGAGGGAGATATGAATCATGAGATACCAAGAGGTCTTCTGTCTTTATTCCCCAAATGGCTGCAATAGCCAGGCCTGGGCCAGGCCAAAGCCAGAGCCAGGAACTCCATCCTGGTATCCCCATGGAGACCCATGTAAGGGCCCAAGAACTGGGTCTGTCTGCTGCTGCCTTCCTGGGCACACTGGCAGGAAGCTGGATTGGAAGTGGAGCATCTGGGACTCTTAATCAGCATTCCCACATGGGATGCTGGTATTTCAAGTAGTGGCTTAACTCAGCTCACTATAATGCCAGATCCTGTAACAACTACTTATATAACATTTATATTTTATTAGGTTTTCTAAGTGATCTAGAGATAATTTAAAGTATATGAAAGAATATTTATAGGTTATATGCAAATACTATGCAATTTTTAGAAGAGGCTTGAATGTCCATAGATTCTAGTGTTGTTAGGGGTCCTGGAACAAATCCACCAGACACTAAAGGATGATTTGGTTTAACATCTTTCTCCCTTGCTAGTGTGCTCCATGAAGACAGTGACTGCCTGTTACTGTTAGATTTGAATTCCCAGAGTCAAAAGTAAAAAATGTACATAGTTTTCATAAAATAACTGATTGAGTGGATGACTGCTGCTAGAATTATTCCTAAAGCCAGGAAATTTCCATTATTTTTGACAATAACTGTTAAACTGTATTGTCAGTTTTGGTATTATATGGTGTTTTTTTTGTTGTTGTTGTTGTTACCCAATACCATTAACTTGAAATATCCTTTATACAAAGTTATTCTTTTGAGTTTTTTCTATACTAGAAAACTTCCTTATGCACCAAAAATTGCTTTCATAAAAGACATTGCTAATATAGGGTTAAAAGAATCTTCTTTTAATTTAATTTTTATTTTTTAAAGATGTATTTATTTATTTGAAAGGCAGAGTTACACAGAAGCAGAGGGCTACAGAGAGAGAGAGAGAGAGAGAGAAAGGGAGAGAGAGAGAGAGGGAGAGGGAGGTCTTCCATCCGCATGTTCACTCCCCAGATGTCTGCAATGGCCAGAGCTGTGCTAATCCAAAGCCAGGAGCCAGGAACTTCTTCCAGGTCTCCCAAGTGGGTGCAGGGGCCCAAGACTTTGGGCCATCTTCCACTGCTTTCTCAGGCCACAGCAGAGAGCTGCATAGGAAGTGGAGCAGCCAAGACGTGAACCGGTGCCCATCTGGGATGCCAGCACTGCAGGCGGTAGTTTTACCCATAATGCCACAGTGCCAGCCCTAAAAGAATCTTAAATGCAGTGTGCTCAGTGCTTTCTGTACCCTCATAGCTGCTCTCAAATCCCTTTGGAAGCATCAGTGGTGCTTTATGAGACTTGACTTGTAAATTGTAGTAGGTGTAAAGTTGCCACAAAATGACTTTCTGTGAATACCTGCCATTAATTATATGAGTACAAGTAGAATAATTTATTTCATATTCTGGTAAAGACAGATGGAAATGATCATTCATTTTATGCTAGACAAGTTCATTGAAAGCTGTAGTTTATGGATTAGTCCTAATAAGGATTTGTTAACTGGTGATTTTGCAGGTCATGTTGAATCAAGCATTGTACACAGTTCTTGAGCAGTGTTCTAAATGCCCATATTCCCTGGGCTTTGGCTGGAAACTGTACACACTGCTCACAGATACTGAAAAAAGACATGTATTTCTAGAGTCACTTATGGACCCCTTTTGGTTATTTGATTATAAATTTCATTGCTCTAACTGTTCAAGTCTGAAGGGGAAAAGTTAACAGAATTAGAAATACTATAGGCCGGCGCCGTGGCTCAATAGGCTAATCCTCCACCTTGCGGCGCCGGCACACCGGGTTCTAGTCCCGGTCGGGGCGCCGGATTCTGTCCCGGTTGCCCCTCTTCCAGGCCAGCTCTCTGCTATGGCCAGGGAGTGCAGTGGAGGATGGCCCAGGTGCTTGGGCCCTGCACCCCATGGGAGACCAGGAAAAGCACCTGGATCCTGGCTCCTGCCATCGGATCAGCGCGGTGCGCCGGCTGCAGTGGCGGCCATTGGAGGGTGAACCAACGGCAAAGGAAGACCTTTCTCTCTGTCTCTCTCTCTCACTGTCCACTCTGCCTGTAAAAAAAAAAAAAAAAAAAAAAAAAAGAATTAGAAATACTAGAAGCTGCAAAGACTTTGTCTTCAGTCAAGTTATTAAAGTTATTTTTGTTGTTGTTGTTTAAAAGAAGTATTTATTTACTTGAGAGGCAGAGTTTCAGACAGAGAGAGGAATAGAACAGAGAGGTTGTTTTTCCATCTGAGATCTGTTTTCCATCTGCTGGTTTACTCCCCAAATGGCCACAGTGGCAGAGCTGGGCTGCAAGCCAGGATCCAGGAGCTTCTTCCGGGTCTCCCACATGGGTATAGGGACCCAAGTAGTTGGGCCATCTTTCACTGCTTCCCTAGGCCATTAGCAGGGAGCTGGATTGGAGTGGAGCAGCCGGCACCCATTTGCCCGTGTCTCAGGTAGAGGCTTAACCTACTATGCCACAGCACAGGCCCTATGAGTGATTTTTATCTTTTGTTATTTATATGGTAACTGCTTTCTTATGAGAATGAGTATTTTCTGTTATATGCTTTTCAACCATGTTTCTAGGACTAGTATTAAATTTTTATTTGTGAAGTCTTTTGTTTTCTTAAAGTGCATGAATTACTATATACTTTTCTGGTGCTAACAGTTTCTTCCATGTATGTTCCTGAAATTAATTATAAACCAGGCTATTGACTACTAAATTATTTGACGTTTTCTTTCAAATTAATTCTGCCTGATAATTTTTATAGGACGTGGGACTGTTCCATGTTCTGTTATGATAATGGCTCTTTTCTGTCCTGCTTACTGTAGAAAAATTAGTTGTTTAGATAAACCAAAAAAATCACAAAAAATTCCACTATTCTTTTACAGAGATATTCACTTCTAACATTTTGGGGTGTATACTTCTAGATTTTTTTCTATACAGGTATGTTTTTATGTGAATGTATGTTATTTTTAAAAACTGGGTTTATACAATATGTAATATCTCAAAATGACTTAATAATAGCGTTAGTTTGGAAGTACTAAAATTGTTTTAACCAAGCCCTTATTGTTGGACAGATTTTTATATTGCAGTTAGTGCCACAGTGAATTTTTTCATATACATCTATTTTTACAGTTATTTTATGATAATTAATTTTAAGAAATTAAACACTGGTTAAAGGGACATCTGGATTTTAAAGATATTTGATGCTTAAATAAAAAAATACAAAATTATATCTACCAGAAGTGTGTGGGAATACCTGTTTCCTTTCATTGACAAGTTTTCAGTCTTTGTCAATCTGTCTGACAAAAAGTGGTATTTTTGTTTGTATTTCTGTGATTTGCTTATATTTGTTGTTCTTTTGTGGTTTGCCTTTTATGAGTTGTTTATATATGTCCATTGTCATCTTTCTTCCTTTATTTGTAAATTATATCATTTAGATTATATACCTTGCTAAGCTAGTATTTAAAATTCTTGCTTTATGATTTTTCGTTCATTCAACACATAACTAATGGGAGTCTCATAGTTTGAGGGTACCCTAGTAGATAGGGGTTTAGTATATTTTGGGCCTTTCCTCCAAAGATAAATCGAGTCTCTGGGGAAAGGAGACTCACTTTAACATTAAGCTGTAAGAAATATGAATAACAAGGCACATGTACTGTGAAATCATGTATTTTTTTAAAGATTTATTTGTTTATTTGAAAGAGTTACACAGAGAGAAGGAGAGAGAGAGAGAGAGAGAGAGAGAGAGAGAGGGGTAGAGGGGTAGAGGTCCTCTGTCCGCTGGTTCACTCTCCAAAGGACCACAACAGCTGGAGCTGTGCTGATCTGAAGCCAGGAGCCAGGAACTTCCTCCAGGTCTCCCACGTGGGTACAGGGGCCCAAAGCCTTGGGCCATCTTCCACTGCTTTCCCAGGCCATAGCAGAGAGCTGGATCGGAAGTAGAGCAGCGGTTCTTGAACCGGTGCCCATATGGATGTTGGCACTGCAGGTGGTGGCTTTACCCGCTATGCCACAGCGCCAGCCTCGTGAAATCATGTTTTAAAATGAGTGACTAAAACAGTTTTTTGTGATTAGCTGGTGAGGCCGACTTGGTCTTCTGGGAGATTGGGGAAGTCTAGATTAGGCAGTTGCAGCATTGGGAGCGCCTGGCAGCAGGGACTTTATGGTCTAAGTAGTTGGTGGTTCCTTTGAATAAAATTTGGTAATAGATGTTGGGAACATGGAAGCCAAGAGCACACTTTCAGGCCTGGCTAAAGTAAAATGGGAGGACAGGCAGGACAAAACAGAATTTCAGTGCCAGGGGAGTAGGCGACCTGGCAAGAGCCAGGTATTACAGGAAGAATCAAAGTGGTTTTACTGTATAGTGTAAGGTCGGGGCATGACTGTCAGGAAGCAAAGGCCTAAAGAATATTGATGCTCATCTCACAGGTTTATTGTGAGGAATAACTGGGGTAACAGAGGCAAAATGCTGAGCATTGGTCTTGGTACCACTTGCATTGCTAGTCATTTTATTTTAACTCAACTGTTGCTGTTGCTGCCTGACTCGAGATTGTTTGAAATGGAGTTGAAAGGCAGTCATGTAGTGAGTGCTTGAGTAAAGTGTTTGGAGGAATGAACCACTTGTTTCTCAAACCCAGGTTGGCTTTAATCAACTCTATTTTCTTGGCATAAGCACCGGGAGCTTTTTTCTTTTCTTTTAGAAGTTGATTCTACTACACTTACTTTTTCCAAGTCTGGATTTGGAGTAGAATCTACAACCTTCCCAAAGTGTATAAAGGGTATAATTAGTCTACTGTTGGGAATAAGAAGCATAGTAAGCGAAAGGAGGTTGAAGTGTGTTAAGAAGGACTCCTGCTTTCTGCCTCCCCCTTCCTCTTGTCTGCCTCCCCCCTTACTCATGATCGTTCCCTCTGAGAGTGCTGAGTTGTCATGTTGTGTATGACCAGCCCTTTGGAGCGGTCATGTGATGAGAGAGTGAGCCTTCCTGCAGGTAGCCAACAAGGAACTGAGGCCTCCAGGCAAAAGCATGTGCGTGAGCTTTCTTGGAAGTGGACCTTCCAGCCCTAGGCTGCTCCCCGCTGACAACTTTACTGCAGCCTCAGAACCACCTAGCTAAGTTGCTCATTGATTGCTGGCCTCAGAAACTGGAAAAAAAATGCTTTAAAAAAAAAAAAAACACAACACTAAGTTGGAGGCAATTAAAACGTATATTTTTATTTGAAAGGCAGAGTTAGAGAGAGGGAGAGGGAGTGGTGGGGGAGGATATATATAAATATATATATGAGAGAGAGAAAGAATATGAGTGAGTGAGCATGGGTCCATCCTTGGTTAACTTCTCAAATGGCTGTAAAGGCTAGGGCTGGACCAGGCAGAAGCTAGGAGCCTGGAATTCCATCCAGGTCTCCCACATAGGTGTCAGGGCTTCAAGTACTTGGGCCATCTTGTGCTCCTTTCCCAGGTACGTTAGAAGACAGCTGGGTCAGAAGTGGAGCAGCTGGGACTTGAACTGGCGCTCACGTGGGATTCTCACATCATAGGCGGCTGCTTAACCTGCTGGCCCAGTCATTTGTTGTGCAGCAGAAGTATGCTCTTCCTCCTTGAACACCCTGAGAACATTTGAAGTGTGTAAACAAAAGTTTCAGATATTAGATGATGGGCATCAGCAGCAGACTGTGATCCCCAGGAGAATTGCAAACCAGTGTGGTAAAGTCCTTCAATTGTACCAGCTTACAGTAAAGCGTAAGGCAATTTACCTACCAGCTGGGGTGTAGGGAGAAGGAACCAAAACAGCTTACTGAGATAAGGAGACAAAGATTAGAATTTGGGAAGGCCAAGTTGTGGTTAGAATTGTAAAGCAGAGTCCCTGACAGACAGGCTTGGGGAAGAGAGGTGGGGCTGGGAGAGTTCACAGTAAAAAGGATGCATGCAAGTGTGCGTGCATTCTGGAGATCAGTAGAGGGTTCTCAGGTCCCTGCTTCTGATTTGTAGATGCTTGACAGGACCACCCAGAGCCCGAGGGAAAAACTCCTGGAAAGCAATAAGAAAAACAATTTCCAGGGCTTATTATTTCCAGGATGGAAATAGTTTGCATTCCCACAAAACTGAGTGATAACATGGGCCCTTGGGAAGAGTCCTCAGATGGCTAGAAGTGACTCCAGATAACTTAACCATGTGCTAGAACACTATTTTATTTTATTTTATTTTTTAAGATTTATTTTTATTTATTTGAAAGAATCACAGAGAGATGTAGAGAGGTAGAGAGACAGAGAGATCCTTTATCCACTGGCGTACTCCCCAAATAAAACACAATGGCCGGAGCTGAGCTGATCTGAAGTCAGGAACCACGAGCTTCTTCTGTGTCTCCCATGTGGGTGCAAGGGCCCAAGGACTTGGTCCATCCTCTACTGCCTTCCCAGGCCATAGCAAAGAGCTGGGTCGAAAGAGGAGCACCAGGATTCAAAATGGTACCCATATGGTATGCCGGGGCCTCAGGCCAGGGCTTTAACCCGCTGTGCCACAGCGCTGGCCCCTAGAACACTATTTTAGAGCAGAGGTGGGGAACGTCTGTCCTGTAGGCCTTGTATGTCCTGCAGAATCATTAGGTGTGGCCCTGCCAAGGCAACCATGGGTGGAACATGAAATTTAGTGTGTCTACAGCAGGCAGGCTAATACTTGTTGATGATTTTGTATAGCCCGTGAATAATGTTCTAAATATGCAAATAGCCCATGGCAGAAAAAAGTTTCTGCACCCCTAATTTAGAGGAATAAAACACAATTCAGAATCTGTTGATGTAAAATTTATAGTTATTGTCATCTATCAAAAACTAAAATGCTTGCCTCACCTTCGGTAATGGATAGAACATTCGGACAGAAGATCGGTAAGGAGGGACAGCCCTTGTGGCATAGCAGGTTAAGCTGCAGCTTCTAACACCTGTATCCCATATCAGAGTTCCTGGCTTTGAGTCTTGGCATCACTTGCAATCCAGCTTTCTGCTAGTGTACAACCTGGGAGGTAGCAGATGATGGCTCAAGCATTTGAGTCCCTGCCACCCACATGGGAGACCTGGATGTCCAGCCCTAGCTGTTGTGGGCATTTGGGAAGTGAACAAGTTTATGGAAGACCTAACATACACTCACACACTCTCTCTTTTGCTCGCTCCCTGCTGTGCCTTTCAAATAAACATAAAATTAAAAATTGATCACTAGGAAGTTAGAGGCATTGAACAGCAGTATAAAACAATTAGACATAACATACTTACACAGAATATCCAGCAACAGTCAAATATTCATTCTTTTCAAGTATGTGTTCATAAAACATTCTGTAGAATATGTTAGATCCTAAAACAAATTTCAGTAAATTTTAAGACTGAACTCATACGAATTATCTTTCCCAATTGGAATAGAATCAAGTTAGAAATCAGTAATAGAAGAAATACTGGAAAAGTAGTTAGCCCTCTGTATCTATCCATTCTGTATCTGTGGATTCAACCAGCCATGGATTGAAAAATTTGGAAGAATAATATTGCATTTGTACTGAACAGACTTTTGGGGATCATTAGTCCCTAAAAATACAGTGTGACAAATATTTACATCACATTTATATTGTATTAGATATTACAGTAATCTTGAGATAATTTAAAGTACTCATATATAAGAGGATATGCATAGATTATGTACAGATATTTTGTATAAGGGACTTGAGCATCAGAATTTAGTGTCCTTGAGGTGTACTGGAACAAATCTTCCATATTAATGAACAACTATATATGGAAATTAAACAACATACTCTTAAATAACTAGCAGGTTGAAGAAGAAATCACAGGAGCATTAGAAACAATTTAAAGGTGAATGAAGATGAAAACAATATACATTACTTGTTTGATACAGTAAATGCAGTGCTTAGAGGAAAATTTCTTTTTTTGTGTGAGAGGCAGAGAGATAGAGACAGGGAGGTGCCATCTGCTGGGTTCACTCCTCAAATGTCTACAACAGCCAAAGTTGGCCAGGCTGAAACCAGGAGCCAGGAACTCAATGTAGGTCTCCCACGTGTGTGTTAGGGGCCCAGACATTTGATCCATCATCTGCTAACTCCCATGGACTATATTGGTAGGAAGCCAGAATCAGGAGCAGAGCTGGCATTCAAACCCAGGCACTCTGATGTGGGATGTGGGCTTCCCATGTAGCATCTTTTTTTTTTGGACAGGCAGAGTGGACAGTGAGAGAGAGAGACAGAGAGAAAGGTCTTCCTTTGCCATTGGTTCACCCTCCAATGGCTGCTGCGGCCGGCGCACTACGGCCGGCGCACCGCGCTGATCCGATGGCAGGAGCCAGGAGCCAGGTGCTTTTCCTGGTCTCCCATGGGGTGCAGGGCCCAAGTACTTGGGCCATACTCCACTGCACTCCCTGGCCACAGCAGAGAGCTGGCCTGAAAGAGGGGCAACCTGGACAGAATCCGGCGCCCCGACCGGGACTAGAACCCGGTGTGCCGGCGCCGCAAAGCGGAGGATTAGCCTAGTGAGCCGCGGCGCCGGCCCTCATGTAGCATTTTACCTGCTATGCTGAACACCAACCCATCAAAGGGAAATCAGTAATGTAAATACCTATATTGAAAAATAAAGAGCTCAACTAAATAATCCAACTTTATATTTTAAAGAAAGTAGAAAAAGGAAATTAAACTCAAAGCTTGTAGAAGAAAGTAAATAATGAAGATTAGAATAGAGATAAACGAAATAGAGAATGGGAATACAATGTGGAGAATCACTAGAACCAAAAATTAATTCTTTGAAAAGATCAACAAATTGACAAACTTTTAGCTAGACTGACAAAAAAGAACAAAGATACATATAATGACTGATTTAAAAAAAACGGATTATACAGAATACTATGTACAATAATATGCCAATAAGTTGGACAACTCACATAGAAAGACACATTACCAGACTGACTGAAGAAGAAATAAATAACTGGGAAAGCGTTCCTGAGCAAGAAAAACCAAGCTGGAGGCATCACAATACCTGACTTCAAAGCATACAACAAAGTTAAAGTAATTAAAACAGCTTGGTACTGGGATAAAAACTGATACACAGGTCAATGGAACAGAACAGAGTGTCCAGAAATTTTTTTTTTTTTCAGAAATTAATCCATGTACGTGCAACCAACTGGTTTTTTAAAACGAGATCTTGCCTTTTGATATTTTTTAAGATTTTATTTATTTATTTGAGAGAGAGAGTTGTGGACAGAGAGAAGAAGAGACAGAGAGAAAGATCTTCCGTCAGTTGGTTTTCTCCCCAGCTGGCTGCAGTGACCAAGCTGGGCTGATCTGAAGCCAGAAGCCAAGAGCCAGCTTCTTCCAGGTCTCACATGTGGTTGCAGGGCCCATGCTTTTGGGCCTTCTACTGTTTTCTCAAGCCATAGCAGAGAGCTTGATTGGAAGAGGAGCTGGTGCTGCAGGTAGAGGCTTAACCCACTATGCCACAGTGCTGGCCCTACCAACTGATTTTTTTTTTTTTAAAGATTTATTTATTTTTTCAAAAGAGTTACACAGACAAAGGAGAGGTAGAGAGAGAGAGAGAGGTCTTTCATCCGCTGATTCACTCCCCAGTTGGCCATAATGGCCAGAGCTGTGCTGATCTGAAGTCAGGAGCCAGGAGCCAGGAGCCAGGAGCCAGGAGCCTGGAGCCTGGAGCTTCTTCCATGTCTCAAATGGGTCCAAGGGTCCAAGGACTTGGGCCATCCTCTACTGCTTTCCCAAGCCATAGCAGAGAGCTGGATCAGAAGTGGAGCAACCGGGCATCGAACTGGCGCCCAAATGATGTGCCAGCACTGTAGATGGCAGCTTTACCCACTACACCACAGCGCTGGCTTCAATCACTAGCTGATTTTGATAAAAGTGCCCAGACCATCCAGCAGGGTAAGGATAATCTTTTCAACAAATGGTGCTGGCAAAACTGGGTCTATATATATAGAAGGATGAAATTAGCTCCATGTTTTTCATCACATACAAAGATCAACTCAAGATGGATCAGAGACCTAAATTTAAGACCTAAGACTACAAAGTTGCTGTAAGAAAATGTAGGAGAAACAGTCCAAGACATTGGTGTAGGGGATGACTTCCTGGACAAGACCCCCAAAGCACAAGCAACAAAAGCCAAACCAAACAAATGTGACTGTATCAAACGCAGAAGCAATGGAAATGATCCAGAGAGTGAAGAGACATCCAACAGAATGGGAAGAAATATTTGCAAACCACCTGTCTGACAAAGGATTAATATCTTGAAAATATCAGCAATTTAAAAAATTCAACAGCAACAACAAAACAGCCAGTCGAGTTGAGAAATGGGCAGATGACTTCAATAGATAGCTCTCAAAAGAGGAAATATAAATGGCCAATAAATGTGAAAAAATGCTTAATATCCCTAGCCATCAGGGAAATGCAACTCAGGACCACAATGAGATGTACCTCACCCCTGTCAGAAAGATTAAAAGCCAAAAGTCAGAGAGTAACAAGTGCTGGTGAGGATATGGACAATATTTATACACTGTTGGTAGAAATGTAAATTAGTGCAGCTACTGCGCAAAACAGTGTGGAGATTTCTTAAAAAAAAAAAAAAAAAAGAAATAGACCCATTATTGGGTATATAAGCAAAAGATCTGAACACAGGGTATCAAAATGATAACTATGGGGCCGGTGCTGTGGTGTAGCGGGTAAAGCCACCTCCTGCAGTGCTGACATCCCATATCTGCACTGGTTCGAGTCCCAGCTGCTCCACTTCTGATCCAGCTCTCTGCTATGGCCTGGGAAAGTAGTAGAAGATGGCCCAAGTCCTTGGGCCCTGCACCTGCATGGAAGACCTGGAAGAAGCTCCTGGCTTCAGATCAGTGCAGCTCTGGTTGTTGCTGCCACCTGGGGAGTGAACCAGCAGATGGAAGACCTCTCTCTGTGTCTCTCTCTCTTTCTGTCTGTAACTCTGACTTTCAAATAAATAAATAAAACTTAAAAAATAAAAGAGAGATATATGTGCACCACCATGTTTTTAGTAGCACTGTTTATAATAGCCAAAATTTGGAATCAACCAAAGTATCAATAATCAGATGAATGGATAAAGAAAATGTGGCATATATATACAATGGGATATTATTCAGCTATAAGAATGAAATTCTACACTTAACCAGCATAATGGATGCCTCTGGAGGACATCATGTTGAATGAAATTAGCCAGACCCAGAAAGAACATGCCGCATGTTCTCTTTTGTATGTGGGAACTAAAATTAAAAAAAAAAAAAAAAAAAAGAGAGAAAGAGAAAGAAATGACTGTGTGTATCAGTATTGCTGCAAATATAGTTTTGTAAAACTTTGTTTTATACCTTTGTCAAACCAATGATTAAAAATGTTATAGTACTATAGTTTTAATGATTATGATTACTTTAACATTTATTGTATGTGGGTGAAATGGTCATTTTTCCATTGTTTATAGCCATTGTCTGTATTCCCACTAAACTAAGGTCCTTTTGCTTTTTACTTATTAAACTTATTTTGTGAAATATTAAGCCTCTTTACTGCAATATAATTTTAAAACATGTTATCTCAAAAACAAAAAAAAAAAGGGGCAAAGGAAAGAGGACTGGAGTGAGGGAAGATGAGGGAGAGGGGGAGGGAGGAAGGGAATATAGAATATAGAATTGTATCTACAAATCTCATTGAATCTGTTAAAAACTAATTAAACATTAAAATTTAAAATAGAAAAGAAATAAGCTGCAACAGACATATAACAGGTAAACAGATTGAATTAGTAAAAAAAAAAATGAAAAGAAATAAACTCCTCAACAAAGAAAACTCCAGGACCATATGTCTTTTCTGATGAATTTTACTAAACATTAAAGAAGAATTTATAGCAACTCCTCTGAAACTCTTCCAGAAAATTGGAGGGGAGAGAATAAGAATACATTTTCACTTGTTCCTTGAGGCTAGTCTTACCCTGATATTGAAACCAATAGTAGCATGAGGAAACTAGAGATCAGTATTTCTTATGAATACAGATGTGAAAATTCCCGAGAAAATACCAGCAAACTGAATTTAATAGTGTATTTAAGGAATAAACACCCTGGCCAAGTGGGATTTATCCCATGGATGAAAGCATGGTTCAACATAAGGAAATCAATTAATGTAGTACACCACATTAATAAAATGAAAGGAAAAAAGCACGCAGTGATCTCATTTGGAGCATAAACTGACAAAATCCAACAGCTGTTCATGTTAGCAGGGAACCCACCATTTCCTAGCATTCAACATTTATGAAAAGCCCACAGCTAACATCTAACTCAGTGGTAAAGGGCTAAAAGCTTTTCTCTTGTGATCAGGAACAGGATGAGGATACTTTTTCTTACTGCTGTTATTCGTAATGAGTGGAAATTATAGCCAGAGCAGTTAGGCAAGAAAAAGAAATAAAGACATGCAGATGGGAGAGGAAGAAGTAAAATTATCTGCATTTGTAGATGACACGATTCTTTGTGTAGAGAATCACAAAGACCTCCCCCCCAATAATCTAATAAACCAATTGAGCAAAGGTGTAGGTACCAAAAATAGTTACATTTCTGTATACTAACAATGAATAGTAAGAAAAAAAAAACCTTAATAAAATCTGTTTATAATAGCATCCAAAAGCATAAAGGAGTATACTCCTTTATGAAAATCTATACATTGAAAACAAGATGTTATTGAAAGAAATTAAAGACCTAAAGAGAAGGGGTCTTCAGAAAGAACATGGAAAATGCATACTATGAAAACCTGTGCATGGATTTCAAAATTTTTTGTACCAAAGTAAACTTACCTTTTATTTACATTTTTCCATGAGCTCCTTTTTTCTTTCTTTTTTTTTCTTCAAAGCTTTCTTTCAAGTCTGTGACAGAGACAAGGAGAGAGATTGGGCAGGAAAGGGGGTGGGGATGGGGGTTGGGTCAGGCTGAAACCAGGAGCCCAGAATACCATCCGCTACTCCTATATGTGTGAATGGGACCCAAGTACTAGGGCCATTATCTGCTGCCTTCCCAGGTGCATTAGGAGGCTGGATTGGAAATGGAGTAGCTGGGGCTTGAATTGGCACTTTAATATTAAATATTGGCTTGCCACATTGCTGCTGCTTAACTTAGTTTGCCACAGTGCCTCCCCGCCACCCACCCCCAACCAGTGAGCTTGCTCTTTTTCTACTACTTTTTATGCTTTTGTTTTGTAACTCAACTTAAGAGGCAGGGAAGGAAGGCAGGAGAGAGAGAGAGAGAAGGAGGGAGAAGGAGGGAGAAGGAGGGAGAAGGAGGGAGAATGGACTGGGGCCAAAGCTAGGAGCTAGAAACTCTATCCAGGTCTTCCAAATGGGTGGCAGGAGCCCAGTTACTTTAACCGTCATTGCTACCTCCCAGAATCTTCAATAGCAGGAAATGGGAGCTAGTAATTGAACATAGGTACTCTGAAATGGGATGCAGACATCTGACTGTTAGCCTAAATGTTTACCCTCACCCCTACCCGAGATTTGAAGTAGCCTCTTAAGTAGAAAGACATCTTGTATTCATGGTTTGGAAGGCTTAATACTGTTCAGATGACAGCACTATCCAAAGCAATCTTTATTTTCATATCCTATAAAGATTCCTGTGGTAGAATTATTCTTAGGTGTTTAAACCCAACTGAAAATTGATCCCTGTTAAAAATAAGAGTGGGAATAAGAGAGGAAGGAGTTGTACAGTTCAGCCTGTGCTCCCTCAGACTTACCCCTAAGGGTAAAGCTAAAAACTTGCCATGGGAATCCAGATCCCATTAAGTTGGCAGGTACCAATGCCACCTTACTAGTTAAAGTGATCAGTTTAAGTTCATAACTGGTCAAAAAGATAGCATTAAGTGTCAAAGGGATCACATAAATAAGACCAGTGTCTGCTAATAATAATTGATAAGATTAAAAAGGAGAGAATGATCCAACATGGAAAGTGGGATACACAGCACACTCATAGAATGACAAATGGCCTAAACAGCACTCTGGCCTTAGAATCAGCCCATAAGGCATTTGGATCTTGCTAAAAAGCCCATGAGAGTATCTCAGGCATGGAAAGCCAAGCACTGGCAAAAAATGACCTAAATGAAAGATCTCTGTGAGTGAGATCCTAGTGGAAAGAATGGGCCATCAAAGAAGGAGGTACCTTTCTCTGAAGGGAGGAGAGAACTTCCACTTTGATTATGGCCTTGTCTAAATAAGGTCAGAGTTTGAGGTCTCAAGAGGCTTCTATAGCCTTGGCAGCTCCTGACAAGAGCCTTGGGTGATTATACATAAGAGGGTCAATTGTTGAATCAACAACGGGAGTCACTGTGCACTTGCTCCCCATGTAGGACCTCTGTCCTTAATGTGTTGTAGTATGAGAATTAATAGTAAAACCAGTCTTCATACAGTACTTTATACTTTGTGTTTCTGTGTGGGTGCAAACTGTTGAAATCTTTACTCAGTATAGAGTTGATCTTCTGTATATAAAGAAAATTCAGAATGAATCTTAATGAAGAATGGGATGGGAGAGGGCGTAGGAGATAGGATAGTTTGTGGGTGGGAGGGTGGTTATGGGGAGAAGAACTGCTATAATCCAAAAGTTGTACTTTTGAAATTTATATTTATTAAATAAAAGTTTTCTATTAAAAAATAAATAAAGCTAAAAAAAATTCCTGTGGTAAAAAGGTTGATCTTCAGATTCATGTGGAATTGCATTAGGCAAAAATAGTCAAAGCAATCTTGAAAAAGAACAAGGATAGAGAATTCATTCTTCCCAATTTCAAAACTTAATTATAAAGCTACAAAAAGCAGTATGGTACTGGCCTAAGGACTGAAATATAAGTATAGGCCAATAGAATTGACTAGAGACCATAAAATAAACCAATAAATCTGTAGGCAACTGATATTTGAGAAGAGTGCCGAGACCATTCAATGTAGAAAGAAGAATCTTGAATAAATGGTTCTGGGACAACTCGATGTTCACCTGTAAAATGATAAAGTTGAACCCTTACCTCACACCATAAACAAGGGATCTTTGCAACATTAATAGAAGGTGCATATTATGAAAACACTGTTCATTGATTTCCAAGATTTTTGTTGTATCAAAATAAACTTACTGGGGCTGATGCTGTGGTGTAGTGAGTAAAGCTGCCACCTGCAGTGCCAGCATCCCATATGGGCGCTGGTTAAAGTCCTGGCTGCTCCACTTCCAATCCAGCTCTCTGCTATGGCCTGGGAAAGCAGTAGAAGGTGGCCCAAGTGCTTGGGCCCCTGACCTGTGTAGGAGACCCTGAAAAAGATCCTAGGTCCTGGCTTCAGATCAGCCCAGCTCTGGCTGTTGTGGCCATTTGGGGAGTGAACCAGTGAATAGAAGACCTTTCTCTCTGTCTCTCCCTCTCTCTGTCTGTAACTCTACCTTTCAAATAAATAAATAAATAAATAAATCTTAAAATGAATCAGTGGCTGCCAGCGCCGCGGCTCACTAGGCTAATCCTCTGCCTTGTGGCACCGGCACACGGGGTTCTAGTCCTGGTCGGGGCGCCGGATTCTGTCCCGGTTGCCCCTCTTCCAGGCCAGCTCTCTGCTGTGGCCAGGGAAGGCAGTGGAGGATGGCTCAAGTACTTGGACCCTGCACCCAATGGGAGACCAGGATAAGTACCTGCCTCCTGCCATTGGATCGGTGTGGTGTGCCGGCCGCGGCGGCCATTGGAGGGTGAACCAACGGCAAAGGAAGACCTTTCTCTCTGTCTCTCTCACTGTCCACTCTGCCTGTCAAAAAAAAAAAAAAAAAAAAAAAAAAAATCAGTGGCCTAAATATGAGAACTGAATACAAAACAAAAAGTATCCAAAATGATTCTTATTTTTAGGAACCATCCAAAAAAATTGTTGACGCACCTCCAAATGACATATTCAGAGAGCCAGTATGCTCAGCATCACTAGTGATCAGGGAAATGCAAATGAAAACCACAATGAGGTGTACCTACTAAGAAGGCTAGAATAAAAAAATCAACAATAACAAGTATTTCATGATGTGAAGAAACTGGAGCCCCTCATATAATGCTGGTGAATGTGTAAAGTGTTTTAGCCCTTGTGAAAAGTTTGACAGTTCATCAGATTAAAGCATAGTTGAATTACCATTTTGACATAGCAATTCCATTCCTGGTTGTAAAACCAAGAGAATTCAAAACAGGTGCTCAAATAAATATATGTACATGTATGCTTATTTTAGCACTATTTACAGTAGCCAGATGATGGAAACAGACCAAATGTCTATCAGAGGGTGAATGGATAAACAAGTTGTGATGTCTACATTTCATTGGTAATTATTTTTATTTAGCCATGAGAAAAAGCAGTGATCCATGCAAGGAAGCCTCAAAAACACTATGTAAAGTGAAAGAAGGAGTCAGAAACAAAATGTATCATTCTATGTCTATGTATTTCTATGTATAATTCTATTTATATGGGGTATCTGGAGTGGGTAGTCAATAGAGATGAAATGAAGGTTGGTGTTTGCTTGGGCCTGATGTAAGGGGAAATGGGAACAGCCACATGCAATGGGTGTGGAATTTTCTTTGGGAATAATAAAAATGATTTGGAAATAGATACAGGATGCTAGTGCTGCAGAATATAGCTTTACCTGCTACACCACAGCGCTGGTCCCTATTACCTGTTTTTTGAAAAGGATTTATGGGGCCAGCGCCTGTGGCGTAGTAGGTTAAGCCTCCTTTTGCAGTGCATATGGGTGCCAATTGCTCCAGCTGTTCCTCTTTCTATCGAGCTCTCTGCTAATGGCCTGGAAAGCAGTGTAAGATGGCTCAAGTGCTTGGGCCCCTCCACCAATGTGTGAGACCCAGAAGAAGCTCCTGGTTCCTGACTTCAGATCAGCCCAGCTCCAGCTGTTGCAGCCATTTGGGGGTTGAACCAGCAGATAGAGGACCTCTCGGCCGGCGCCACGGCTCAATAGGCTAATCCTTCGCCTGCGGCACTGGCACATCGCGTTCTAGTCCCGGATGGGGCGCCGGATTCTGTCCTGGTTGCCCCTCTTCCAGTCCAGCTCTCTGCTGTGGTTTGGGAGTGCAGTGGAGGATGGCCCAAGTCCTTGGGTTCCGCACCCGTATGGGAGACCAGGAGAAGCACCTGGCTCCTGACTTTGGATCAGCGTGGTGCGCCGGCCACAGCAGCCATTGGAGGGTGAACCAACGATAAAGGAAGACCTTTCTCTTTGTCTCTCTCACTGTCCACTCTGCCTGTTAAAAAAAAAAAAAAGACCTCTCTCTCTGTCTCTCCCTCTCTCTAACTCTGCTCTCAAATGAATAAATAAATCTTCAAAAATATATTTTATTTGAATGCAGAGTTACAGAGAGAGATCTTCCATCCACTGGTTTATTCCCCAGATGGCTGCAATGGCTAGGGCTGGACCAAGCAGAATCCAGGAGCCAGGAGCTTCATTTGGGTCTGTCACAAGGGAGCTTGATGGGAAAGTGGAGCAGCTGGGACTTGAACTGGCACGCTATGGGATGCCAATGTTTCAGGTGGTGGCTTTACTTGCTTTGCCACAATGCTGGCCCTGATAATCATTTTTTTTTAAAAAAAGATTTATTTATTTACTTGAAAGTCGGAGTTACACAGGAGAAAAGCAGAGGCAGAGGCAGAGAGAGAGAGGTCTTCCATCTGCTGGCCCACTTCCCAATTGGCCCCAGCGGCTGGAGCTGTGCTGATCCGGAGCCAGGAGCCAGGAGCTTCCTCCAGGTCTTTCACATGGGCTCAGGGGCCCAAGGGCCTGGGCCATCTTCCAGTGCTTTCCCAGGCCACAGCAGAGAGCTGGATTGGAAGTGGAGCAGCCGGGACTGGAACCAGTGCACATATGGGATGCTCGCACTGCAGGCGACGGCTTTACCCTCTATGCCACAGCACCGGCCCCTGATAATCATTTTAAAAATATTTATTTTATTTATTTGGAAGGCAGTTACCTTGGTGAGGGTAGGGTAGGGGAGAGAGGAGAGCGAGGGGTGGAAAGAGAGCAAGAGCGATCTTCTGTCTGCTGGTTCACTCCCAAAACACCTGCAGTGGTCAGCATTGGGCCAGGCTGAAGCCAGGAGCCTGGAACTCCATCTGGACCCTCCATGTGGGTGGCAGGGACCCAAGTACTTGAGCCATTTTCTTTAGCATTCCCAGGCACATTAGCAGGGAGTGGGATTGGAAGTGGAGCAGCTGGGACTTGAACCAGCGCCCATATGGGAGAGAGGTGTCTGAAGCCGCATCTTACCATGGGCTCTTGTTACAATAATTTTAAATTGTACAGTTCTGTGGCATTGGGAACATGTACATTATTCTGCACCTGTCACCATCATTCATCTCCAGACCATTTTCATCTGCCCAGATTAGAACTCTGTATCCATTAAGTACTACCTCCAATTCTTCTCTCTCCCCAGGCCCAGGCAGCTATCTGCCCTCTGTCTCTGTGAATTTGATTTCTCCAAGTACCTCATATTACTGGAATCATAACATTTGTTCTTTTGTGACTGGGTTATTTAGCATAATGTCTTCAGAGTCTATACTTGTGGTAACATATATCAGAATTTCCTTTTTTAAGGCTAAATAATATTCCAATTCACATATGTGCCACATTTTGCTTCTCTCTCTCTATGGACACATGTTGCTTCAGCCTTTTGACTGTTGTGCATAATGTTGCTGTGAACATTGATGTTTGAGTCCATGTTCTCTGTTCTTATGAATATATAACCAAAATTCTAATTGCTGCATCAGAATTTAATTTTTTTAAATTTAATTATTTTTAAAGATTTATTTATTCAAAGGCAGAGTTACAGAGAGAGTGAGAGTCGGGGGGGGGGAGAGAGAGAGAGTCAGGGAGAGACAGGAGAGAGAGAGAGAGAGAGAGGGAGAGAGGGTATCTCTCATTGGTGGTTTACTCCCCAAGTGGCCTCAATGGCCAGGGTTGGGCCATGCTGAAGCTGGGAGCCTGGATTTTTTTTTTTTTTCTTCTTTCTTTTTTGACAGGCAGAGTTCTACAGTGAGAGAGAGACAGAGGGAAAGGTCTTCCTTCTGTTGGTTCACCTCCCAAATGGCTGCCACGGCCGGTGCACTGTGCCGATCCGAAACCAGGAGCCAGGTGCTTCCTTCTGGTCTCCCACGTGGGTGCAGGGCCCAAACACCTGGGCCATCCTCCACTGCCTTCCCAGGCCACAGCAGAGTGCTGGACTGGAAGAGGAGCAACCGGGACTAGAACCTGGAGTGCTGGTGCCGCAGGCAGACGATTAGCCTAGTGAGCCGCGGCGCTGGCTGGGAGCCTGGATCTTCATCCAGGTCTCCCATGTGAGTGTCAGGGACCCAAGTATTTGGGCCATCTTCTGCTTCCCTAGAGTATTAGCATGGAGCTGGATTGGAAGCAGAGCAGCTGGGGCTCAGAATGCTGGTCCTTATATTTAATTTTTTTTAGGAACCACATGTTATCTTTCATAACAGCTGCATATACTAATGGGCAAGAGCTTTACTTTGTTTAATTCTTACCAGTACTTATTTCCTATTTGGTTTTTTACTAATAGCCAGCCTAATAGGTATAAAGTAGTAGCTCTCTCTTTTTTCTTTTAAAGATTTTATCTATTTATTTGATAGGTAGAGTTACAGACAGTGAGAGGGAGAGACAGAGAATTCTTCCTTCCATTGGTTCACTCCCCAGATGGCTGCAATGGCAGGAGCTGCCCCGATCCGAAGCCAGGAGCCAGGAGCTTCTTCCAGGTCTCCCATGCGGGTGCAGGGGCCCAAGGACTTGGGCCATCTTCTACTGCTTTCCCAGGCCATAGCAGAGAGCTGGATTGGAAGAGGGGCAGACGGGACTACAACCAGTGCCCATATGGGATGCCAGTGCTGCAGGTGGAGGATTAACCTAGTGCGCCATGGCACTGACCCCCTCATTGTGGTTTTGATTTGCCTTTCTCTGATGATTAGTGATACTGAGTATATTTTCATATGCTTAGTGGCCATTTGTATGTCATTTTTGGAGAGAGATGTATTCATGTCCTTTGCCCATTTTAATATTGGATTTTTTAAAATTGTTGAGATCTAACAGTTCTTGGTATATCATGGATAAGAATCTCTTGTTGTATATATACTTTGCAGAATAAGTGACTTTTTAGATAAGCAAACCTGAGGTAATTCATTTTCAGCTGATCTAAATCATAAGTTTTTTTTTTTTTCCTTAAGAACAGTAAACACCTTTATTACATGGTGGAGGACTTGTTTGCCTTTCCAGGCCTTGGTTTTCCTCGATAGAACTCCAGCCCCTTGCCCTCTGCTTGGCCAACTGGCCAGGTCCTGATGTGATGCACGCAAGAAGCTTGCCCCGTTGGAACTGCTCCTCCAGAAGACCACTGGTGTTGGCATTCTTTTTCCTCTCATTCTATTTCTTCTGAATTTTCTTTGATTGTTTTTTGTTTAGAATTTCTCCACCTCAGGAGTCAGTGGGGCCCCCTTCTTGGCAGCCCAGGGGCAGTGCATAGTGGGCTTGTACCACTGTTTGTACGGCGTGCTGTCTATAAGCACGATGCAGTTCTTCACTAGGGTCTTGGTGTGGACCGGCTCATTATTGGAGGCATTGTAGACAGCATTGATGATCTTGTTTTACGAGTACAACACTCAGAGCCACAGGAGAAGTTCCCCACATCCAGCCTCAGGGCACGGTACTTGTTGCCTTTTCGCACTAGTACTGTATGTATGCACTGGGGGCCTATCTTAGTGTTGGCAGCCAGGCTAAGCAGCTTCTGCTTCTTCTTTTTTTTTTTTTTTTTTTTTTTTACAGATAGAGTTAGACAGAGAGGACAGAGAGAAAGGTCTTTCCGTTGGTTCACTCCCCAAATGGCCGCTACAGCCGGCACTGCGCTGATCTGAAGCCAGGAGCCAGGTGCTTCTTCCTGGTCTCCTATGCGGGTGCAGGGGCCCAAGCACTTGGGCCATCCTCCACTGCCCTCCCGGGTCACAGAATAGAGCTGGACTGGAAGAGGAGCAACTGGGACTAGAACCTGGAGCCCATATGGGATGCTGGCGCCGCAGGTGGAGGATTAACCAAGTGAGCCACAGCGCCGGCCCCATGCTTCTTATGGTAGGGCTTTCTTTTGCTCCCTGTCTTGTGACGCTTGTGCCAGTTGTCCCAAGAGATGCCCATCACTCAGCAGCGCTGGCTGGAGAGAGTAAACTGTAAGGTTTTTTTGTTTTGTTTTGTTTTAAGATTTTGTTTATTTGAAAGAGTTACAGAGAGAGGGAGAGACAGAGGGAGAGAGAGATCTTCTATCTGCTAGTTTATTCCCCATACAGTTGCAACAGATAGAGCTGGGCCAGGCCAAAGCCAGAAGCTTCATCTGGGTCTCCCATGTGGGTGGCAGGGACTTAAACACTTGGGCCATCTTCCGTGCTTTTCCCAGGCCATTAGGAGGGAGCTGGGTGGGAAGTGGAAGAACTGGGACATGAACCGGCAGCCGTATGGGATGCTTGTGTCATAGATGATGGCTTAACCTACTGCACTGCAATGCTAACTCCCAAGCCATAAGTCTTGAAGGAAAATATTAACGGATCAAAGCTTGAATCTTTGGAAACTACTGATAAAATATGGGATAAATATAAAATATATTTTCTTAGGTTTTAAGCTCTTTATACAATAATAGACAAAAGCAAAAATACTAACATTGTGTTGTGGCTTATACCACATGGAGAAATGAGTTGATGTCAGTAGTATAAAGAGTGTAAGTAGTGTGAAAAAGGGAAGTATACAGTTGTTAAGATGTTTATAGCATACATGAAATAGTGTGGTATTTATTGAAGGTAGGCTGTGTATATTTTAGAGCAATTGCTATAAAATGAAATAAAGGAAAATAACTAATAAGCCCATAGGAGGATAAAATGGCATGCTAAGTCTAAACAGTCATGAGGAAGGTAGGTAATGTTGAAAAAAGGAAGTTATAGATGGGACAAAAATAGCAAACAGTAGATTTAAATCTAACCGTATTATTACAACAAATAGAAATGAGGTAAACATCCAAAAAGGCAAAGAATGTCAGCTTGGAAAAGCAGGATACAAGAAACGCACTTAAAATGTGAGACACAGATAAGCATACAAAGATGGATGGAGACTTCTGCATCTGGTTCATGTAGAGTAACAGGGATGGTATTGACCTGCCTCTTTTTTTTTTTTTTTAAAGATTTATTTGAAGACAGAGTTAGAGATCAATCTTCCATCTGCTGGTTCACTCCTCAAATGGCTGCAAATGGCCAAGGCTGGGCAGGGCCAAAGCCAGAAGCCCAAGGACTTGGGCTGCTTTCTCTGGCACATTAGCAGGTAGCTGGGTAAGCAATGGAGCAACTGGGACTTGAACTGGTGGCACCAGCATTCCAGGTAGCAGTTCAATCTGTTAATCACAACTCCCGTGCTCTCCCCCCCGCCCCAACTTCTTGCAATCATACCCTTCCTGCCCCTAAGACAAAATACATGGAAACCACAGTTCTCAGGACATTGGACACCATGCAGTGAGGATTGCTGATCTCTGAGAGATGAGAAACAAAACAAGCCTTACATTGCCCCAGCCTACGACATTCAGAGACTTCCCAGGATCTGGTGTAGGGAGTATAAAAACTAAGCTGTGGAGCCTGGCAGACTCTTGCAGCTGAGGAAAAATTGCTCCTTTGGAACCAACTAGCATATTAGAAATATAAGATTTGAAAGAAGCAAACTATTTCCTCATTACCGAAATGAAGCCCAGAACAATGTTCAGCAAGATTTATAGGAATAAAGACCTAGTCCAGAACTTGGTAAAATTTGTGGTGTGTGTCATTCAGAGATTACTGTGTGGAAATAAGCACGAAAGTAAAACCCACAATGAGGAGAATAATCATAACAGAAAATACTACATTAGCAGATCACATTAAAATCAGGTATTATAACTGTTTCATATTTTCAAAAATTTAGAGGTATAGAAGTACAAAAAGATATCCATCAAACCTGCATAGTTTTAAACTATACCTGAGATCAAAAATATACTAAATGAGATTAATGACCAATTGAACATTGCAGCAAAAAAAAATGATCAATGAATTTGAAGGCATAGTAATAGAAACCATGTAGAATGAAGCACAAAAAGAATAAAAAAATATGGAAAGCATCAGTGAGCTGTGGGACACCTTCAGGCAGCCAAATGTATGAATAATTAGAGTTTTCAAAGATGGCAGCATGCAGAAAAATGTATTCCAAAAAATAATGGTCAAAAACTTTCCTGACTTGCTGAAACCATAAACCTACAGATAAAGAAGTTCCATGAACTCCAGGTACGAGAAACAAAACAACTCCCAGGTGTATCGTATTCAAATGATTGATTGAATGCAGGTGACCAAGAGAAAATCTTAACAGTAGTCAGAGAAAGAGAAAAAAGAAAATGGTCATGGTATGTGCAGAGGAGCAGAGAAAAACACGATTTTTTTTTTTTCCAGAAGTAGTATAACCAAGAAAACGGTGGAGAAGCATCTTTATTTTATTTAAGCATTTAATTTTTAGTTATTTCCAACACAGAGAGAGAGAGAGAGAGAGAGAGAGAGAGGGAAGGAGGGAGGGAGGGAGAGGAATCTTCCATCTGTTGATTGACTCCCCACACACCTGCAACAGCCAAGGCTGGGTCAGCCTGGAGCCAGGAGCCTGGAACGCAATACAGGTCTTCCATATGGGTGGCTGCCTATCAGAGTGTGCATTAGCAGGCAGCTGGACTGGGAAGCAGAGTCAGGCACTCCAGTATGGGTTGGGATCATCTCAAGTGGCTGCGTAACTGCTGTACCAAAAACCCACCTTGAGAAGAATCTTTGAAGTACTGGAAGATGAAAAATGTTCTTTAGAAAACACTTTTTAAAAGAATTCTTTACCCAGCAGAAAATGTTTCTCTCTCTCTCTCTCTCTTTTTTTTTTTTTAAGATTTATTTATTTATTTGAAAGGCAGAGTTATAGAGAGGCAGAGGCAGAGAGGGAGAGAGAAGTCTTCTATCTGCTGGTTCACTCCTCAAATGGCCACAATGAAGCCAGGACCCAGGAGCTTCTTCTGGATCTCTCATGCAGGTGCAGGTCTACTGCTTTTCCAGGCTATATCAGAGAGCTGGATCAGAAGTTGAGCAGCCAGGACTCGAACTGGCACCCATATGGGGTGTCAGCACTGCAGGAGCAGCTTTATTGTTTGGTGCTGGCCCTGAAAATATGTTTCAGCAACAAAGATGAAGTAAGGATATTTTCTTTATTTATTGGAAAGGCATAGTGAGAGAGCAAGAGGGAGAGAGGGAAAGAGAATCTTTTACCTACTGCATCACTCCCAATTGTCTGCAGTAGGTGAGGTGAGGTCAGGTGGAAGCCAGGAGCCGGGAACTCCTGGGTATCCCATGTTGGTGACAGGGTCCCAGGTAGTTGAGCCACCTCCTGTTGTGTCCCAAGGTATGCATTAGGAGGAAGTTGGATCAGAAGTGGAGGCAGGAGTCAAACCGAGGCATTGGCGATGCAGGCATCCAGTGTAGTGGCTTAATCAACTGTGCTACAGTGCCCTTCCCTAAGATGTTTTCTAATACACAAAACCTGAAGGAATTAATTACTAATATTCCCTAATAGGAGAAAATTTAATTCAATTTTTATTTACTTTTCATTTTATTTTGAAAGGCAGAAAGTGATCTTCTGCACATTGGTTTAAACTTGAAATCCCAGGCTGCAGCCAGGAACTTGGAACTCAACCTGGGTCCCAAATACTTGGGCTATCAGCTGCTCCCTCCACGGGTGCACTTTAGCAGGGAACTGGATCAGAAGCAGAGGTGCTGGATTTGAGTCAGACACTTTGATATGGGGTACAGGCGACTTACTTGCTGTGCCAAACACCTGTCCCTGAAGAAAACGTTATAGCAGACCTTCAGATATCAGGAAAGTGATGACAGATGTAAATATGGATTTAGGTAAAAGAAGAGCACTAGAAATCATAACTACTTTGGTAAATATGTAAGATTTTTTTCTTACTGAATCTCTGTAAAAGATAATTAACTTTATTTTCTTTTTATGTTTAGAAATAGGTTTGCTGGATCATATAATAGTTCTATTTTTACTTTTTAAAAAAGATTTTATTTATTTGAAAGGCAGAATGATAGGGAGAGACAGACAGATCTTCTATCTGTTGGTTCAATTCCCTAATGCCCATAACAGTTGGGGGTGAGCCAGGCTGAAGCCAAGAGCCAGGAACTATGTACTTTTAGGCATTTTGGCAGGAAGCTAGATTGGAAGTGGAGGTGGTCATGATCCCAGGCACTCTGAAATGGGATGTCGGTATTCCAAGTTGGGACTTAACCCACTGCACTACAATGCCCATGCCACATAATCAACTTTCTAAAGCAAAACTATTAACAAGACAGGGTGGTAACAATAGCTTAATGGCAGAAATGGACAAATGGAGGTACAGTATTATAAGGCTGGTGGTGGGGTGTGCCTTGGGGCACAGGGGGTTAAGCTGCCACATGGGATATCCACATCCCTTATTGGATTGCCAGTTCAAGTCCTGGCTGCTCATCTTCCAACCCAGCTTCCTGCTAATGTGCCTGGGAAGGCAACAGATGATGACCTAAGGACTTCGAACCCTGCCGCCCATGTGGGAGACCTGGATGGAGTTCCAGGCTCTGGGGTCAGCCTGGCCTAGCTCCGGGAGGAATCTCTCCTCCCCTCCCCCCCTTTCAAATAATTAAATAAATTTTAAAAAATAAAATTAAAAAATTTTACTTGAAAGTGGGTTGTGACCAATTAAAGATATGTACTGTGTACCTTACAGCAACCACTGAAATAGTGAAGCAGAGTTATATGTAAGAAAACAAAAAAAGGAGGAGTTAAGATAGAATAATAAAATTAATCTAACAGGAGAGAATGTGGAAAAAAGAAGAGACCAAAATGACCAAATATAAAATAGTAAGAGGATAGTCTCAAACTTAATCATTTGAATAATCATGTTAAATGCAAGTATTCTAAAAGCCCAGTTCAGAGGCTGGGTTTGTTTAATTGGATAAAAAAGCAAAATCCAACTATATACTTATTTCCAAGAAATATTTTAATTATAAACACAGATTAAAAGCAAAATATGGCCTGGAAAAGCAGTGGAAGATGGCCCAAGTCCTTGGGCCCCTGCACCCACATAGGAGACCCGGAGGAAGCTCCTGGCTCCTGGCTTTGGATCGGCTCAGCTTGGGCCGTTGGCAGCCATCTGGGGAGTGAACGAGCTGATGGAAGACCTCTCTCTCTGTCTCTACCTCTCTCTGTAACTCTGTATTTCAAGTAATAAAATAAATCTTTAAAAAAAATTAGGAGAACATAACAGTGTTGTGTTGATGCACCTAATGACAGTTTCAAAACACATGAAGCAAAAACCTGGTAAAAATGCACGAAGAAATTTAGAGATCCACTATCATTAGATTTCAGTAACTCCTTTTAATTGATATAGCAGGTATGCAGAAAATCATCGAAGATATATTAGACTCAAATTAACAGCCAGCGTGATCTGACCTGTTAAAAATTGCGTGTATAGAACACTTCAACTAAAAGAGCAGGATACTCCCAAGTCTGTACAGAACATTTACCCAGATAAACAACATGTATTCTGAACCATAAAATCTCTCTCTCTTTTTTTTTTTTTTTTGGACAGGCAGAGTGGACAGTGAGAGAGAGAGACAGAGAGAAAGGTCTTTCTTTGCCGTTGGTTCACCCTCCAATGGCCGCCACGGCTGGCGCGCTGCAGCTGGCGCACCGCGCTGATCTGATGGCAGGAGGCAGGTACTTCTCCTGGTCTCCCATGGGGTGCAGGGCCCAAGTACTTGGGCCATCCTCCACCGCACTCCCTGGCCACAGCAGAGAGCTGGCCTGGAAGAGGGGCAACCGGGACAGAATCCGGCGCCCCAACCGGGACTAGAACCCAGTGTGCCAGCACTGCAAGGTGGAGGATTAGCCTAGTGAGCCGCGGCGCCAGCCACCATAAAATCTCAATGAATTAAAAAGGATTCAAGTCAGAAAGATTATTCTCTGAACAGTGGAATTAGAAATCATTATTAGAAAAATTATTGAAAAAAAAATCCCTGAATACTTGGAATTAAATTAAACACACACGTAAGTAGTCAATGTTTAAAAAATAAATGAAGGGACTGGCGCTTTGGCGTAGCGGGTAAAGCTTTCGCCTGCAGTGCCAGCATCCCATATGGGCGCCAGTTTGAGTCCCGGCTGCTCCACTACTGATCCAGCTCTCTGCTATGGCCTGGGAAAGCAGTAGAAGATGGTCCTAGTCCTTGGGCCTCTACCCACGTGGGAGACCTGGAAGAAGCTCCTGGCTCCTGGCTTTGGATCGGCGCAGCTTGGGCCATTGTGGTCAGTTTGGGGGTGAACAATCGGATGGAAGACCTCTCCCTTCCTCCCTCCCTCCCTCCCCTTCTCTCTCTGTGAACTCTGACTTTCAAATAAATAAATAAATAAATATTTAAAAAAATGAAAAATGAAGTTAGAAAATACTTTAACAACAGTTGGCAATGTGACATTATAAGACAACACTAAAATAGTTCTTGGAGGAAGTTTATAGCATTAAATGTCTATATTAGAAAAGAAAAATGTCAAATAAATGACTTTAGTTTCTACCTGAAGGAAACAGATAAAGAAGAGCAAATTAATCCCAAAAGGAAATAGGTAACTTGAAAAGCCCTGAATTAAATATACAGAAATTATTATTAAAAATCTTCCTACAAAGAAAACTCTAGGTCCAGTTGTTTCTCTGGTGAACAACAGACATTTAAGGAAGAAATAATATCAGTTTTTAAATGTATGTATTTATTTGAAAGGCAGTGTCACAGCGAGAGAGGGAGAGACAGAGATATCTTCCATCTCCTGCTTCATTCCCAAATGGCTGCAATAGTAGGGGTTGGGCCAGACCAAAGCCAGGAGCCTTGAACTCCTCCTTGCGTGCAGAGACCCAGGGACTTGGGCCATCTTCCACTGCTTTCCCAAGCACATTAGCAGGGAGCTGGATTGGATGTGGAGCGGTGAACACACGAAACATTGCCGTTATGGGATGCTGACATTGCAGTCAGCAGCTTAACCTGCTGTGCCACGACACTGGCACTACAGATAATTTTCAGAGTGAAAGCATTGTTAGGTGCTGGTGCTGTGGCGCAGTGGGTTAATGCCCCGGCCTGAAGTGCCGGCATCCCATATAGGCGCCGGTTCTAGTTTCGGCTGCTCCTTTTCCAATCCAGCTCTCTGCTATGGCCTGGGAAAGCAGTAGAAGATGGCCCAAGTCCTTGGGCCCCTGCACCTGCGTGGGAGACCTGGAGGAAGCTCCTGGCTCCTGGCTTCAGATCGGCGCAGCTCCGGCTGTTGCGGCCATCTGGGGAGTGAACCAGCAGATGGAAGACCTCTCTCTGTCTCTACCTCTCTCTCTAACTCTGTCTTTCAATAATAAATAAAATAAATCTTAAAAAAAAGTTTAAAAAAAAAAGCATTGTTAGAGGCCTCTTGCAGGGAAGACGGGTGAGTGTTTCACAAAATTTGAAATGATGGAAATCTCTAGCTGCCTCTTCTATCTCTTTTTGTTTTCTAAAATTTATTTTATGTATTTGAGGGAGAGGGTGCATGAGAGAGACACAGATAGTTCTGACAGAATTGTCGTCCTCTGGTTCATTCCCCCAGTTGCCACAGTGGTTGAGGCTGGGCTGGGGCTGAAACTGGGAGCTGGGAACTCAATCCAGATCCCCCACGTAGATGACAGAAACCCAACCATGTGTCATTACCTGCTGCCTCCCAAGGGTGCACATTAGCAGGAAGCTGGAATCAGAAGCCGAGACAGAATTGAAACCCATGGACTCTGATCTGGAATGTAGGTGTCCCAGTGGGCATCTTAACTGCTAGACCAAATACCCACCCGATCTCTTGCCTTTTACGTAGAGTCCAGTGATAAAGGGCTGCAATCCAGAAACATCTGAATGTGGGAAAACCCAGCATTGCTTTACATAAGTGCTTTGCAGAGACTTCAGTTCCTGAGTTCCAGTTTCATTTTGTGAAGCTAGTGTAGGGTTCATATGAAAATCCAGGAAGGAGAGTAAATGAAATAAACTGTTTAGGTTAGTGAGTGACACTGCTTTCTTTTTTTAAAATTTTTTTTTTTCATTTTATCTGAGAGAGAGAGAAATAGAGACAGAGATCTTCCTTCCTATTCAACCCCACTCCCCCCAAATGCCTGCAATACCTGGGACTTGGAATCAGGCATTCCAATATGAGATGTGCACCAAATGTTAATCTTGATGACATTGGTTTCTTGTTTTAACTTTTTTGTTGCAAGCAAGTGAACTTTTCTTTTCTTTTTTTTTTTTTTAAGATTTTATTTATTTGAGAGATAGAGTTACAGACAGTGAGAGGGAGAGACAGAAAAGTCTTCCATTCGCTGGTTCACTCTCCAGATGGCCAAAACTGCTGGAGCTGTGCCGATCCGAAGCCAGGAGCCAGGTGCTTCTTCCTGGTCTCCCACGCGGGTGCAGGGGTCCAAACACTTGGGCCATCCTCCACTTCTTTCCCAGGCCATAGCAGAGAGCTGGATTCGAAGAGGGACAGCCAAGTCTAGAACCGGCACCCATATGGGATGCTGGTGCTGCAGGCAGAGGATTAACCTACTGCGCCATGGTGCTGGCCTCAGCAGGTGGACTTTCTTTGGCTTATTTGGTTCCACATTTTTACATTTTTGTGCTGTTCATGGGGTACTTTGATGTTTAAAATGGCCCTGAAGCACAGTACTTAAGTACAGTGTAGTGTTTCTAAGCATGAGGACTCTGTTGTGCTTTACAGCAAGAATACATGACTAAGCGTTGTTCAGGCAGGAGTTGCAGTACTGTTACTTTTTGAGTTCAACAGTAGTATATAATAATAGGCGTTCAAAGAGAAATATGCATAAAACAAGGTTACATGTTGATCAGTTGACTGTGGCCAGGGGAACAGTGGTTTTCATAAATTCTCAGTTCATGGTTACGTCATAGAACCTATCTATCATTGACATATCATTTGTATGATGAATTTCAAAGTTGGAAGAGTATTTTATGAAAAGAATTACACATAATGAAGCAGCTGCAACGCTGAGTGGAAAAGGCAGGAGCAGGAGCACGAGAAGTAGGGATCACCATCATCTAGGTGATGAAGCAGAAGGTCCAGGTTCTGCAGCAGCAGGTGGATGATGCCAAGCAGAGGGCTGCGCACCACCAGGGGGAAGTGGGCCCAGGAGCAAGCTGAGCCTGAGGTCGCCTCCTTGAACCGTAGTAGCCAGTTGGTTGAAGAGCTGGACCCTGGCCGCTGCTCTGCAGAAGTTGGAGGAAATGGAAAATGCTGCTGATGAGCATGAGAGAGGTCTGAACAGTATTGAAAATTTGGCCTGAAAAGATGAAGAAAAGATGGGACCCCAGGTAAAGAAGCTAAGCACACTGCAGAAGAGACAGACAGGAAATATGAGGAGGGGCTTGTAAACTGGTGGTGATTGAAAACACAGAGGAATAAGCTGAGCTGGTAGATTCCTGTTGCTGAGATAGATGAGGAGATCAGAATGATGGAGCAGAAGCTGGAGTGTCTGAGTGTTGCTGAAGAAAAATACTCTCAGAAAGAAGGCAAATACAAGGAGGACATAAAGATTCTTGATGATAAGCTCAAGGAGCCAGAGACCTGTGCTGAATTTGCTGAGATCAGTAGCAAAGCTGGGAAAGACAATTGATGATTTGGAAGATAAACTGAAATACACCAAAGAGGAGCTCCTCTGTACACAAAGGATGTTGGAGCAGACTCTGCTTGACCCCAGGCCTGCCCTGCTGTTGCTCCTCCCTCTGACGCTGACTGAGGCCAGCCTGCCCGAAGCTGACTCTAAACTGAGGGCTTATCTTGAACTGGAAGGCTGCTTTCTCCTTTTGCCACCCCTCTCTATCTTTAAACCCCTACCCTCATGTCTTTTTCACTGGCCTGTTGCTGCCTCTTCCCAGAGATTCCAGTGGGATTTGGGGCTGGACGCTTTTGGGAACAACATTTTTTTTTTTTTTAAAGATTTATTTATTTATTTGAAAGTCAGAGTTACACAGAGAGAGGAGAAGCGGAGAGAGAGAGAGGTCTTCCATCTGCTGGTTCACTTCCCAATTGGCTGCAACGGCCGGAGCTGCGCCAATCTGAAGCCAGGAGCCAGGATCTTCTTCCAGGTCTCCCACGCAGGTGCAGGGGCCCAAGGACTTGGGCCATCTTCTACTGCTTTCCCAGGCAATAGCAGAGAGCTGGACTGGAAGTGGAGCAGCTGGGTCTTGAACTGGCGCCCATATGGGATGCCGGTGCTTCAGGCCAGGGCATTAACAAGCTGCACCACAGTGCTGGCCCTGAGGACAATATTTAAGGGAGTATGAGTATAATGCAAGGTGTCTTTAAAAGTGTGTTGTGATATACACATTTTATAATTACCTGTTTTGTTGTTGGAGCAACCATTTTGTAGAAGAGTCAAAGTAGTCCACACTCTGAAGCAATAATCTAATCCTTTTTTTACGTTTTGAAGGTAATTTATCAGCTTAATGCATAGTGCCCTCTCCATAGAGGAGGGAAAGAGGGATGGGCCTGTGTTACTAGGAGCCAGAGAGAACCCAGGGAAAGACTCCACTATGGGGAACCCTATTGCTCTGTACAAAGTATCAGCCAAACCAGAAAGTGATTTTAGAGGGAGTTGGCCAACCCCCCCCACCAAAAAAAAAAAAAAAAAAAAAGCCTTGTTGTTCAGGTTTATAGCTTCAAGATATGTTTGAACAACTATTCTTGCATTTTTTTCATCAGAAGTGACCAAGGGGCCGGTGCTGTGGCATAGTGGGTAAAGCTGCCACCTGCATTGCCGGCATATGGGCGCCTGTTTGAGACCCGGCTGCTCCACTTCTGATCCAGCTCTCTGTTATGGCCTGGGAAAGCAGTAGAAGATGGACCAAGTCCTTGGGCCCCTGCACCTGTGTGAGAGACCCAGAAAAAGCTGCTGACTCCTAGCTTCAGATCAGCCCCAGCCATCGTGGCCTTTTGGGGATTGAACCAACAGAAGGAAGATCTCTCTTTCTCTGCCTCTGTCTTTGCCTCTCTGTAACTCTGCTTTTCAAATAATAAATAAGTAAATAAATAAATAAATACATAAATCTTAAAAAAGTGACCAAATTAGACCAGTTTTTTTGTCCTGCCTCTGTCCCTTTCCAACAATTTGCAGAATGGATACCCCTTAGGTTGAGGTGACCACTACATTGCTTTCCTGCCTCCTTAAAATAAAGAAAATTATATTTTTACTCCTGATTTAGCCATAAAAACCTTATCTCACCATCCTTTGCTGGGTCTGAAGCTTCTGTTTCTAAAAGCACCATCTCACTGTGCTTTGTATCAGTCAGTGCTGGAGAAATCTTGAATAGCTTATGTACAAAACTTTGACAATTTTATATTATTTTGAAGCTTTGCTTCTCTGGGCTTCAGGACCCTGGCCAACCCTGCTGGCTAGAAGAGCAATTTGCAGTCTGGGCTGCTGGTGTGCTGGTTTTTCCAAGGTTTTTTCCCCACCCAGTCCCATTTTAGGTGAAGTTTCTGTGAGGTTTGTTGTGTATACATTCTGCAGCTTTTTTTTGGCTTGAAATGTACTCTCCTCTTCTTTGGAGTGGTCTCGTTGGGGCTGGTTGGGAGAGAGATACCAATAGTGTAACTGTTTTGAGACTGAATATTGATAATAAATGTCTTTTTGAAATAAAGAACCAGTTCCTCCAAAAAAAAAAAAAAAGAAAAATATTCATAGATTTCAAATTTGATTTGAACTCCAGTAAACTCATACTTATATTGTAACCTCTGAACAGGATCTAGTTTGTGGCACTAAGAAGGATAAGGTATCAATTTGAAAAGAGCATCTATCAGAAAAACATAAATTTTGCTAAAATTGAAGCCAGAACAAATATCCAATTTATGGCTGAGGCTTGGGTTGAAAAATTGTGAAATCATCAATGTTTAACAAAAAGCTTATGGCAGGCAGTGGGGATGGTGGTGCCACTATTCCATATGGGCACCGGTTCATGTCCTGGCTGCTCCTCTTCAATCCAGCTCTCTGCTGTGGCCTGGGAAAGCAGTGGAAGATGGCCCAAAATCTTGGCTGCTGCCTTTGGATCAGATCAACTCCGGCTGTTGAGGCCATTTAGGAAGGGAACTAGTGGATGGAAGACCTTTCTCTGTGTCTCCCTCTCTCTGTAACTATGCCTCTCAAATAAATAAATGATAAAATATTTTAAAAAGAAAAGCTTATGGGGACAATGCCTCACAAAAATTAGTGGTTTCCAAATGAATAACTCATTATTTAAAGAAGGGAGAGATGATGTTGAAGATGAAGCCCATGGTAGACCATCCACATCAACTTGCAAGGAAAAAAAATCTTCCGGCCCTCCTTGAGAAGGACTGAGGAGAAGCAGTATCATCAATAAAGACATCTCCATTGGTTCAGCTGACTGAAACGTTAAAGAAGAGTGAACTTTTCACTTAATGGATTCCAAAACCTTTGTTCTCAGATCAGCTGCAAACAAAAGCAGAACTAACTAACTTGAAGCCTTTCATCCAATGGTTCACTCCCCAAATGGCCACAAAGGCCGGGGTTAGGCCAGGCCTAAACCAGGAGCCTGGAGCTGCTGCTGCTTTGTTTTGTTTGTTTTTTTAAAGATTTATATATTTACTTGTAAGTCAGAGTTACATATAGAGAGAAGGAGAGGTAGAGAGAGAAAGAGAGGTCTTCCATCCGCTGGTTCACTCTCCAGTTGGTCTCAATAGCCAGAGCTGGGCCAATCCCAAGCCTGGAGCCAAGAGGTACCTCCAATTCTCCCACGAGGGTGCAGGGGCTCAAGGACTTGGGCCATGTTCTATTGCTTTCCCAGGCCATAGCAGAGAGCTGGATCGGAAGTGCAGCAGCTGGGACTTGAACCGGTGCCCATACGGGATGCCAGCATTGCAGATGGCAGCTTTACTCACTATGCCACAGCACCAGCCCCTTGGAGCTGCTTCTGAGTCTCCCATGTGGGTGTAGGGACCCAAGCACTTTGTCCATCTTCCTCCGCTTTCCTGGGTACATTAGCAGAGAGCTAGATCAGAAGTGTAGCAGCTGGGACTCGAACTGGCACCCATATGGGATGCTGGCGCTGCAGGCAGAGGCTTAGCCCACTGTGCCACAGCGCCCCCAAAAGCAGAACTTTCAGTGGAAATTTTAAATTAGTAAGAAAAAAATCCTGACCTTTTTTTTTTAAATTGTAGCATCAGATGAAAGATGATTTTACACAATACAGTACTGGAAGACAAAGTACGCTAGGAAGTAGATGTATTCTAGTCAATGCAGAAGACTGATCAAGAGAAAAGTTCATGGCAACAGTGTTATGGGATGCTCAAAGCACTTTGCTTGTTGACTTTCTGGAGGGCCAAAGACTGATAACTTATTAGGAGAGTAATTTGAGAAAGTGAAGCAAAGATTGAGCATGAAAACATCTGGGAAAGCTTCACCAGAGTCTTTTACTGTAGCAGTTCTCTTGCTTATTCCTCATCCTACAAGGGTGGTTTTGTGAGAATTTTGATGGGAAGTCAATAGGTTGCCACTTTGAAGTCCTGATTTGGCTCCTTCTGACTTTTTGTTTTCTGTTGACATGGTTAAATTCTTAGGATCCTTAGTTCTTCAGGATGGACTAGCTGCTTAGCATCACCACTTATAAAAGTGTCTTGAACTTAATGGAGTTTTGTTGCAAAATAAAATTTATTTTATTTTTTAAAAGACTTATTTATTTTGAAAGAGTTACACAGAGAGAACAAGGCACACACACAGAGATCTTCCATCTGCTGGTTCACTCCTCAAATGACTGTAATAGCCAGCTCTGGGCCAGGCCAAAGCCAGGAGCCAAAAGCTTCATCTGGGTCTCCTACATGGGTGGCAGGGGCCCAGACATTTGGGCCATCTTCCACTGCTTTTCCCAGGCCATCAGCAGGAAGCTGTATCAGAAGTGGAACAGGTAGGATACGAACTGGTGCTGGTATGAAATGCCAGTGTTGCAGGCAGTGACTTTACCTGCTATGTAGCAGCCCTGGCCCCAAGAAATAAAGTTTGTAGCTCTTATTTTTATCTTTTGAATTCTGTTTTCCATGAAGTTTTTGAAGTCTCCTCATATATCTTATTCATGGGTTGAAAACAACTTTATTACAGTGTTGATTTTTTCCAAATTAATTTACACATTAGAATTATACTACAGTATTTGCAGTCTTTTTTATAGAAGTGCACAAAATGATTCTGAAATTCATATAGAGTTTCAAGAACTTGAAGTAGGCAGAATAATTGAAAAGGAACAATGTGGGGGGCCAGTGCTACCTAACTTGAAGAATTATTGCAAAACTATACTAAAAATAATATTGACATTAAGATAGACAAATCCGTCAATGCATACAGTGGGTAGTACAGAAACAAACCCAGTTATAGTAGATGGCTGAGTTTTATTTATTTTTTTAAAGATTTATTTATTTGAAAGGCAGAGTTACAGAGAGGCAGAGGCAGAAGCAGAGAGAGAGAGAGAGAGAGAGAGAGAGGGAGGGAGGTCGGTCGGTCGGTCTTCTATCCGATGGTTCACTCCCTAGGTGGTCACAAAATCTGGAACTGAGCCGATCCGAAGCCAGCAACTTCTTCCAGGTCTCCCTTGTAGGTGCAGGGGCAGCCGAGACTCGAACTGGTGTCCACATGGGATGCCAGCGCTGCAGGCTGCGGCGGCTTTACCTGCTACGCCAGAGCACCGGCTCTGATAACTGAGTTTTAAAAATGTGGCCGGCACCGCAGCTCACTAGGTTAATCCTCCGCCTTGCGGCGTCGGCACACCAGGTTCTAGTCCCGGTTGGGGCGCCGGATTCTGTCCCAGTTGCCTCTCTTCCAGGCCAGCTCTCTTCTGTGGCCCGGGAGTGCAGTGGAGGATGGCCCAAGTGCTTGGGCCCTGCACCCCATGGGAGACCAGGAGAAGCACCTGGCTCCTGCCTTCGGATCAGCGCGGTGCGCCGGCCGCGGCGGCCATTGGAGGGTGAACCAACGGCAAAGGAAGACCTTTCTCTCTGTCTCTCTCTCTCACTGTCCACTCTGCCTGTCAAAAAATAAAAATAAAAAAAGATGTATGTATTTATTTGAGAGACAGACATACATATAGACACAGTCAAAGACATCTTCCACCTGGTGGTCCACACTCTCAAATACCCAGAATAGCTGGGACTGGGCCAGACAGAGCCTGGAGCTGGGAACTCAGGCTGAGTGGGTGGAAGGGACTCCAGTACTTGAGCCGTCACCTGTTGGCTCCTATGATGTGCATTGCAGGAAGCTAGAATTGGAAGTGGAGCCAGGACCTGGAGTCCAGCCAATCCCATGTGGGATGCAGGTATTCTAAATAGCATCTTTTTTTAAAAAAATATTTATTTGAAAGAAATAGAGATAGAAACAGGGAGAGAGAGAGAGAGAGAGAGAGACAGACAGACAGACACAGACAGAGAGAAATAATAAGTAGAGATATTTCATCCTCTGGTTCACTCACTGATTGCCCACAACAGCCAGGTCTGGACCAGGCTGAAGTCAGGCTCGTGGACCTCAGTCTGGTCTCCCATGTAAGTAGCAAAGACCTAAGTTCTTGAACTATCATCTGCAGCCTCCCCAGTTGTATAATGGCAGGAAGCCGGGATTGGAAGCAGAACTGGGACTTGAACCCAGGCACTCCAATATGGGGTGCAGGAATCTGTACAAAGTCCCTATTTTTTTATTTTCAAGATTGATTTATTTACTCTAGAGACAAAATTACAGCTAAAGATAATGGGGGTGACAGACAAACAGGTCTTCCATCTGCTGGTCCACTCCAAATGGCCACAACGGCCAGAGCTGGGCCAATCCGAAGCCAGTAGCCAGGAGCTTCCTCTGGGTTTCCCACCTGTATGCAGGGGCCCAAGCACTTGGGCTGTCATCTGCTGCTTTCCTATGTCACTGGCAGAGAGATGGATCAAAAGTGAAGTAGCCAGGACTTGAACCGGTGCCCATATGGGATGCCAGCACCCCAGGCAGAGGCCCAACCTACTACGCCACAGCGCCAGGCCCCCAACAAGTCATATCTTAAATGCTGTGCCAAACATCCACCCTGGTAACTGAGTTTTTGACAACGTTGTAAAGATAATGCAGTAAAAGAAATATAGCCTTTCCTATAAATGGTGTTGTAACAGTTGGATATCAATATTTGAAAAATGAGGTTGGATCCATACCTTGCATCATATATGAAAACTAATTACAAATGTCTCCTGAACTCTAATGTAAAACCCAGAACTATGAAAACATGGAACATTTTTGAAACTTCAGTTAGGTGATGATTTTTAAGGTACAAGATCAAAAATTAATAAATTAGAATTTATTAAAATTACCTATTTTCAAAAGACATTGATAAGAAAATGAAAGGGGAAGCCACAAATTGGAAGAAAACCTTTGCCAAGTATGTACTTGATCATTGACTTCTAGCTAGAATATGTAAAGAACTCTTGAACAATATGAAAGGAGTCTGATTAAAAAAGGGTAAAAATTTGGATATTAACTTCAGTTCAGGAGATATATAGATGGCATATTAGTATATAGTTGAGAAGATGCTCAATGTCGTTTATTCCTTAGGGGAATACAAATTACACTTATTAGAATGGCTAAAGGTAGGAAGACTGAATATAGGAGTTCTAAATGTTGAGGACACATCATGTTTCACAGTATTTAACTCTCAAGATGGCTTCATTGGAAAAGTTGGAGACTGTAGGCCTGACATCATTTATGACCTGCTTTGAATCATATCCTGAGTATCTTCTGTTTTTAACGACCATGGTGGGAGTATGAAGACTCCAAAAAGTACAATAGCAATTAGAGTTTAAGACTTTCCTAGTATCATCCATTGACTTCTTTTGTTGCATAATTTTTAAGTGGAACTATTAGAAATATTCATTGTAAGAAAGCAAAACAATACAGTTCTTTAAAGTAGAAAATGTGAATTCCCTCAGTCCTGTTTTCCCTTTAATGCATGTACATGTTTGAGTAAAGATGATAAAAATAACATCAGACTATAAGCTACAGTAAATTTTTTCCATTCGGCCGGCGCCTTGGCTCAATAGGCTAATCCTCCGCCCGCGGCGCCGGCACACCGGGTTCTAGTCCCGGTCGGGGCGCCGGATTCTGTCCCGGTTGCCCCTCTTCCAGGCCAGCTCTCTTCTGTGGCCCGGGAGTGCAGTGGAGGATGGCCCAAGTCCCTGGGCCCTGCACCCGTATGGGAGACCAGGAGAAGCACCTGGCTCCTGGCTTCGGATCAGCGCGATGCGCCGGCCGCGGTGGCCATTGGAGGGTGAACCAACGGCAAAAAGGAAGACCTTTCTCTCTGTCTCTCTCTCTCACTAGCCACTCTGCCTGTCAAAAAAGTTTTTTTTTCCATTCAACATTTTGCAGTGTTTTCTCATATTAGTACTTAAGGTACTCAAATCAGTACCCCTTTATCTTTCAAACTAAATGTAATTTAGTCACATTTGTCAGTTACTAATGGATATCAAGCTTGTTTATAGTTATTGCTATTATAGATTATAATTGCGTATATCTTAAGTGAGTTTTATTTTAGTAGGAATACCTAGATGTGGAATTGTTTTTATAGACAGGTATAGTTGAAACTTCAGTGTTCCTCACCAAGAAGTTTGTACTAATATACCTTTGTACCAATTGAATTTGTATCGATTTCCACCCATCCTTGTCAAAACTTACACAATCACTTAAAAAATTTAATCAGTCTAATAGTGGACACCTGTTTTTCACTGGAATTTGAATGTTTATTTTTTTCAGTATTTTTAACAGATAAATTTACTCAGTAATTTTGTAAATTCCTGGTGTGTACATTTTACTGTTTTTATTTTAGTTTTAAGAGAGAGATTTAGGGGCTGGCACTGTGGCATAGCAGGTAAAGTTGCTGCCTGCAGTGCTGGCAGTCCCATATGGGTGCCGGATAGTCTTGGCTGCTCCACTTCGGATCCAGCTCCGTGTTAATGTGCCTGGGAAGGCAGTGGAGAATGGCTCAAGTGCTTGGGACTCTGCACCCGAGGGGGAGACCTGGAAGAAGCTCCTGGCTCCTGGTTTCGGCCTGGCCCTGCTCTGGCTGTTGGGGCTATTTGGGGAATGAACCAGCAGGTAGAAGATTTCTTTCTCTCGCTCTGTCTCTCCCTCTTTCTCTGTAACTCTGCTTTTCAAGTAAAATCAAAATAAATCTTTTTTCTAAGAGATTTATTTGAAAGAACTGGTGCCCATATTGGATGCTGGTGCTGCAGCACAGGGTTTTAACCTGCTGCACCACAGTGACAGCCCCTAAAAATAAATGTTTTAAAAAAAGGTTTATATTCATTCTTATAGATAGAATTATCTTTATGTGTTACAAGAATTTCTCCCCCAGCTTATAAACTGCCATTTAGTGGCATTTATCATGTATTTTTTCATTATAAAAGTTAAACATTTGTGTTGTGAACTGTCAGTTTTTCTCTATGGTTTCTAGGTTTCATACCTTGAGTGGCCTCTTATGTTACCGGATCATGACAGATATTTAACCAAATTGTCTTGAGTTTTTATGGAATTGTAACACTTTGTATGTTAAACTTCTTGTATTTATTTTTGTGTTCATATAAGATAGAAATTTAAGTTTCTTCCTAATAGATACTCAGTTTTAATAGAACCGTTCAGTGCCTGAGTAGTTCATTGGTGATTTTGCTTGGACAGCCTTAGATTAAGGTCTAACTCGAACTTACATGTTCTGTTTTAGTTACTGATGTGGAAAGATTGTCACATTTCCCGAAGAGGCAAGAAACTATAAAAAGAAAATCCCTTTTGACTTTTTTTCTTTTGCTTGGGGATTAGGATGAGTTCCCTTCACTACCAGAGAATAAATAGAGAACGATGATTCAGGAAAGAAGATGTAGACTGAGTCATTTCTGGGACCAGGGATGTAGTTTGTTTTGTCACTTTGCTAGTAATACCTATATCTGGAATATACTTACTATAAAAATATTTTAAAAATTTAAAAAATACCAAGTTTTGGTTTAGGAAACTTTGGTGTATTAGTGAATTTTAGTCTATAAGTTTCTTCTGTTTCTTCCTATGTAGCACCTGTATTCTGCTGCTAATGGTCATTTGCATTCTGCAGGATGTAGTGTTTTATGTGCTTTCTTCTACATCTTTGCTTGGACTTTCTCTTGCCTTCACTTCTTACCTTGGTGAAATCTTACTTTGCTTACATAATCTAATCACTACTTACTAAAACCTGCTTTTCTGATTCCCATTCCCTAAAAATTCCCTGTAACAGCCTTATTGTGTCATTTAACCATATTGTGATTTACTGTATTTGTCTGTTGTGTGTATCTGTTTCTTTTATCAGATTGTGGGTTCCTTTGGAATCAGAGATTTTGCCTGTTTATCGAAAACTGTGAGCTACAGTATTTTGGTACAGTTGATTGATTCAAGTACTAGAGAGTCCAGGACATTTTGTAAATATGCAAAAATAGAATATATTAAAGAAATAGAATATAGATTTTGGTTGGATATGCAGATACTGTTGTTATTATTAAGTATTTTTACCAGTGTTTCTTATCAAAGTTGTAAGAAGTTGTAAATTAACAAATTTCACATCAATGAAAGTAGAATATTTCCTAACAGACATAGGAGAACTATTAAGTGTAATTTGTTTTCACAGTGGTAATTTTTTAGTGGAAGCAAACATAGGAATTTATAATAATGTCAATAAGAAAATATTTATAATTTTTAAAAGATTTATTTATTTATTTGAAAGGCGTAGATACAGAGAGGCAGAGGCAGAAAGAGAGGTCTTCCATCTGCTGGTTCACTCCCCAAATGGCCACAAATGCTGGAGCTGTGCCAGTCCAAAAACCAGGAGCCTCCTCAGAGTCTCTGATATGGGTGCAGGGGCTCAAGGACTTGGACTGTCTTCTACTGATTTCCCAGGCCATAGCAGAGAGCTGGATCAGAAGTGGAGCAGCCGGAACTCGAACATTGCCCATATGGGATGCTGGCACTTCAGTTGGTGGCTTTACCCGCTATGCCACAGTGCTGACTCCAATGAGAAAATGTTTGAAAATACATGCTTTTCAAAGAATGCTAAACAAGTATATTTGTATGAATAAAATCAACTATTCCTTACAGAATTTTTAAACTAGGAATATTTTCACTTAGTCATGAAGAAACTCCATCCCCAGTTTAATATGTGATGATAGTGTAACAAGTAATTGTTTATAATTAGAATAATAATAGATTCCTAATCTTTGTTAGCAATGTCTTTATATCATCTCATTCAATCCACACAACTATGCAAAGAGATGAAAACATTTGCAGCTGTTTCACTTGTACAGGAAAGTGAGATTTTTAGTACTTTATTAAGGTCAAGGTCAGTAAGTGGCAGAGATAGCCAAACTGGCTCTTGATCCTCATATGGCAATTAATTTCCCCAAATGTAAAAGTCTTACATTGTGAAGGTTATTATCATTAATTTTATTTACTTCTGTGTAGTTTCCTACTTTTCCAGGAACCAAATTGACTTGAAGCCTATTTCAGAATATCTTCAGTGATGACACTCTTAGGTCTTTTGAAAATGTTATACATATATAATATTGCATATGCTGCTCAATTTTTGCACTGTTGTCTTTTCTAAAACATTACATATAAATTAAACTTATATGTTAAATTAAGCTTAAAAGTTTTTGTGTTTATAAGTTTTTAATAGATCAGATTTTATCATTTGATATATTTCATCCAAATTTTGATAGAATTTTAAAATTATTGCTATATCACTGGGTTCTCTCAGGTAGTTAATAGTATATATTATATTATAGTATATATATAATAGTATAATAATCAATTATGACTGTTTTCTAATTCATCAACTTTAAATGTTTGGATTTCAATTATGAAGCTTTATTAAAGTGGGCTCTTGTGTATCTATCAAACCAAAACTTCATTCACACATTAAAATATGTTATTGGATTCATGTTACTTTTATGAAGCAGGAGGTCAAAATTGGTGGATCATCTGTTTTAAACCAGGTTATTAGTTAGTGCTTTCTTTTAAAGGATTTAGATGAGAGTTTTTAACTGAGCAAGGTTCGCGTAATTAGAAGCATACTACTTAAACTTGTTAATATACTTAAAACCTGTGCTACCTGTGCTATTAAACATTTTCATACCATAAACTTTGCACATTGTTATGTTCTTAACATTTTTTGCATCATAACAGCTGAATATGTAGCTTCACTGAATTCGGAAAGTTGCACAGTAATTGTGTAACTGCTGTTTCAGTGTTATGCACAATTTTCTAATTTTTACCAGGTTTGATATTTTCTCATTTTAGGTGAGTTGTCATTCTGCTTTTACTTTTTGGTATTCAATTAGCTGTGTTATTTGTTGCACCATTTAATGTCATGTTATACATGAATCAAAATATATTATAGCCTAAGTTCATCTTGTATTTTTTTATAGGGACTGACTTTGATTTGAGTGGGACATTTCATAGAGTACTTATTTAAATGATACGCAGTAGAATAAGTAAGCCCCTTTTAATTTACTCATACTGTCTCCAAAAGTAATAATTACTACTTTTTTGTTTATTTTGGTGTAGTTTGCAAGCCACTTCTGTTGGTTTAATTGTAGACTAAATTGTTGCATATAGTGGTCCTACAATTGGTTACTTAAATTCTCTTTATTTATACCCTATCAGGCATTTATGTAGTTTTCTTATAAAATAGCTTCTTAATCATAATGATCATGATCAAGTCCTTGTACCAAATTATTGTGCCTGTTAAGATTATTATTTAGAAGTTTAACCTTGCCATACAATGTTTGTAGATGACATTCCTAGAACCAACTGTTTCCATTCATTTTATATATTCTCCATGTATTGTGACTATAATTTAACTGAATAGGAAGTAACCTACTTGCATATTATGTGCTTACATTTTAAAATATTTTTGGCACTGGTTAATGGGACACACAAAACAATTAAAAAGCTGTTAAATGTGCCTATAATGGAGATGAAGGAAAAATATAAAATAATTTAATGTAGTACTAGGAATATATTCTGAAGTTGTAATATCTTGTATTTGCAATATAGTTTAGAAAACCATCCCATTCATTTTATTTTTTAAAAATATTTATTAATTTGTTTGAAAGAACAATAGTGGCAGAGGGAGAGACAGAGAGAGAGGAAGAGATCTTCCATCTGCTGGGTCACTCACCAAAAGCCCTCAATAGCTGGTGCTGGACTAGGCCAAAGCCAGGAACCCAGAACTTCATTTGGGTCTCCTGTGTGGATGGCAGGGACCCAAGTACTTGGGTCATCATCTGCTGCCTTCCCAGGCAAATTAGCAGGAAACTGGGTTGGAAACCAAGAAGCCAGGATTTGAACCAGCCCTCTACATGTTGTTGCAACAATAGGTTAATGTTCTATCATTCATTTTTTTTTAAAGATTTATTTATTTACTCAAAAGTCAGTTACACAGAGAGAAGAGAGGCAGAGAGAGAGAGAGAGAGAGAGAGAGAGGTCTTCCATCCGCTGGTTCACTCCCCAGACAGAGAGAGAGAGAGAGGTCTTCCATCCGCTGGTTCACTCCCCAGACAGCTGCAATGGCCAGAGCTGCGCCGATCTGAAGCCAGGAGCCAGGAGTTTCTTCCAGGTCTCCCATGCAGGTGCAGGGGCCCAATGACTTGGGCCATCTTCTACTGCTTTCCCAGGTCATAGCAAAGAGCTGGATCAGAAGAGGAGCAGCTGGGACTGGAACTGGCACCCATATGGGATGCCTGCGCTTCAGGCCAGGGCTTTAACTTGCTGTGCCATAGCACCAGCCCCGTCTGGCATTCTTTTTTTTTTTTTTTTTTTTTTTTTTTTGACAGGCAGAGTGGACAGTGAGAGAGAGAGACAGAGAGAAAGGTCTTCCTTTTTTTTTTTTGTCTTCAATGGCTGCAGTGGCCGGCGCACTGCACTGATCCAAAGCCTGGAGCCAGGTGCTTCTCCTGGTCTCCCATGTGGGTGCAGGGCCCAAGGACCTGGGCCATCCTCCACTGCCTTCCTGGCCCACAGCAGAGAGCTGGCCTGGAAGAGGGGCAACCAGGACAGAATCCGGTGCCCTGCTGCCATTCATTTTTAAATCGTAGCCCCTCAACCTTGTGAGTTAAGTAGGGCAGATTTCTTATTCTCATTTTACAGAAAATATAGGTCTTAGTAAGTTTAGTTAAATCACTAAGGCCTGGAGTTTTTGCAAGGATTTCTTTTTTTAAAAATATAGTTCCTTAAAGATTTTTTTTTTTTTAATTTGAGAGGCGGAGTTACAAAAGAAAGAGAGAAAGGTCTTCCATCTGCTGGTTCACTCCCCAAATGGCCATAATAGCCAGAGCTGAGCCTAAACGAAGCCAGGAGCCAGGAGCTTCTTCCGGGTCTTCCATATGGGTGCAGGGCCCCCAGGACCTCGGCCATCTTCTGCTGCTTTTTCAGGCCATAACAGAGCTGGATCAGAAGAGGAGCAGCTGGGGGCATGAACTGGCACCCATATGGGATGCCGCACCTCAGGCAGAGTCTTAGCCTATACCACAGTGCCAACCCCCTCAAGGATTTCTTAAGACATAAAGAGAATACAGCATAAAAGAAAAGATTGATAATCAAAATGCATAGACTATCAACTTAAAAAAAGGACATAAGCAATTCACAGTGTACACCCAAATGATCTTTAACTTAAAGGAAGATGATCCTCACTAATAATATGTAAATGTAAATTAAATAATATTCAAGGGAAAATACCCCAAAACATTAGTGCAAAACTGTTTGTAAGGTATCACATTATCAAATAAAATACCTGACCACATTATATGCTTTTAAGCTTGAGAAGACGTGGGTAATTCTTACAGTCCCTGAGGAAGATAATTTGGTCATTTTGAGAGCTGTTTGGCTTCAGGTTTTTACTTTTGATGGTGAAGGATTGCAAACAGTGGAAATGCCTCAATAGATGAGTGTTATAAAAAAAAACTGCTGTGATACCATGATGGAAATTCTGTAGCAGTTAGAAGTGGTGCATCAGTTGGATAGAAGTTAAAATCTTAAAAACATAATGAAGAGTGAAAGTAAATTGTGAAATGATATTTATTATAATATTCTTTATGTGAAAAAACCCCACATACCAAGTCTGTGTATTTTTCATGAATATTACATATTTATTATATACATAAAAATATATTAAAAATATCCTTGAAAGGTATATGTTCTAAGTTCATGTAGTGGTAGTCTATGAGATAAAGGGAACCTAAGTGGTATGTAATACAAGTATTGTTTTTTGTTAGTTTGTTTTTAAAATAAGAATAAACACAAACATGGAAAATCTCAATTCCATTTCTGGGTATTAGGTGGGGGCATTTGTTCAGTTACATTTTTCTAACAAAGTGAAAAGTAAAAGAATTTTAATTTGCTTAGAGTTACCAAAAACTAGTTTTGGAGGAGCTAGTTCTTAGGATTTGGCTCTCAAGTTTACAGCTTTTTCTGTTAACATGCCATATCACAATGAGAATGAAAAGTGTCAAGATGAAACAATAAAAAAGTAGATAGAATTTAGTTTTATAGTAATAAGAATTAAGAGATTTATGTGTTTGTGGTAAAATTTTTAGGGGAAAGGAAAATTTTAAGAAATTAAAATTATAATCTTATTTTAAATCTTAAGGATGTTGTCTGAATGTATAAAGAGCAACTTTAAAAATTAGGAAAAATGGTACCTTAATTTATTGTTTAAAATGTGATACATATTTCTGTTGCATGTAATGAAAGATACTAGATGATTTGAATTTTAAAAAAAATCATGAAAATAATTTAATCCAAATATACAATCTGACATCATCTAAAAAAGTCAAAACTAGTTTTTCTTCCATTTTTAAAGTCATTCTTCACAAAAACTTTACAGCCTTTTTATTTACAGCTTCTCTCCAAGATAAAATGGCAAACCCCAAAGAGAAAACTCCAATGTGTCTGGTAAATGAGTTAGCCCGTTTCAATAGAGTCCAACCCCAGTATAAACTTCTGAATGAAAGCGGGCCTGCTCATTCGAAGGTAAGGTTATGAAGAGAGGTGGTGAGACATACTTATCAAACTGTCACTTATCATCTCAGGTGTTAATTGTGCTTTCTGTTTTGGAATGGGGGTGGGATGGCCTGAAGGCTTTTATTTCTATATTAACATTTTTAAGTCTGTAAACAATTTTGTTTCTTATTATGATTTATAAATCTCTTTCAGATATAATATGCTAACAAAACCTTAACAAACCAACATGAGATGTGGATATTTCATTTCTACTTTGTAAATTAAGAAATGCAGGCACAGCGAAGTTAAATGGCTTACTTAACAGTTTGTAAGTGCCAGTGCCAGCACTCAGATACATGCTCTTTAACTCCCAATTGCAGTGCTCTTTCCATTAAACCACAGCTGTTAAAGTAGAAGTGGAAACAGCAAATATTGCAGTAGTTACCTATTCAGACGTTTTTTCCAGTGTCATGTTTAATTCTGATTCATCATTTATCGAAGTTGTATATACCAGTATTGTTATCTGTGCCTTCACTTGTAATGTTCTTTTAAGTAGAAAAATAATTTATATTCATTTTATTTTTTCTCAGCTGAAATTAACATTTTATTTAAAAAATGTTTAAAAGATTTATTTATTTGAAATATAGAGTTCCAGAGATGGAGAGAGGGAGAGACAGAGAGAAGGAGATCTTTCATCTGCTGTTTCATATCCTAAATATCACTACATCTGAGACTAGGCCAGACTAATGCCAGAAGCCAGGAGCCTCATCCAGGTCTCTGACATGTGTTCAGGGCCCAAGCTCCGGAGATATCTTCCGCTGTCTTCCTAGGCACACCAGCAGTGAGCTGGATGAAGCAGCCAAGACTTGAACTGGTGCCCATATGGGATGCTGACATTGCAGGGGGTGGCTTCACTTGCTACACCAGTACAGTAGTGGTGTAGCACTACAGTAATGGATAGTAGAACCAAGGGCAGCAGGCCACTGTAGCTTTTCCAATGTCACATACCCTGAACAGGGTCCTCTGAGCATTGTCTAGGACCTGCTGTTTCTCCTGAGTGAAGTCTGTATCAACATCTGTAATAGCACATTTCTCCTCAACATATCAGCTCTGGGCTTAATGTCCAGCTCTGCATTCTGACTGTTCACCAAGGTGGGTGAGCCCTTGAAGGCAGTGATGATGGCTCAAGTAGTTGAGCTCCAGCCCCACATTTGGAAGATTTACATTGAATTCTTGGGCTTCAGCCTGGCTCAGCTGCAGCCACTGCAGGCATTTAGGGAAAATCAACAGATAAGAGCTCTCTCTCTCCCTGTATCACAGCAGAACACATGCTGAGCTGTTCAGTCTAATCTCAGGATTGAGATCTTAGAGTGTTCTCTGAACACTTGTCCCTGGTGACTTGGCTATCCAAGTGATGAGCAGCAAAGGCCTGATTACCATTATTACTTTCAGGAGATGGCTGGAATGGAGCTTCTTGTCTTCCATTTTCCAGCCTCTGAGGTGTCCAGGCATTCTTCTTGGGGCTCTCGCAGTGAGGGAGGTTCACAGAGTGACCAGTTTATATTTACATAGAGCTGTGTACACCTGTGTTTACATATATACATGTTACAATGAAATCAGTGCATTTATATTTTAACTCTTTTGTCTGTTTAAAGTCTCAGTTATGCATATTTTCCCTGACACATTTTAAGTGATAGATATTGGAAATTATGGTAGTAGTCATAGTTTTTTTGGTATGTAATATGGAAGGAATTGATTTTTTAAGAGTTGGTTAATCTTCAAAAAGCAGTTGGCTACTGAGTAATTTAATTCTTTCTTTGCACTTTTCTCAATGTAAGGAAAACAAGATGAAACTCAAGTTTGTTCCCTATTAGAGGCATTTATGAAGGGTTTGTGGGAAATGATTTAATTTGCTTATACTCTCTCTTACTCTCTTGCACTATCAGAGAAAATAGTTGTGGCCTTGGTCTACATACATCCTGACTTTATTTCACACCCATTCTGCTTTTAATGGTGATCAACTGTTTGCATTTTTTCTGAATGTTTCATGTTCTTTTCACATTTCTCTGCCTTTGCGCGGTTCGTGATGTCGTTTTACCTTTGTTCATTTTTGATCACTTGCCTCACACATCCTGTCTGTCAGATGTTTGTGAAACCCTCTGATCCTCCACTGGGTCTCTGGTTGTAGTTGTTACTGTGTTACTGCAAAATGATTCGTGTTGTCATTACTTTGGTGCTAGACTGGGCTCATTTAGAGATACTTTACTCTTTTGCGTTTCCTGATTCCCATGGTGTATGTCTTTGTCTTCTCTTCTTTGACATTTCTAAACATTGCTCCTTGAGATGAGCCTCCAGCTTTGAATCTCCAGTCATCACACTAACTCCTCACAGCCCCTCGTGGTGGTTGTTTGCTGACCTCTGGCTGATTCTGTCACCTTTCTCAGCTCACTTTCATCTCTCAGATTCCTCACGTTTTAATTTTGGTGATTTCAGCGTCTAAATAGGTGATTATTTCAGCATGTTGGCTTTTCAGTTCCTTGAACGTCTCCAGTGGTCTTGGTTAGCCATTCTCCTTTAGCCACTCATTCCTGTAACCACATTCTTGACCTTCTCATTACTGATGATTGCAAGACACTTTATGAGTTGAAGTATTCATCTCTCTGACACTTACCCCCTAACTTTCAGATCACTCACTGTAATAATTTGACTTCCACAGTGCTTCTGTACCAGAGATCCATTAATTATACCTCCCTTTTACTATTCCTCACTTCCCCCAGCCCTCACATAGGTTCATACCCAGCTTAAATTCCATATGATTTACACGTCTGTACCCTCAATATTCTTTCCTCTCTTGGTTAGAAGTTCTTGCTTAGCAAAATGCTAGCCCCAGCTCTGAACTCTACCTTTTTTTTTTCCCTTAATTTCTTTATTTTTTTTGAAAGGCAGAGTAATACAGAGAGTTGGTAAGACAGGGTAAGATAGAGAAAGATCTTTCATCCACTGGTTCACTCCTCAAATGGCTGCAATGGCTGAGTCTCCCACACGGGTGGCAGAGGCCTAAGCACTCCGACCATCATCTGCTGCCTTCCTAGGCACATTAGCAGGAAGCTGGATCAGAAGTGGAGCAGCTGGGACTCGAATTGGCACCCATATGGGATTCTGGCATTGCAGGCAGTGGCTTAATCTGCTGAGCCACAGTGCCAGCCCCTTCCTTTCTGAATTATGAAAGAACTACCTGTAGAGGCCAACCCATTTCACTGGTTGAGGGCCATTCCTCCAGTTTTGTTTACCCTGCCCTCCCCCACCCCCACTGCCCCATGTCTTCTGTGCCATCAAATTCCCCTTCAATGGATCATTGCTGTCAACTTCTGGGTATACTATTAGTTTTCCCATCTTAATAGAAAACCTCTGGTTCCACTTCTTCCTCCAGCTGTAACCTTGTTTCTTGCCTCCTTTACACCAAAATGCCTTAAAAGAGTTGTCCATACTACCTATCTCTAATTCTTCCATTTTCCCTCTAGGCAAGGTTTTGTTCCCATGATTCTCACCATTCAAAACTGGTCAAATGAAGATCACCAGTGACCTCCTCATTAAATACCTCAATCACTTGTCAGTCCTAATGTGACTTGGCCTGTCAGCTATATTTGATAAGGTGATCTCTCCTTGTTGAAATACTTACTTTACTTAGTTTCCAGGACACTATACTGTGTATTTTTCAAATGATTTCACTGTCCACATTTCACAAATTTTCTTTGACTTTTGTTTCTTCCCTTGATCTCTCAGACCTTTTAATATTGTAAGATCACAGTGTTCAGACCTTGGACCTCTTCTTAGTCTTTTTTTTTTTTTTTAAAGATCGATTTATTTATTTGAAAGGCAGAGTTACAGAGGCAGAGAGAGAGAGAGAGAGAGAGAGAGAGATTCAGGATCTTCCATCCACTGGCTCACTTACCAAATGGCCACAATGGCTGGAGCTGATCTGATCTGATCCAAAGCCAGAAAAAAACAGAGAGAGAACACACACACACTCACACACACACACACACACATCTATCCACTGATTCACTCCCCAAATGGCTGCAACAGCTAGGTCTGGACTAGGCTGAAGCCAGGAGTCAGGAACTCCATCTTGGATTTCCCACATGGGTAGAAGTGGCCCAAGTACTTGGACAATCTTTTGCTGCATTCCCAGGCACTTTAGCCTGGGAGTTGGAGTGGAAGTGGAGCAGCTAGAATAACACTCCTATGGGATGCTGGCGTCATAAGCAGCAGCTTAACCCGCTGCACCCTTTTCACTCTTGATTTTCTCCCTTAGTAATTTTATATGGTCTTGTTGCTTTAACTAACTGCATGCTGATAACGAGCAAATTTGTCTCCAGCTCATAGCTTTTCCCTTTGGAATTGTGCATCTGTTTGTTAACTGTTTCTACTTGAATGTCTAGATGACATCTCAGACTAAGCACATCTCCAGCTGAGTTCCTGATCTCTGTCATGCATATGCCTTTTCCTTCTTTTTCTCAATATCCCCTATTTGAGTATTTTATTGATTATCTCCTCTGTGAGGGCAGTGCTTTATTTTTGTTTATTGCCCTTTTACTAGTGCCTAGAATGGAGCACATGGTAGGTGCTCAGTGAGTATTTGTTGAATGAAGAATGAAAAATTGAGTTACCTCTGTATGGAAATAACAATGAGTAAACTTTTTTGAAAGACAAAAAGAAAAAGTATTTCTTAATTGTAACTAAGAAGGGAATGGAGATATTTTAAATAGTACACTTTTTAAAAAAAATTATTTATTTGAGAGGTAGAATTACAGAAAATGAGAGGGAGAGACAGAGAAGAAAGGTCTTCTATCTGTTGGTTCACTTCGCAAATGGATGCAGCGGCCAGAGCTCCACCGATCCAAAGCCAGCAGCCAGGAGCCAGTAGCCAGGAGCTTCTTCTGGGTCTCCCACATGGGTGCAGGGGCCCAAGGACTTGGGCCATCTTCCACTGCTTTCCCAGGCCATGGCAGAGAGCTGGATTAGAAGAGGAGCAGCTGGGACTAGAATCGACGTCCATATGGGATGCTGGCACTGCGGGTGGAGGATTAACCTACTGTGCCACCGTGCCAGCCCCTAAATAGTACACTTGACAAAGAATAAAATTTATTCTTTAAGGAGATATTTAGAATTAAACATAGGGAAAATTTTTGTTTGACGCAAGTATGTCATTCAAATTGTCTTTTCTATTGAATCTATTAATGGAAGATAGCTTTTAGAAGAAAAAATATTGTATTTTTATCTTTTCCTACTTTCAGGAGTGTGCATCTAGTAGTATGTGTCTTTTAATCGTTTGGTTGGAGCTTCCACATTAGCTATTCTATCCTAGTAATATTTTCTTTGCTTAAGTGAGTATATCAAATTGTTATTATTAAAGAAGTATGTTAGACCTTTGTGATTGCTACTTTGGCAGTGGGATTTTTGGTATTTAAGAATACTCATAGTTCTTCCTTTAAACTTTTCTTGATATTACTCTGCAGATTAAAAAATGAACACATTATAAAGTGGAAACATAATTTTTTAAAAAGATTTATTTGTTTGTTTGAAAGTCAGAGTTACACAGGTAGAGGAGAGGCAGAGAGAGAGAGAGAGAGGCAGAGAGGGAGAGGTCTTCCATCCGCTGACTTACTCCCTAATTGGCTGCAACGGCCGGAGCTGTGCTGATCCGAAGCCAGGAGCCGGGAGCCTCCTCCGGGTCTTCCCCTGCAGGTGCAGGGGCCCAAGGACTGCTTTCCCCGGCCATAGCAGAGAGCTGGATTGGAAGTGGAGCAGCCGGGTCTTGAACCAGCGCCCATATGGGATGCCGGCACTTCAGGCAGTGGCTTTACCCCCTTCGCCACAGCACTGGCCCCTGGGAACATAATTTTTATATAGTCATGTACAAGTAGAAATCTGCAAACTAGAATGTACTGGAAGAATTCAGCATAAACGTTAAAAGAATAGATAATGATGTTTTTTCTGAGACTGACGTACTGCCCACTGCACTATGGAGGCAACTTGTTTTTTCTTTTAAAGAAATACTCTGCTTCGTGTTTGCTTTTATGATTTTGGCCTAAATTATAAGTTATAATCCAGAGAAAGCACATGTTTCTAAGAGTCATTGAAAGAGTTCCAAGTCCGTCAGAGTTCCGTGGACTCACATTTCCTCTGAGGGGCACTGTTTATCGCTGAAGTGAGTTCTGTTCATCAGGGATAGAAACACTGTGGTCAGGGGCTCCTTGACTCTGATATGCTTAACTTGTTAATTAATTTATTCTTACTTGAAAGGTAGAGGGTCGCAGGGAAATCCCCAGGTGTCACAGCAGCCTGTCCTGGGCAGACTGAAGCCAGGAACCCAGAGCTCAGTCCAGGTCTCTGAAATGGGTGGCAGGGACTCAACCACCTGAGGCATCCCTGCTGCCCTCCAGCTTGTGCATTAGCAGGAGGCTAATTGAGCTGCACTCAAATTCAGGCACTCACTTAGGAGACGCAGGTGTCCTCAGCCGTGGCCTGTGTGCTGCACCAGATGTTCACCCCGACTGGTATTTTAGGTAGCACCAATTAGAGTTAGCTCAGTGCCCCTGCTGGCTCCTGCATATTTAGGGTTTGGCAGAGCATTGTTGGCGTTACCTTAGGAAGGAAGAATTTAGTTTCTCCCTGAAGCCAACTTTACTCTTGTTTGATAAAGGAAGGCAAGGTTACGTGGGAACATTCTAGAGGAATCTGGAAGATTCTGGTTTCCCTAAGATTCCTTGGAAATACTTTGCAAATTTTGGAGGACATTGTGAACTGGCTTGACATCTGTATCCTCTCACAACCCAGGTTTTGAAGGTGAATAGGTTTGTTGTGGTGAACGTGGACCCTACTGGGTCTCATAGATACTTCCTACTCCTAGACAGTCCCAGGGTTTCCTTGAGTTTTCAGGAGGTTTGGGGATGCCTTTTGCTAACTTGTTTTCTGAGTTCTTTGGCCATAGAACATCTCATTTAGCCTGTAGGTAATTTTTTGAAAAAAGAGTACCAGAAAAATTGGCATTCTTAACTAATTTTATTTATTTATTTTTATTTTTTTATTTATTTATTTTTTGGACAGGCAGAGTGGACAGTGAGAGAGAGAGACAGAGAGAAAGGTCTTCCTTTTGCCGTTGGTTCACCCTCCAATGGCCGCCGCGGCCGGCGCGCTGCGGCCGGCACACCGCGCTGATCCGATGGCAGGAGCCAGGAGCCAGGTGCTTTTCCTGGTCTCCCATGGGGTGCAGGGCCCAAGCACCTGGGCGCCGGCGGCATTCTTAACTAATTTTAATTAATAACTAATATTAAGTTGTTAAGTCTGGATTCTTTTAGTGGAAAAAAGTCATCTTCATTCATGCATGTGTATCAGTGGCTTTAAGTGAGACATAAAATGTATTTTAATGAAATGAATTATTGTCTCTGGCAAGACAGATTTAAACCTAGTCATGGCTCATTAATTTTCTTGCAACATTAAATAATTATAATTATGGCAATTTTCAAAAACGCACATGCACAAAACCACATCTGCATATACCCTGTCCCCACACCTATCCCCTCCCCCTACTCCCACATACACTTACAGTAGTAGGTCTCATATTGACTGTTTATTTGAATCATCAGGGAGCTTCAAAAAATACTTATGCCTGAGTGTCATTCCTAGAAATTCTAATTTAATTGGTCTTGAGTGAGGCCCACTTGGAATTTTTTTTTTTTTTTTTGACAGGCAGAGTGGACAGTGAGAGAGAGAGACAGAGAGAAAGGTCTTCCTTTTTGCTGTTGGTTCACCCTCCAATGGCCACCGCGGCCGGCGCGCTGCGGCCGGCGCACCGCGCTGATCCGATGGCAGGAGCCAGGAGCCAGGTGCTTTTCCTGGTCTCCCATGGGATGCAGGGCCCAAGCACCTGGGCCATCCTCCACTGCACTCCCTGGCCACGGCAGAGGGCTGGCCTGGAAGAGGGGCAACCGGGACAGAATCTGGTGCCCCGACCGGGACTAGAACCTGGTGTGCCGGCGCCGCTAGGCGGAGGATTAGCCTAGTGAGCTGCGGCGCCGGCCCACTTGGAATATTTTTAAAGCTCTGAAATGGACCCAGATTTGAGGGACATTGGCCAGAAGTTGATGTTTTCCGGATGGTGGAGAGTTTTCTCACACTCTGCACACCTTGATGGAATGTGGTAACCTGTGTTTACGTGCTTTCTGCTTTCCTCTTTCCTCCCTTGGGTCTCAGAATCTGAACAATGAATGGCAACTCAAAATGATTAATTTAATGTTTACTTCATCTTCTCATTTTTTGACTTGACTTTTTTTTTTTAATATTTATTTATTTATTTGAAAAGCAGAGTTACAGAGAGGAAGAGGGAGGTGGAGAGAGATCAGTCTTACCCCCAATGCCTAAGGCTGGGCCAGACTGAATCCAGAAGCCTGGAACTCCATCCTGGTATCCCATGTGGAGGCTCAAGTACTTGGCCATTGTTCTGCTTTCCCAGGTGCATTAGCAGGGAGCAGGATTTGAACTGGAGCAGCTGGGACTCTAACCATTGCTTATGTAAGACAACAACATTACAGGTGGCAGCTTAGCCTGCTGTGTCACAGTACAAACCCCTGACCCATTTTTCTGTCTTTATGCTAATACCATGCTAGTTGGTCACTAACTTTTTAATTCTTGAAGTGTTAGGCCTCCAAGGGATTGTTCTTTTTCAGCATTGTTTGGCTGTTGTGTGTCCTTCCCATTAAACATGAGTTTTCAAGTTACCTTTCTCATTTCTTTTTTATTTTTTTTAAAGATTTATTTATTTAATAGGCAGAGTTGTAGAGAGGCAGAGGCAGAGAGAGAGAGGAGTCTTCCATCTTCTGATTCACTCCCCAAATGGCTGCAACGGCCAGAACGAGGCCAATCCGAAGCCAGGAGCCTGGAGCTTCTTCTGGGTCTCACCAGTGCTCTTCCAGAGGCCCCACCTAAGTAACATTATTAGGGTAAATTGAGAAGTTTATTCACAGGTTCTTTGTGAATAAGAAAAGACTGCTGCTGACTCAAGAAATTCATTTGTGTTTTAGGAGTCCAAAACTAAATATATTTCATATTATACTACAAAAATACTTTGTAGTTTTTTAAGAGTTTTCTAAAATTTATTTTATTTTATTTTTTTTTTATTCATTTGAAAGAGTTACAGAGAGAGGTAGAGCCAGAGAGAGAGGTCTTCCATCTGCTGGTTCACTCTCCCAGATGGCCTCAATGGCTGGAGCTGCGCCAATTTTAAGGCAGGAGCCAGGAGCTTCTTCAGGGTCTCCCACGTGGGTGCAGGGCCCCAAGCATTTGCACCATCCTCTACTGCTTTCCTAGGCCATAGAAGATAGTTGGATCGGAAGAGGAGCAGCTGGGACTAGAACCCGTGCCCATCTGGGATGCCAGCACTTCAGGCCAGAGCTTTAACCTGCTGCACCACAGCGCTGGCCCCTGTAATTTTTTCAAAAAACTTTTTATTTCATTTGAAAGGCAGAGAGACAGACAAACTCTGCTAGTTCAGTCCTCTAATGCCTGCAAATAGCTAGTGCTGGGCCAAGCCAAAGCTGGGAGCCCATAACTCCAGGAGGTCTCCCACATGGGGAGTAGGGCCTCAAGTACTTTAGCCGTCACCTGCTGCCTCCCAGGATTTGTGTTAGGATGATGGCAGATGAAAAGCAGAGCAGCCGGGACTCAGACTAGGTTCTCTGATGTGGGATGCAGGCATCCCAACTGGAGACTTAACCTGCTGTGCTAAATGAAATTCCCACTTCAGTACATTCTGATTTCTCTGTTGGTTGCTTATTTAATCATGGATTATTTAGAAATGTAGTTAGTCCCCAAATATCTGGGGATTTTCCAGAATCATTCGGTTACTGGTTTGTAATTTGAATCTGCTTTGGTCAGAGAACATACTCTGTGATTTGAATCCTTGGTATTTATAGAGGTTTGTTTTATGGCACAGAATATGATCTGTTTTGTTACAGGCTGTGTGAGAAATTGAGAACAAATGTAGATTCTACTTTTTGTTTTTAGTGTTCTGAAAATGTCAGGTCGTGTTCATCGAAATTTGTTCAGGTCTGCTATATTCTTACTGATATCTGCTTACTTGTATTAGTTATTGAGAGGGTATTGAATCTGATAATCATTTTGGATTTTCTGTTTTCAGTTATAATTTGACCTGTTTTAGCTTCATTTATTTTGAAGCTGTGTTTTTTTTTTTTTTTTTTTTTTTAAGATTTATTTATTTTTTACTTGAGAGTCAGAGTTACACATAAAGAGGAGAGGCAGAGAGAGAGAGGTCTTCCGTCCGATGGTTCACTCCCCAATTGGCTGCAACGGCCGGAGCTGCCTGCGCCAATTTGAAGCCAGGAGCCAGGAGCTTCTTCTGGGTCTCCCACGTGGGTGCAGGGGCCCAAGAACTTGAGCCATCTTCTACTGCTATCCCAGGTCATAGCAGAGAGCTGGATCGGAAGTGGAGCAGCTGGGGCTCGAACCGGCACCCATATGGGATGCCGGTGTTTCAGGCCAGGACTTTAACCCACTGTGCCACAGCGCCGGTCCCCGAAGCTGTGTTTTTAGGTGCCTTAATGTTTAAGATTGCTATGTCTTCTTGATTGATTTGATCCTTTATCTTTGTGAAATGACTGTCACCACCATTAGTAATAATCCTTACTCTGAAACGTGATTTGGTTTGTGTTAGATCATATTGCATATTCCTTACCCAAATTTCTTGGCATCAGGAGTGTTTTAGATTTTGGAATTTTTTAGACTTTGGAATAATGAGATATTTTGGAGATAGGACAAATATGAAATTCATTTAAGTTTTTGTAGGTAGCATATAGTTGGATTTTGGCTTTTTTTTTTTTGAAGATTTATTTATTTATTTGAAAGGCAGAGTTACAGAGAGGCAGAGGCAGAGAGAGAGAGAGAGGAAGTGGGAGAGGGAGAGAGAGAGGTAGTCCTTGATCCACTGCTTTACTTCCCAAATGGCTGCAATGACCAGAGCTGGGCTGATCTGAAGCCGAGAGCCAGGAGATTCTTCTGGGTCTCCCGTGCAGGTACAGGGGCCCAAGCATCTGGGCCATCTTCTGCTTGCCTAGGCCATACCAGAGAGCTGAATCGGAAGAAGAGCAGCCAGGGCTTGAACCTATTCCCATATAGTATGCCGGCACTGTAGGCAGTGGCTACCTGTTACAGTATGGTGCCGGCCCCAGTCTGTGGCTTTTTAAATGGGGCCATTTACACCATTTTGTTTTTATTTTCACAGCCATCCTATGTGTTTTTATGAGTCTTGTTTCACTAAAGAAGAAAATAGAATTAGAATAATTAATTTCTCAATGTTGCACATAGTAAATAGGAGACCCATTACTTAGTCTCCAGGCTTTCCATTTGAAAATACTAAACATTTGATTATAGTGGGAGTCTTAAGAGAAATCATAGAAAACTAGATATTTATTGGAGACATTTTTGTTTTTCAGAATGTTCATGTTGATGGTGATAAGAAAGGTAGCTTGATTGGGGAAGTCTGATGTTAAGGGAACTGCTTTAGGATGGTAAACAGAAAATTTGTTTTTCTATACTCTCAACACTGTACTTCTGATACCAGGTATGTGAGAGTTTCCCCTTATCAGCTGATTCTCAGAGTGCACCCACTGGGTATCCTGCAACTTAACTCAGTTATGATACTGACTGCCCACATGAGCTAAGAGCTCAGTCCCACAGAGCTACCCTCATTTCACATGTTAGTCACAAGTCTGACTCTTCCAAACTTCTGACTAGCCAGATATAAATTTTAATTTTCCAATTTATTGAAGAACTTGATTGAAGTTGAATGAATTGTTTGGTAATCGGATGCAGGAGCAAATGGAGAGAGACATGGACAAGAAAGACCACTCAGGTGTCTGGACTTAGACTGGGAAAATGGTGACATTTGGATGATTAGAAGGTAGGAAAGACTAGAAGACAGGAAGTGAAGCAGGGTCTTAGATTAAGGTGGTGACGATAGAAATTGCAAGGAACAGTTTGGAGATTTATATGAATGAGTCTTTTTTTTCCCAAAGCTTTTTTTATTTATTTATTTGAGAGGTAGAGTTACAGTGAGAAGGGGAGACAGAGAGAAAGGTCTTCTGTTCACTGGTTCACTCTCCAGATGGCTGCAATGGCTAGAGCTGTGCTGATCCGAAGCCAAGGGCCAGGAGCTTCTCCCAGGTCTCCCACGTGGATGCAGGGCTCAAGTGCATGGGCCATCTTCACTACTTTCTCAGGCCATAGCAGAGAACTGGATTGGAAGAGGAGAAGCCAGGACTCAAACCAGTGCCCATATAGGATGCCAGCGCTACAGGTGGAAGGTTAACCTATTGCACCACAGTGCTGGCCCCCGTGAGTGAGTCTTAAGAAGGCAAGGATAGGCTGGTGCCGTGGCTCAATAGGCTAATGCTCCGCCTGCGGTGCCAGCACACCAGTTCTAGTCCCGGTTGGAGCGCCGGATTCCGTCCCGATTGCCCCTCTTCCAGTCCAGCTCTCTGCTGTGGCCCAGGAGTGCCGTGGAGGATGGCCCAAGTGCTTGGGTCCTGCACCCGCATGGGAGACCAGAAGCACCTGGCTCCTGGCTTCGGATCAGCGCGGTGCGCCGGCTGCAGTGCGCCAGCTGCAGCGGCCATTAGAGGGTGAACCAATGGTAAAAGGAAGACCTTTCTCTCTGTCTCTCTCTCTCTCTCTCTCTCTCTCTCACTGTCCACTCTGCCTGTCAAAATAAATAAATAAATAAATAAAAAAGGCAAGGATAAACAGGTTTTTAAGGTTTTGAATGATTGATTATTTAATTGAGAATAATTTATAGATTATTCTGGAGTATGAAGTGATTTTGGAGGAGACGGTGTGGGGGAGATGATGTTTTGTTTGATGTTATGCCTCTTGAGTATGGAAATTCCCAATGGTCAATTAGTTTTATTGATTATGTTTATCAAGGACAAGTTTGGAGACATGCAGAGTAAATTTAATATGCTTTGCTGATACTGTCAGGAATCTCATAGTCTAGTATTCACAGTAGATATTTGTTTTTTAGCATATGGGTTATGTATTACATATGCTGTGATGTAAGACATTTACATTTTATTATTTTGGTGGCAACAATCTTTGTTAAATCCAAACTTTTTTTTAAAGAAGTAGTTATTGAAAAGTCATTTTAAAATCAGGTAAATATATTAGGTATATGTTTTAAACTGAATCAGAATAAAAGAAAAATCAATCACTTTTAACAGGTAGCTATGTATTTTTGAGTTTAAAATGATGGTAAATATTTTCCAACTCTCATTTTGAAAAATCAAAAAAAAGAAAGAGTAATGAAGTCAGTACTCATATATTTTTCAGAGTCACTGTTCATTACTGTATTTGCCATGTTACTTTACTTCTTGCTTCTTCTATATTGACATAAATTTTTTCCTTGACCAATTTGAAAGTCAGTTCCAGCCATCATGACACTTTACTCTTAAACACAAATCTATGTTATAAGACTAAAGACATTTTTCTGCACAACAGTGCTTCAGGAACTTTAATTTTGACTAAACATATGGAGGTTGGGTGGGTGTTTAGCCTAATGGTTAAGACACTTGTGTCTCATATCTGAGCACATGAGTTTGATTCCCAACTAGCTCCTGAGTCCAGCTCCTGATTGTAGCTTCTTGCTAATATAGACTCTGGGAGGCAGTTGTGATAGCTCATATAAGTGTGTTTCTGCCACCCTGGATTGAGCCTCTAACTCCCAGCTTTGGCCAGTTTCAGCTGTTGTGAGCACATTCAGGGAGTGAAACAGTGGGTCAGAGTGCACTTGCTCACTCTCTTTTTCTTTCTCTGCCCCCATCCTTTCTCTCAAGTTAAAAAATAAACATAAAAAAGAGGGATCCTCAAAAAGTTCATGGAAAATGTGTATTTATTAAAAAAAACTGCATGAATTTCAAAATATTTTGCCCCCAAATGAATTTATATTTTTTATTTTTTAAAAGATTTTTATTTATTTATTTGAGAGGTAGAGTTACAGACAGTGAGAGGGAGAGACAGAAAGGTCTTCCTTCCGTTGGTTCACTCCCCAAGTGGCTGCAATGGCCAGAGCTGCGCTGATCCGAAGCCGGGAGCCAGGTGTTTCCTCCTGGTCTCCCATGTGGGTGCAGGAGCCCAAGCACTTGGGCCATCCTCCACTGCTTTCCCAAGCCACAGCAGAGAGCTGGACTGGAAGAGAAGCAGCTGGGACTAGAACCGGTGCCCATATGGGATGTCAGTGCTGCAGGAGGAGGATTAAGTATGCCTAGTGTGCCACGGTGCTGGCCCCTTTATCTTTTAATTTGATTTCCTATAAACTGAACTGCCTTCATATTATTTAAAATGTAATTTTCCTTAGTCTGTTTTGTGCCTCTGTAACAAAACCAGAGACTGAGTCACTTATAAAGAAATTTATTTGACCTACAGTTTTAGAGATTGAGAAGTCCAAGACTGAGGAGCCACATCTGGTGAGGGACGTTTTGTTGCCTCATCCATGGTGGTCTGGACAAGTGAGTGCTAGAGAGCAGGAGGTGGCCAAACTGACTTTCACACAAGGCCTTTCTCTTGACAAGGACCCACTCCTGCCATTTGACAGTAATCATTTGTGAGGCAGACCGTGATGACCTCGCAGCACCGTTGCACTGGGGGTTAGTTTACCTTACATGAACTTTGAGGTTCATGTTCAAACCAAAGTATAATCCATATAGTCAGGTTTCTGTGGTTCTCCTCTTAATGTCCTTTATGGCTTTTACTCCCTGTTATAAATTTAATTAAGACTCATACGTTGTCTTTTCATTTCTCTCTAATATCTTTTAAGATACAGCAGCCCTCCTTCTTTCTGTTGTTTTTTTCCCTTCATAACATTGGTGTTTTTGGAGTCTAAGCCAGATGTCTTGTTGAATAGCCCATAAACTAGATCTGTTTGATTATTTTCCTATAATTCGGCTCAGGTTGAGCATTGTTTGCCAAGAATAATATGTAGTTGTTGATGTGTACTTCTCACTTGATCATTTTAGGAGGCACACAATTTCATTCTACAGTTATTGCTGATGCCAATTTCAATACCTTAGTTATTTTCTGCCTGATCTCCTTTCTTTATCTCCTTTCTTTAAAGGTTTATTTTTTATATTAATAAATAGCAGCATCTTAATATTGCAAAGAGATAAGCAGTCTATGGAGTAAAGCAGTTGTGTGGGTGTCTTGTAACTTGATTTTAGATTGTAAAGGTAAACTGTAAGTTTCAGGGCTCATATATTGTAGACAGGATGTAGGATGTGCAAGGGGAAGGGTGTATGGGAAGTGAGGATGGACAGGAACAAAATCTGTGCCATGCTGAAATGGGAGCAGTTGAAGGTTTTTAACGTAGTGGATGGTTGGGGTGATGCAGTTGGGTTTGAATTTTAGAATGATCGTTTTAGCTGCAATCAGTTAGGTGATAATTACATCTAAGCTGAAGATGGAAGCAGGCTGAATTCAGTGCATTATCATTGGCAGAGAGAGGAGGACAATTTAAGAGATATTTATGAGGTTAAAATGGACGGAATTTGCCAACTGGTTAAATGTTCGTTGTGAGGATTGAAGAGTTTCTTGGTGATATACTAATTTAATAGGATTGTATGTCTTTATTGACTACATTATAGTAAGTTTTATGTTTAAGAAATTGTTTTAAAGAGTTGTTTATTTATTTGAAAGGCAAAGTTACAGAGAGGGAGAGTAAGACAGAGAGAGAACTTCATCTGCTGGGTCACTCCCAAATGGCCACAATGGCTGCAATGGCCAGGGCAGGGCCAGGCCGAAGCCAGGAGCTTCCTTCAGGCCTCCCATGTGGGTGGCAGGTGCCCAACAATTTGGCTTTTTTTTTTCACTGCTTTCTCAGGCCAATAGTGGGTATCTGGATTGGAAGTGTAGCACTTGGGACATGAACAGGCACCACTTATTGCATTACAGGCAGCGGTTAATTTTCTGCGCCACAGTGCTGGCCCCAGGAATTCAGTTTTATGAAAAGCTTATGGAGACAGGGCTTTTTGGCTTTTCTTACAGTTTCTCTTACTCTGTATACTACATTCACTTGTTTGAGGACTATTTGAATGACATTCACAATGTGATTCTATTTAGGGAAGAGAGTTCTTGATTTATTCTACTGAAAATGTATGTTTAGAGCTGCTCTTAATTCTTTGGGAAGTAAATAACAGAATTTGGGACTATCTCTTACTCTTTCTCAGAGTAGAATAAGAGCTTTTGTTGCAAATGATTTCTAAGGTCACTGCTAGCTCTAACATTCTGATTCTGTGGGGTATTTGTTTTTCTCTCAGATAGCCTCTTTTATTTCCTGAAAATTTTAAATGTTTTCTTTGTCTATTTATGTTTTTCTAAGATGTTCTCAGTGCAGCTGAGTCTTGGTGAGCAGACATGGGAATCCGAAGGAAGCAGTATAAAGAAGGCTCAACAAGCTGTTGCTAATAAAGCCTTGACTGAATCTACACTTCCCAAACCGGTCCAGAAACCACCCAAAAGTAATGTTAATAATAACCCAGGTACGGCACTGACTCTGTTCCTTCTGTTATGTTGTTGCATGCTGTATGTGCTGTTCTCTTTGTATTTCATTTATATAGTATGCCACTGCACAGCCAGCAGGTATTAATAGTGTGTGCCCTGCCTCTCAACAGCTGAATAATAGCTGAAGGTGAGAAAATGAAGAGGGTGAATGCAGTTATTTTTAAAATTTGCTTTAGTTGATATATAAAACACATTTTTTACATTTTAAATGACAAAAACATGTGGATGAAAACACAGAAAATAGTTGACAGTGATTTTTACAAAGATAGAAATGATCAGATTTTTTTTTTTAACTTTTATTTAATGAATATAAATTTCCAAAGTATGGCTTATGGATTACAATGGCTTCCCCCCCATATCGTCTCTCCCACCCGCATCCCTCCCCTTTCCCACTCCCTCTCCCCTTCCATTCACATCAAGATTCATTTTCGATTATCTTTATATACAGAAGATCAGTTTAGCATACATTAAGTAAAGATTTCAACAGTTTGCTTCCACACAAACATAAAGTGAAAAATATTAGATGATTTTTTAAATGATGTTGAAATCAGATCAGACCTATTGTCATGTTTAATCCCAGTGAGAGTCAAGTTGGGAATTGCTAATTTCTTCTTCTTCTTCTTCTTCTTTTTTTTTTTTACAGAAGATCAGTTTAGTATACATTAAGTAAAGATTTCAACAGTTTGCACCCCCATAGAAACACAAAGCGAAATATACTGTTTGAGTACTCATTATAGCATTAAGTCTCAATGTATAGCACATTAAGGACAGAGATCCTACATGAGGAGTAAGTGCACAGTGACTCCTGTTGTTGACTTTACAAATTGACACTCCTGTTTATGGCACCAGTAATCTCCCTATGCACCAGTCATGAGTTTCCAAGACTATGGAAGCCTTTTGAGTTCACCGACTCTTATCTTGTTTAGACAAGGTCATATTCAAAGTGGAGGTTCTCTCCTCCCTTCAGAGAAAGGTACCTCCTTCTTTGAAGATGTGTTCTTTCCACTGGGATCTCACTCACAGAGATCTTTCATTTAGGTTTGTTTTTTTTTTTTTTTTTTTTTTTTTTTTTTTTTTTTTTTTTTTTTTTTGCCAGAGTGTCTTGGCTTTCCATGCCTGAAATACTCTCAAAGGCTTTTCAGCCAGATCGGAATGCCTTTAGGGCTGATTCTGAGGCCAGAGTGCTGTTTAGGACATCCACCATTCTATGAGTCTGCTGAGTATCTCGCTTCCCATGTTGGATCACTCTCCCCTTTATTTATTCTATCGGTTAGTATTAGCAGGTACTAGACTTGTTTATGTGCTTCCTTTGACTCTTAGTGCTTTCATTATGATCAATTGTGAACAGAAGTTGATCACTGGGAATAAATATTTATTTATTTGAAAGAGTTACGCAGAGAGAGGAGAGTCAGAGAGAGAGAGAGAGGTCTTCCATCTGATGATTCACTCCCCAGATGGCTACATCGGCTGGAGCTGCGCCGATCTGAAGTCAGGAGCCAGGAGCTTCTTCTGGGTCTCCCATGTGGGTGCAAGGGCTCAAGGACTTGGGGCATATTGTACTGCTTTCCCAGGCCATAGCAGAGAGCTGGATTGGAAGAGGAGCAGCCAAGACTAGAACCGTCACCCATATGGGATGCCAGTTCTTCAGGCCAGGGCATTAACGCACTGCGCCGCAGCGCTGGCCCTGAAATGATCAGATTTTTAAAATAGGTAAAGTGTATGTGTATATATATATTTATTTAATATTATTAAATTATTAAATTATTTAAATATATATATTTGACAGGCAGAGTTAGTGAGAGAGAGACAGAGACAGAGAGAAAGGTCTTCCTTTGCCATTGGTTCACCCCCCAAATGGCCACTACAGCCGGTGCACTGCGCCGATCCAAAGCCAGGAGCCAAGTGCTTCCTTCTGGTCTCCCATGTGAGTGCAGGGCCCAAGGACCTGGGCCATCCTCCACTGCCCTCCCGGGCCACAGAGAGCTGGACTGGAAGAGGAGCAACCGGGACAGAACCCGGGGTGCCAGTGCTGTAGGCGGAGGATTAGCCTAGTGAGCCGCGGTGCTGGCTGGTAAAGTATATTTTTAATAAAGGTATTCTTTACTTCAATAAAAATTATAAAATTAGCCATAAGCATCTTACCATTGTGCTTAATGATGTGAAAATTTAGAAATGGTTGATAGTTTAGACCACTTATGTATAATTTATTAAGAAATTTACATACAAAAAAATCATTCATGTAAAAATTGCTAAGTAAATAGCTGTTCTAATCTTAAGCTTCCAAGATTAATTTTTTTAAAAAAGCTCTTATTTGCATGTAATACCCACAGCATTATATAGCCAATGGGAAGAGACTTGTATTTGATATATTGCATTGATTGATAATATCAAGTTAATAAAGTCCCTAAAAATTGAGTGTATATCAGTCATATATCCATTTGTTCACTCATTTGTTAACTTTTTAATTCAATTCTGATCAATATTAATATCACTGTAGGCATTTTTGTGAAGGAGTTAAAGAAAATACATTTTGCCTGCTGGCAATGGCTCTCTAATCTATTTAACCTATTGTAGTCCACATGGGTAGGCTCATAACTGCATCATGCAGACATTTCTTTCTTCTGGGCTTGTGCTGGGTAGATGTGGTTTGCTCTTTCAAGGACTGCTATTTGCTGAACTCCATGAATTTCTATCCAACTGATTGCTGCATTCATTAATTTAGCTTAAATAAGCCAAGTATTATGACAATAAAGGAAAAAATTGTTTGTAGTTTGAAACTGGTAAGATGTCTACTTTTATAATATTTAAAACTTTGCATTGTTGGCTGATCATTATTACTCCACCATTGGCACTTCATTTTAGATACGTAAGAGATATAAAACATTTTTTATGTTTTATACCTTTTTCTGTGAAGATCTTAGTCTTGTACATAAATACGTAACTTGATGGTGAAGATTAAGTGTAAAGTGAATTTTAATAGTGTCAGTATTAAAAGTAGTGATAACTATGAACTGAAGAAGCTAAGGCAAGCTATGGGCCTTGAAAAGAGTAGGCAGGAATAGAGGAGAAGGAGGAATATTCTAACTGAGGATTCTGTGAGGGAAGATACTGAAGTAGGAATCTGGACAGTGTGTTCCATAAAAAAATTTATGTGATTTTTTTTTTTAGAGCTTTATTTTATTTATTTGAAAGTCAGAACTATGAAGGGGTGGAGAGAGAGAGAGAGAGAGAGGGAGGGAGGGAGGGAGAGAAGGAGGGAGAGAGGGAGGGTGGGGGGAATCTTCCAATTATTGACTCCCCAAATGGCTGCAACAGCTGGGGTGGGGCCAGGCCAAAGCCAGGAGTCAAAGCCAGGTCTCCCATGTGGGTGCAGGGGCATAAGGACTTGGGCCATCCTCTGCTGCTTCCCAGGCAGATTAGCAGGGAGCTAGATTGGAAGTAGAACAGCCGGGACTCAGCTGGTGCCATATGGGATGCTGGAATTGCAAAAGACAGTCTTAGGGCAGGTAAATGACTAGTAAGAGATAAGACTGAAGATGTACTTAGGCAGTGGATTGTGATGGAGTTGAAAGCTAGCTCTGTGGGATCTATAGTTTGGGGATAATAATATTCATGACCAAATAGATGTTGCATTTAAATGCATTTTAGGAAATTCAGTTTCACATATGAATGGAAGGCAGGAAATACTAACAGCAAGATTAGTTGGGGAATCACTGCAAAAAGTTGTGGGTGAGGGAATAAAACAAAATGCAAGTGCTTTGAGTATTATATGCATCACAGCCCCCACACACCTGGTCTCACTCCTGCTCTGTGAGACTGTTGGGAGTGGCATGTGGCGTGGAGCAGAACAGCTCTCCATGGCATGTAAAGTAAAGCAGGACCAACTGTTTGCCAACCTCTGGGTCAGGTCGCACTTTAGAGCATTATAGCAGGAAGTAACTCAGCAGGATTTGGAGGAAGAAAACAGAAGAGTTTACAAGACCAGTGGAGATGAGCATTTCCTCTGGTAAATGTTGCAGTGAGCTGAGGGGATGGAATGAAGTATAATGTTACACACAGGCAAGTGCACAGATTATACTTGTAGAGCTTGGTGCCCCAATGGCTTCCATCAGTTGTTTGGTTAAACAACTCCAAAGGAAACTACTGTTCTGATTTCTGCCAGATTAGTTGTGCCCTCTTGTTGAATTAATAGATTTGATTCTTTTCTGGGAACTTGTTTTTCTCAATATTATGTTTGCATGACACATCCATTAATGTTCCATTGCATAGCTATATCATTTATTTATTATACTATTGATAGATATTTGGGTTGTTTACAGCTAGGGATTATTAGAAATAATAGTGCTATGAATGTTCTTGTGTATGTATATTTCTGTGGAAATACACCCGGGGTTGAAAATGTTAGGTCATAGAATATGGGTGTGTTGAGGATCAATATATAATGTCAAATAATATCAATTTATTCTCTCACCAGCAGGAGAGCTCTCCACATTCTTGTCAACATGTGATCTCTTCTCTTTTCAAAATTTTAGCTAATATGCTGGAGGGCATAATAGTAATTCACATTTAATTTGCATTTCCCTAATAACTAATAAAGGTGTTTGTTGAAGCACTATGTGTCTGTTGTAGGGTAGCTTCTGTTAAGTGTTGCTTGGGATATTTTTCCCATATAAAAAAACCTACGTTGTCTATTTTAAGTTTTGTATTCTATTTTTTATTAACTTATTAGTGTTCTTATATATTCTGAATTCACCCTTTGTCAGGTATGTATATTACTAATATCTTTCCATATTCCTAATGGTGCATTTTGTTGATTGGAACTTTCTTATTTTAATGAAGGCTAATTTATTAGTTGTTTCTTTTCCTTTCTTTTCTTTTTTTGAAAAAAGAAATGCAGCTTATATTAGATTCTTAATAGCCCCCTTTGGACTAGAGAGAAAAATTACAGTTAAATAAAGGCACCTTGCTTACAAGCTTCTTTTGAAAATAAATATAATGAAAAATTAACTGGTATATATGAGAGCAGAGTAGCTAGAAAATAGTTTCATTCCCATCTCTTTGAAGATTTGAGAGAAAGGCCGGCGCTGCGGCTCACTAGGCTAATCCTCCGCCTAGCGGCGCCGGCACACCGGGTTCTAGTCCCGGTCGGGGTGCCGGATTCTGTCCCGGTTGCCTCTCTTCCAGGCCAGCTCTCTGCTGTGGCCAGGGAGTGCAGTGGAGGATGGCCCAGGTGCTTGGGCCCTGCACCCCATGGGAGACCAGGAAAAGCACCTGGCTCCTGGCTCCTGCCATCGGATCAGCGCGGTGCGCCGGCCGCAGCGCACCGGCCGCGGCGGCCATTGGAGGGTGAACCAACGGCAAAAAGGAAGACCTTTCTCTCTGTCTCTCTCTCTCACTGTCCACTCTGCCTGTCAAAAAAAAAAAAAAAGATTTGAGAGAATAGACTTTCCATATGGCTTTGTAATGCAAGAATCCTGGAAGCTTCTATATGAAAAAATAAACAAAAATTTGCTATCAGGATGAGATGAGACCAAACAAAAGATAGAGCATAAATCTATAGTTGTAAAATACTTAGCAGAAGACTGGATACATACAGAATATAGCAGCTATATCATGGGCAAATGGGTGAAAGGTGCTGTACAAATGGAAGTACGTTTCCTAATTGGTGGGATAGGTATGCCATTGGCTGCTTCTTGGACTAAGAGTCTTTTTGTAAAAGAAATTAGATTTGCCATTTGAATGTGCCCCTCCGTGGTCAAAAATGAAATAAATTGTAGACATAATGTCCTATTGTCCCCTAGAATGTCAATATGTATTTTCTGAGTATATAGATACTTTCCTATCAGGAAATTGACATTGCTCAGAATTACCATTTACTACATAGACTCCAAATTTCGCTGATTCTCCCAATAATGTCCTTTTTAGGTCCAGTATCTAATCAAAATCATGTGCATCATGTGGTGTACATGCACTTAGCCCCCCCACCCCCCTTTTTAAAGATTTTATTTATTTTATTTGAGAGTTAGAGTTACAGAGAGTGAGAGGGAGAGACAGAGCAAAAGGTCTTCCTTCCGTTGGTTCACTCCCCAAATGGCCACAATGGCCGGAGCTGCGCCGATCCGAAGTCAGGAGCCAGGAGCTTCTTCCTGTTCTCCCATGTAGGTGCAGGGGCCCAAGGACTTGGGGCATCTTGTACTGCTTTCCCAGGCCATAGCAGAGAGCTGGATTGGAAGAGGAGCAGCCAAGACTAGAACTGGTGCCCATATGGGATGCCGGTGCCGAAGGCAGAGGCTTAACCTACTGTGCCACAGAGCTGGCCCCAGCCCTTTTTCTTCATTCCACTTCAATCTATAACATTTTCTAGGTCTTATATTTTAAGATCCTAACATTTGTGGCCTTGATAATGATAATGACATGTTTGAATTGTACAGGACTACATACATAGTTTGTAGAATGTTCCTCAATTGAGTTTGTTTGGTGTTTCCTCAGGATTTATGCATTCTCAGCATATATAACACAGGGGTTGCCTGAACTCATCTCAGTGTTTCATATTAAGAGACGCCCAATATTGTTTTGTCCATGGGTGATGACTTTTGTTGTCATGGAGTAGCCTGTCAGACTTCTCTGCTGTAAAGTTATTGTTCTTAAATAGCAATTGGTATTTTTGAGGAAATATTTCAAGACTATGTAAATACACTTAAAAATATTCTGGTCCTCATCAAATTTTTTTTTCACCTGTCCAATTTAGCATCTAGTCTCAATTCTTATTTGAATCAATATTGCCTCTGAAGGTTGCCAAGAGTAATTTGTTCAATTCCAGTATTCTTCTTAGATTTGTTAGTTGGAATTGCATCCAAGAGTAGAGCTTTCTCTATCCTTCATTTTGCTGTTTGTTTATATCACAGTGGACTCTTGGAGTTTCTTCTACTTAATGAGTTTACAGTCTGTTACTGTCACCATCTATTTTGATGCTCCAATTACTCCAGGTCTGGCCAGTGGTATGATGCCTCCAAATGAACTTTTGCATCCGTCTGATGTTTCTCCATCATTCTTTGGACAGTTCTTGCTTTCTGGTTTAATAACGTGTCCTAGGTAATTTTTTCAAAAAATTATTTAAGTTATACATGTTTCATGTATTTCCTATATACAGATTTAGGAACAGAGTGATGCTCCCCCACCCCCTCACCCATGCTCCAACCCTTGTACCTCCTCTCTCAAATTCTCACTCTTGATTTTTATGAAGATCTGTTTTCAGATTACTTAATGATCTTATAATTAACCCTATACTAAGTAAGAGTTCAATAAATAGTATGAAGAAAAAAAAGCACTGTTCCTCAATGGAAGAGACAAAGGCTGTAAACAATCATTGAATCTCAAAATGTTTGTTTCACTCTAATACATTACATTTCCAGTACTCTTTTAGTTACCTCGGATCAGGGAAAACATTTGGTGTCTGTCTTTTTGGACTGACTTATTTCATTAAGTATAATGGTTTCCAGTTGTGTCCATCTTGTTGCAAAAGCAGGATTTCATTTTTCTTTTTTTACAGATGAGTAATATTCCATAGTGTGTGTGTATGTGTGTGTGTGTGTGTGTATATACACACACACACCATAATTTTTTTAAATGATTTTATTACTTATTTTATTTGAGAGGTAGAGTTACAGACAGTGAGAGGGAGAAACAGAGAGAAAGGTCTTCCATCCGCTGATCCATTCCCGAAATGGCCGCAACAGCTGGAGCAGGGCAGATCTGGAGCCAGGAGCTTCTTCTGGGTCTCCCATGCAGGTCAGGGGCCCAATCACTTGGGCCGTCTTCTACTGCTATCTCAGGTCTTAGCAGAGAGCTGGGTTAGAAGTGGAGTAGCCGACACTAGAACTGTTGCCCATATGGGATGCCTGCTCCACAGATGGAGGATTAACCTACTGCACCACAGTGCTGACTCACATAACTTCTTTCTTTCTTTTTTTTTTTTTTAAGGTTTATTTGTTTCTTTGAAAGTCAAGAGTTAGAGAAAGAAGGAGAAGCAGAGAGAGAGAGAGAGAGAGAGAGAGAGATCTTCCAGCTGTTGGTTCACTCCCCAATTGGCCACAATGGCCAGAGCTGTGGTAATCTGAAGCCAGGAGCTTCCTCTGGGTCTTCCCAAGTGGGTGCAGGGGCTTAAAGACTTGGGCCATCTTCTACTGCCTTCCCAGGCCATAGCAGAGAGCTGGATTGGAAGTGTAGCATCTGGGACTCAAACCAGGGCCCATGTGGGATGCCATCACAGCAGATGGCAGCTTTACTTGCTATGCCACAGTGCCAGTCCCATGGACCCCATAATTTCTTAATCCAGTCAACAGTTGATGGACATCTGGGTTGATTCCATATCTGATATATTGTGGTTGTACTACAGTAAACATGGAGGTACAGATAACTCATATGCTGATTTCTTTTGGTTTGGTAAATTCCCAGCAGTGGGATAGCTGGGTCATATGGTAGGTCTATATTCAGATTTCTGAGGTATCTCCATACTGTCTTCAACAGTGTCTGAACCAGTTTACATTCCCACCAGCAGTGGACCAGGGTATATTTTCCCCCACATTCTTGCCAGCATTTGTCATTCTTTGATTTCTGTATGAGAGCCTTTCTCACTGGAATGAGGTGAAGTCCTGTTATAGTTTTGATTTGCATTTCCCTGATGGCTAGTGACCCCGAGCATTTTCTCAAGTGTCTGTTGCCATTTGAATTTCCTCTCTTGAAAAATGCATGTTCAAGGCCTTTTCCTGTTTCTTAACTGGATTGTTTGTTTTGTTTTTGTTGAATTTATTGAGTTCTTTATAAATCTGGATATTAACCTTTTGTCAGTTGTGTAGTTTGCAAATATTTTCTCATTCTGTTGGTTGCCTCTTCACTTTGCTGAGTTTTTTGTTTTGCATTGCAGAAGCTTCTCAGATTGATATAATCATATTTGTCAATTTTGGCTTTGATTGCCTGCATTTCTGGGATCTTTTGCAAGAAATCTTTGCCTATGCCAGTGTCTTGTAGAGTTTCCCCCCATATTCTCTAATAATTTGAGTGGGTTTTTGTGTAGGGTGTAAGGTAGGGGTTGAATTTCATACTTCCCCATATAGAAATCCAGTTTTTGCAGCACCATTTGTTAAAATGACAGTCCCTGCTCCATGGATTGATTTTAGCTCCTTTATCAAAAGGTAAGTTGGTTGTAGATGAATGGATTGATTTCTGGAGTTTCTGTTCTGTTCCATTGATCTACAAGTCTGTTTTTGTGCCAGTACCAGGCTGTTTTGATTATAACTGTCCTGTAGTATGTCTTGAAATCAGGTATTGTGATGCCTCCAGCTTTTTTTTTTTTTTTTTTTTTGTATAAGATTGCTTCAGCTATTTGGGGACTCTTATGTTTCCATGTGAATTTTGGCATCATTTCTTCTAGATATGCAAAGAATGTTGTTGGTTTTTTGATTGGAATCACACTGAATCTGTAAATTGCTTTTGGTAGTATGGACATTTTGATGATGCTGATTCTTCCAATTCATGAACATGGAAGATTTTTCCATTTTTTAATGTCTTTTTTCTTTAATGTTTTGTAATTTTCATTGTAGAGATCTTTGACATCCTTGGTTAAATTTATTCCAAGGTATTTAATTTTTTTTTTAGAGTTCTTGGGAATGGGACTTTTTTTTTTTTTTAATATTTATTTATTTACTTGAAAGTCACAGTTACATAGAGAGAGAAGGAGAGGCAGAGAGAGAGGTCTTGCACTCGCTGGTTTGCTCCCCAATTGGCTGCAATGCCCAGAGCTGTGCTGATCTGAAGCCAGGAGCCAGGAGCTTCCTCTGGGTCTCCCACATGAGTGCAGGAGCCCAAAGACTTGGGCCATCCTCTACTGCTTTCCCAGGTCATAGCAGAGAGCTGGATTGGAAGTGGAGCAGCCAGGTCTTGAACTGGCACGCAAATGGGATGCCGGCACTGCAGGTGGAGGCTTTACCCTCTACGCCACAGTGCCGGCCTCAAGAACTGATCTTAAAAGTTATTTCTTAACCCTGACATTGTATATGTATACAAAGGCTATTGATTTTTCTATGTTGATTTTATATCTTGTCACTTTTCTGAACCCTTTTATGAGTTCCAATAGTCTCTCAGTGGAGTCTTAGTCCCCTAAGTATAGAATCTTGTCATCTGAAAATAGGGATAGTTTGATTTCCTCCTTTCCAATTTGTATCCCTTTGATTTCTTTTTCTTGCCTCATGATTCTGGCTAAAACTTCCAGGACTATGTTAAATAGCAATTCTGAGAGTGGGCATCCTTGTCTGGTTCCGGACTTTAGGTCGCATGCTTCCAGCTTTTCCTCATTCAATAGGATGCTGGCTGTGGGTTTGTCATAAATTGCCTGGATTGTATTGAGGAATGTTCCTTCTATACCCAATTTGCTTAAGGTTTTCATCATGAAAGGATGTTGTGTTTTATCAAATGCTTTCTCTGCATCTATTTTAGATAACCATATTTTTAAAAAGGATTTATTTACTTATTTGAAAGGCAGAGCCATAGAGAGGCAGAGACAGAGAGAGAAAGGGGTTCCCCATCTGCTAGCCTGCTCTTCAAATGGCCACCATGGCTAGAGTTGCACCGATCTGAAACCAGGAGCCAGGAGTCTCCCTTGGGTCTCCCATGTGGGCGCAGGGTCCCAGGGACTTGGGACATCTTTCACTGCTTCCCAGGCCACAGCAGAGAGCAGGATTGGAAGTGGAGCAGCCAGGACTCGAACCAGCACGCATATGCAATGCTGGCACTGCAGGCAGTGGCTTTACCCGCTATGCCACAGCACCAGCCCCACCATATAGTTTTGTTCTTTGGTTTGTTAATGTGATGTATCACATTTATTGATTTGTGAATGTTGAACCATCCTTGCATACCAGGGATAATTCCCTTTTTTTTTTTTTTTTTTTTTGACAGGCAGAGTGGACAGTGAGAGAGAGAGAGACAGAGAGAAAGGTCTTCCTTTGCCGTTGGTTCACCCTCCAGTGGCCGGCGTGGCCGGCGCACTGCGGCTGGCGCATCGCGCTGATCCGATAGCAGGAGCCAGGTACTTATCCTGGTCTCCCATGCGGGTGCAGGGTCCAAGTACTTGGGCCATCCTCCACTGCATTCCCTGGCCACAGCAGAGAGCTGGACTGGAAGAGGGGCAACCGGGACAGAATCTGGTGCCCCGACCGGGACTAGAACTTGGTGTGCTGGCACCGCAAGGCAGGGGATTAGCCTAGTGAGCTGCGGCGCTGGCCAATAAATCCCTCTTGAAGCACATAGAATTCCTAATAGACATGACCAGAAAAAATCTTTACCACAACACATTGTAGTCAAAAGTTCCACAGTAAAATCTAAAGAAAAGATTGTAAAATATGCATGAGAGACATGCCAGATTACTTTCAGAGGATCTCCAATTAGACTCACAGGTGACTTCTCTACAGAAACCGTACAGGCCAGAAGGGAATGGCGAGATATAGTCCAAGTCTTAAAAGGAAAAAACTGTCAATCCAGAATACTATACTCTGCAAAGCTTTCAGTTATGAATGAAGGTGAAATAAAGCCCTTCCATAACAAACAGAAATAGAATTTGTCGCCACTTGTTCAGCCTTAGAAAAGATGCTTGAGGATGTGCTACATATAGAAACAGATAGATAGCCATTATTATGAATGTGAAGGCAGAACATCCCTCAGTAGTCCCCCAGTAAAAGAAATCCAAAGTAAACAATAGGAATATTTATGGAAAATGGCAGGACCAATTCATTACTTATCAATAGTGACCTTGAATGTAAATGGCCTCAACT